>NW_028274807.1:156817212-157120242 GCF_037043125.1 Eumetopias jubatus
GATGCCGCCAGCTTTGCTTTCTTTTTTTTCAGTATTCCTCTGGCTATTCTGGGTCTCTTCGGGTTCCATACCAAATTTAGGATTATTTGTTCCATTTCTTTGAAAAAAGTGGATGGTATTTTGATGGGGATTGCATTGAATGTGTAGATTGCTCTAGGTAGCATTGACATCTTCACAATGTTGGTTCTCCCAATCCATGAGCATGGAACGTTTTCCATTTCTTTGTGTCTTCTTCAATTTCTTTCATGAGTATTTTATAGTTTCTGAGTACAGATCCTTTGCCTCTTTGGTTGGATTTATTCCTAGGTATGTAATGGTTTTGGGTGCAGTTGTAAATGGGATCGACTCCTTGATTTGTCTCTCTTCTGTCTTGTTGTTGGTGTATAGGAATGCGACTGATTTGTGTGCATTGATTTTATATCCTGGTACTTTACTGAATTCCTGTATGAGTTCTAGCAGTTTGGGGGTGGAGTCTTTTTGGGTTTTCCACATACAGTATATATCATCTGCAAAGAGTGAGAGTTTGACTTCCTCTTTGCCGATTTGGATGCCTTTCATTTCTTTTGGTTGTCTAATTGCTGTGGCTAGGACTTCTAATCCTATGTTGAATAGCAGCAGTGAGAGTGGACATCCCTGCCGCGTTCCTGACCTTAGGGGAAAAGCTCTCAGCCTTTCCCCCTTGAGAATGATATTCGCTGTAGGTTTTTCATAGATGGCTTTTATGATATTGAGGTGTGTACCCTCTCTCCCTACACTCTGAAGAGTTTTGTTCAAGAAAGGATGCTGTAATTTGTCAAATGCTTTTTCTGCATCTATTTACAAGATCATATGGTTCTTTTTCTTTTTTTTATTAATGTATTGTATCACATTGATTTGATTTGCGGATGTTGAACCAACCTTGCAGCCTAGGAGTAAATCCCACTTGGTCGTGGTGAATAATCCTTTTAAGGTACTGTTGGATCCTATTGGCTGGCGTTTTAGTGAGAATTTTTGCATCCATGTTCATCAGGATATTGACCTGTAATTTTCCTTTTTGATGGGGTCTTTGTTAGGTTTGGGGATCAAGGTAATGGCCTCATAAGACGAGTTGGAGGCTTTCTTCCATTTCTATTTTTTGGAACAGTTTCAGAAGAATAGGTATTACTACTCCTTTAAATGGTTGGTAGAATTCCCTGGGAAGCCATCTGGCCTTGGGCTCCTGTTTGTTGGGAGATTTTTTCTTTTTTTTAATTTTTTTATTGTTATGTTAATCACCATATATTACATCATTAGTTTTTGGTGCAGTGTTCCATGATTCATTGTTTGTTCATAACACCCAGTGCTCCATGCAGAACGTGCCCTCCTCAATACCCATCACCAGGCTAACCCTTCCCCCTCCCCCCCTCCCCTCTAGAACCCTCAGTTGTTTTTCAGAGTCCATCATCTCTCATGGTTCGTCTCCCCCTCTGACATACTCCCCTTTTCTTCCTCTCCTGTTAGCTTCTTCTTTTTCTTCTTTCTCAAAATTTGGTGCGTTATTTGTTTCAGAAGTACAGAACTGTGATTCAAGAGTCTTGCACAATTCACAGCGCTCACCGTAGCACATACCCTCCCCAATGTCTATCACCCAGCCAGCCCATCCCTCCCACCCCCAACCACTGCAGTAACACTCAGTTTCTTTCCTGAGATTAAGAATTCCTCATATCAGTGAGGTCACGTGATACATGTCTTTCTCTGATGGACTTATTTCACTCAGCATAACACCCTCCAGTTCCATCCACGTCGTTGCTAATGGCAAGATCTCATTCCTTTTGATGGCTGCATAATATTCCATTGTGTATCTATACCACCTCTTCTTTATCCATTCATCTGTCGATGGGCATCTTGGCTCTTTCCACAGTTTGGCTATGGTGGACATTGCTGCTATAAACACTGGGGTACACGTACGCCTTCGAGTCCCTACCTTTGCATCTTTGTGGTAAATACCCAGTAGTGCAATTGCTGGATCGAACGGTAGCTCTACTTCAACTCTTTGAGGAACCTCCATACTGTTTTCCAGAGGGGTTGCACCAGATTGCATTCCCACCAAGAGTGTAGGAGGGTTCCCCTTTCTCCACATCCCCGCCAACATCTGTCGTTCCCTGACTTGTTCATTTTAGCCAATCGGACTGGTGTGAGTGGTATCTCATTGAGGTTTTGATTTGGATTTCCCTGATGCCGAGCGATGTTGAGCACTTTTCCATGTGCCTGTTGGCCATGTGGATGTCTTCTTTGGAGAAATGTCTGTTCATGTCTTCTGCCCATTTCTTGATTGGATTATTTGTTCTTTGGGTGTTGAGTTTGATAAGTTCTTTATAGATTTTGGATACTAGCCCTTTATCTGATATGTCATTTGCAAATATTTTCTCCCATTCTGTCGGTTGTCTTTTGGTTTTGTGGACCGTTTCTTTTGCTGTGCAAAAGCTTTTTATCTCGATGAAATCCCAGTAGTTCATTTTTGCCCTGGCTTCCCGTGCCTTTGGCGATGTTTCTAGGAAGAAGTTGCTGCGGCTAAGGTCGAAAAGGTTGCTACCTGTGTTCTCCTTTAGGATTTGGATGGACTCCTGTCTCACGTTTAGGTCTTTCAACCATTTGGGGTCGATTTTTTGTGTGTGGTGTAAGGAAATGGTCCAGTTTCATCTTCTGCATGTGGCTGTCCAATTTTCCCAACACCATTTGTTGAAGAGACTGTCTCTTTTCCACTGCACATTCTTTCCTGCTTTTTCAAAGATGAGTTGACCATAGACTTGAGGGTCCATTTCTGGGCTCTCGATTCTGTTCCATGGATCAACGTGTCTATTTTTGTGCCAGTACCATACTTTCTTGGTGATGACAGCTTTGTAATAGAGCTGGGAGTCCGGAATTTTGATGCCGCCAGCTTTGCTTTTCTTTTTCAGTATTCCTCTGGCTATTCTGGGTCTCTTCGGGTTCCATACAAATTTTAGGATTATTTGTTCCATTTCTTTGAAAAAAGTGGATGGTATTTTGATGGGGATTGCATTGAATGTGTAGATTGCTCTAGGTAGCATTGACATCTTCACAATGTTGGTTCTCCCAATCCATGAGCATGGAACGTTTTTCCATTTCTTTGTGTCTTCTTCAATTTCTTTCATGAATATTTTATAGTTTTCTGAGTACAGATCCTTTGCCTCTTTGGTTGGATTTATTCCTAGGTATGTAATGGTTTTGGGTGCAGTTGTAAATGGGATCGACTCCTTGATTTGTCTCTCTTCTGTCTTGTTGTTGGTGTATAGGAATGCGACTGATTTGTGTGCATTGATTTTATATCCTGCTACTTTACTGAATTCCTGTATGAGTTCTAGCAGTTTGGGGGTGGAGTCTTTTGGGTTTTCCACATACAGTATAATATCATCTGCAAAGAGTGAGAGTTTGACTTCCTCTTTGCCGATTTGGATGCCTTTCATTTCTTTTGGTTGTCTAATTGCTGTGGCTAGGACTTCTAATCCTATGTTGAATAGCAGCGGTGAGAGTGGACATCCCTGCCGCGTTCCTGACCTTAGGGGAAAAGCTCTCAGCCTTTCCCCCTTGAGAATGATATTCGCTGTAGGTTTTTCATAGATGGCTTTTATGATATTGAGGTGTGTACCCTCTCTCCCTACACTCTGAAGAGTTTTGTTCAAGAAAGGATGCTGTACTTTGTCAAATGCTTTTTCTGCATCTATTTACAAGATCATATGGTTCTTTTTCTTTTTTTTTATTAATGTATTGTATCACATTGATTGATTTGCAGATGTTGAACCAACCTTGCAGCCTAGGAGTAAATCCCACTTGGTCGTGGTGAATAATCCTTTTAAGGTACTGTTGGATCCTATTGGCTGGCGTTTTAGTGAGAATTTTTGCATCCATGTTCATCAGGGATATTGACCTGTAATTTTCCTTTTTGATGGGGTCTTTGTTAGGTTTGGGGATCAAGGTAATGGCCTCATAAGACGAGTTTGGAGGCTTTCCTTCCATTTCTATTTTTTGGAACAGTTTCAGAAGAATAGGTATTACTACTCCTTTAAATGGTTGGTAGAATTCCCCTGGGAAGCCATCTGGCCTTGGGCTCCTGTTTGTTGGGAGATTTTTTCTTTTTTTTAATTTTTTTATTGTTATGTTAATCACCATATATTACATCATTAGTTTTTGGTGCAGTGTTCCATGATTCATTGTTTGTTCATAACACCCAGTGCTCCATGCAGAACGTGCCCTCCTCAATACCCATCACCAGGCTAACCCTTCCCCCTCCCCCCCTCCCCTCTAGAACCCTCAGTTTGTTTTTCAGAGTCCATCATCTCTCATGGTTCGTCTCCCCCTCTGACATACTCCCCTTTTCTTCCTCTCCTGTTAGCTTCTTCTTTTTCTTCTTTCTCAAAATTTGGTGCGTTATTTGTTTCAGAAGTACAGAACTGTGATTCAAGAGTCTTGCACAATTCACAGCGCTCACCGTAGCACATACCCTCCCCAATGTCTATCACCCAGCCAGCCCATCCCTCCCACCCCCAAACACTGCAGTAACACTCAGTTTCCTTCCTGAGATTAAGAATTCCTCATATCAGTGAGGTCACGTGATACATGTCTTTCTCTGATGGACTTATTTCACTCAGCATAACACCCTCCAGTTCCATCCACGTCGTTGCTAATGGCAAGATCTCATTCCTTTTGATGGCTGCATAATATTCCATTGTGTATCTATACCACCTCTTCTTTATCCATTCATCTGTCGATGGGCATCTTGGCTCTTTCCACAGTTTGGCTATGGTGGACATTGCTGCTATAAACACTGGGGTACACGTACGCCTTCGGGTCCCTACCTTTGCATCTTTGTGGTAAATACCCAGTAGTGCAATTGCTGGATCGAACGGTAGCTCTACTTTCAACTCTTTGAGGAACCTCCATACTGTTTTCCAGAGGGGTTGCACCAGATTGCATTCCCACCAAGAGTGTAGGAGGGTTCCCCTTTCTCCACATCCCCGCCAACATCTGTCGTTCCCTGACTTGTTCATTTTAGCCAATCGGACTGGTGTGAGGTGGTATCTCATTGAGGTTTTGATTTGGATTTCCCTGATGCCGAGCGATGTTGAGCACTTTTCCATGTGCCTGTTGGCCATGTGGATGTCTTCTTTGGAGAAATGTCTGTTCATGTCTTCTGCCCATTTCTTGATTGGATTATTTGTTCTTTGGGTGTTGAGTTTGATAAGTTCTTTATAGATTTTGGATACTAGCCCTTTATCTGATATGTCATTTGCAAATATTTTCTCCCATTCTGTCAGTTGTCTTTTGGTTTTGTGGACCGTTTCTTTTGCTGTGCAAAAGCTTTTTATCTCGATGAAATCCCAGTAGTTCATTTTTGCCCTGGCTTCCCGTGCCTTTGGCGATGTTTCTAGGAAGAAGTTGCTGCGGCTAAGGTCGAAAAGGTTGCTACCTGTGTTCTCCTTTAGGATTTGGATGGACTCCTGTCTCACGTTTAGGTCTTTCAACCATTTGGGGTCGATTTTTTGTGTGTGGTGTAAGGAAATGGTCCAGTTTCATTCTTCTGCATGTGGCTGTCCAATTTTCCCAACACCATTTGTTGAAGAGACTGTCTCTTTTCCACTGCACATTCTTTCCTGCTTTTTCAAAGATGAGTTGACCATAGACTTGAGGGTCCATTTCTGGGCTCTCGATTCTGTTCCATGGATCAACGTGTCTATTTTTGTGCCAGTACCATACTTTCTTGGTGATGACAGCTTTGTAATAGAGCTGGGAGTCCGGAATTTTGATGCCGCCAGCTTTGCTTTTCTTTTTCAGTATTCCTCTGGCTATTCTGGGTCTCTTCGGGTTCCATACAAATTTTAGGATTATTTGTTCCATTTCTTTGAAAAAAGTGGATGGTATTTTGATGGGGATTGCATTGAATGTGTAGATTGCTCTAGGTAGCATTGACATCTTCACAATGTTGGTTCTCCCAATCCATGAGCATGGAACGTTTTTCCATTTCTTTGTGTCTTCTTCAATTTCTTTCATGAGTATTTTATAGTTTTCTGAGTACAGATCCTTTGCCTCTTTGGTTGGATTTATTCCTAGGTATGTAATGGTTTTGGGTGCAGTTGTAAATGGGATCGACTCCTTGATTTGTCTCTCTTCTGTCTTGTTGTTGGTGTATAGGAATGCGACTGATTTGTGTGCATTGATTTTATATCCTGCTACTTTACTGAATTCCTGTACGAGTTCTAGCAGTTTGGGGGTGGAGTCTTTTGGGTTTTCCACATACAGTATAATATCATCTGCAAAGAGTGAGAGTTTGACTTCCTCTTTGCCGATTTGGATGCCTTTCATTTCTTTTGGTTGTCTAATTGCTGTGGCTAGGACTTCTAATCCTATGTTGAATAGCAGCGGTGAGAGTGGACATCCCTGCCGCGTTCCTGACCTTAGGGGAAAAGCTCTCAGCCTTTCCCCCTTGAGAATGATATTCGCTGTAGGTTTTTCATAGATGGCTTTTATGATATTGAGGTGTGTACCCTCTCTCCCTACACTCTGAAGAGTTTTGTTCAAGAAAGGATGCTGTACTTTGTCAAATGCTTTTTCTGCATCTATTTACAAGATCATATGGTTCTTTTTCTTTTTTTTTATTAATGTATTGTATCACATTGATTGATTTGCAGATGTTGAACCAACCTTGCAGCCTAGGAGTAAATCCCACTTGGTCGTGGTGAATAATCCTTTTAAGGTACTGTTGGATCCTATTGGCTGGCGTTTTAGTGAGAATTTTTGCATCCATGTTCATCAGGGATATTGACCTGTAATTTTCCTTTTTGATGGGGTCTTTGTTAGGTTTGGGGATCAAGGTAATGGCCTCATAAGACGAGTTTGGAGGCTTTCCTTCCATTTCTATTTTTTGGAACAGTTTCAGAAGAATAGGTATTACTACTCCTTTAAATGGTTGGTAGAATTCCCCTGGGAAGCCATCTGGCCTTGGGCTCCTGTTTGTTGGGAGATTTTTTTCTTTTTTTTAATTTTTTTATTGTTATGTTAATCACCATATATTACATCATTAGTTTTTGGTGCAGTGTTCCATGATTCATTGTTTGTTCATAACACCCAGTGCTCCATGCAGAACGTGCCCTCCTCAATACCCATCACCAGGCTAACCCTTCCCCCTCCCCCCCTCCCCTCTAGAACCCTCAGTTTGTTTTTCAGAGTCCATCATCTCTCATGGTTCGTCTCCCCCTCTGACATACTCCCCTTTTCTTCCTCTCCTGTTAGCTTCTTCTTTTTCTTCTTTCTCAAAATTTGGTGCGTTATTTGTTTCAGAAGTACAGAACTGTGATTCAAGAGTCTTGCACAATTCACAGCGCTCACCGTAGCACATACCCTCCCCAATGTCTATCACCCAGCCAGCCCATCCCTCCCACCCCCAACCACTGCAGTAACACTCAGTTTCTTTCCTGAGATTAAGAATTCCTCATATCAGTGAGGTCACGTGATACATGTCTTTCTCTGATGGACTTATTTCATTCAGCATAACACCCTCCAGTTCCATCCACGTCGTTGCTAATGGCAAGATCTCATTCCTTTTGATGGCTGCATAATATTCCATTGTGTATCTATACCACCTCTTCTTTATCCATTCATCTGTCGATGGGCATCTTGGCTCTTTCCACAGTTTGGCTATGGTGGACATTGCTGCTATAAACACTGGGGTACACGTACGCCTTCGGGTCCCTACCTTTGCATCTTTGTGGTAAATACCCAGTAGTGCAATTGCTGGATCGAACGGTAGCTCTACTTTCAACTCTTTGAGGAACCTCCATACTGTTTTCCAGAGGGGTTGCACCAGATTGCATTCCCACCAAGAGTGTAGGAGGGTTCCCCTTTCTCCACATCCCCGCCAACATCTGTCGTTCCCTGACTTGTTCATTTTAGCCAATCGGACTGGTGTGAGGTGGTATCTCATTGAGGTTTTGATTTGGATTTCCCTGATGCCGAGCGATGTTGAGCACTTTTCCATGTGCCTGTTGGCCATGTGGATGTCTTCTTTGGAGAAATGTCTGTTCATGTCTTCTGCCCATTTCTTGATTGGATTATTTGTTCTTTGGGTGTTGAGTTTGATAAGTTCTTTATAGATTTTGGATACTAGCCCTTTATCTGATATGTCATTTGCAAATATTTTCTCCCATTCTGTCGGTTGTCTTTTGGTTTTGTGGACCGTTTCTTTTGCTGTGCAAAAGCTTTTTATCTCGATGAAATCCCAGTAGTTCATTTTTGCCCTGGCTTCCCGTGCCTTTGGCGATGTTTCTAGGAAGAAGTTGCTGCGGCTAAGGTCGAAAAGGTTGCTACCTGTGTTCTCCTTTAGGATTTGGATGGACTCCTGTCTCACGTTTAGGTCTTTCAACCATTTGGGGTCGATTTTTTGTGTGTGGTGTAAGGAAATGGTCCAGTTTCATTCTTCTGCATGTGGCTGTCCAATTTTCCCAACACCATTTGTTGAAGAGACTGTCTCTTTTCCACTGCACATTCTTTCCTGCTTTTTCAAAGATGAGTTGACCATAGACTTGAGGGTCCATTTCTGGGCTCTCGATTCTGTTCCATGGATCAACGTGTCTATTTTTGTGCCAGTACCATACTTTCTTGGTGATGACAGCTTTGTAATAGAGCTGGGAGTCCGGAATTTTGATGCCGCCAGCTTTGCTTTTCTTTTTCAGTATTCCTCTGGCTATTCTGGGTCTCTTCGGGTTCCATACAAATTTTAGGATTATTTGTTCCATTTCTTTGAAAAAAGTGGATGGTATTTTGATGGGGATTGCATTGAATGTGTAGATTGCTCTAGGTAGCATTGACATCTTCACAATGTTGGTTCTCCCAATCCATGAGCATGGAACGTTTTTCCATTTCTTTGTGTCTTCTTCAATTTCTTTCATGAGTATTTTATAGTTTTCTGAGTACAGATCCTTTGCCTCTTTGGTTGGATTTATTCCTAGGTATGTAATGGTTTTGGGTGCAGTTGTAAATGGGATCGACTCCTTGATTTGTCTCTCTTCTGTCTTGTTGTTGGTGTATAGGAATGCGACTGATTTGTGTGCATTGATTTTATATCCTGCTACTTTACTGAATTCCTGTACGAGTTCTAGCAGTTTGGGGGTGGAGTCTTTTGGGTTTTCCACATACAGTATAATATCATCTGCAAAGAGTGAGAGTTTGACTTCCTCTTTGCCGATTTGGATGCCTTTCATTTCTTTTGGTTGTCTAATTGCTGTGGCTAGGACTTCTAATCCTATGTTGAATAGCAGCGGTGAGAGTGGACATCCCTGCCGCGTTCCTGACCTTAGGGGAAAAGCTCTCAGCCTTTCCCCCTTGAGAATGATATTCGCTGTAGGTTTTTCATAGATGGCTTTTATGATATTGAGGTGTGTACCCTCTCTCCCTACACTCTGAAGAGTTTTGTTCAAGAAAGGATGCTGTACTTTGTCAAATGCTTTTTCTGCATCTATTTACAAGATCATATGGTTCTTTTTCTTTTTTTTTATTAATGTATTGTATCACATTGATTGATTTGCAGATGTTGAACCAACCTTGCAGCCTAGGAGTAAATCCCACTTGGTCGTGGTGAATAATCCTTTTAAGGTACTGTTGGATCCTATTGGCTGGCGTTTTAGTGAGAATTTTTGCATCCATGTTCATCAGGGATATTGACCTGTAATTTTCCTTTTTGATGGGGTCTTTGTTAGGTTTGGGGATCAAGGTAATGGCCTCATAAGACGAGTTTGGAGGCTTTCCTTCCATTTCTATTTTTTGGAACAGTTTCAGAAGAATAGGTATTACTACTCCTTTAAATGGTTGGTAGAATTCCCCTGGGAAGCCATCTGGCCTTGGGCTCCTGTTTGTTGGGAGATTTTTTTCTTTTTTTTAATTTTTTTATTGTTATGTTAATCACCATATATTACATCATTAGTTTTTGGTGCAGTGTTCCATGATTCATTGTTTGTTCATAACACCCAGTGCTCCATGCAGAACGTGCCCTCCTCAATACCCATCACCAGGCTAACCCTTCCCCCTCCCCCCCTCCCCTCTAGAACCCTCAGTTTGTTTTTCAGAGTCCATCATCTCTCATGGTTCGTCTCCCCCTCTGACATACTCCCCTTTTCTTCCTCTCCTGTTAGCTTCTTCTTTTTCTTCTTTCTCAAAATTTGGTGCGTTATTTGTTTCAGAAGTACAGAACTGTGATTCAAGAGTCTTGCACAATTCACAGCGCTCACCGTAGCACATACCCTCCCCAATGTCTATCACCCAGCCAGCCCATCCCTCCCACCCCCAACCACTGCAGTAACACTCAGTTTCTTTCCTGAGATTAAGAATTCCTCATATCAGTGAGGTCACGTGATACATGTCTTTCTCTGATGGACTTATTTCACTCAGCATAACACCCTCCAGTTCCATCCACGTCGTTGCTAATGGCAAGATCTCATTCCTTTTGATGGCTGCATAATATTCCATTGTGTATCTATACCACCTCTTCTTTATCCATTCATCTGTCGATGGGCATCTTGGCTCTTTCCACAGTTTGGCTATGGTGGACATTGCTGCTATAAACACTGGGGTACACGTACGCCTTCGGGTCCCTACCTTTGCATCTTTGTGTAAATACCCAGTAGTGCAATTGCTGGATCGAACGGTAGCTCTACTTTCAACTCTTTGAGGAACCTCCATACTGTTTTCCAGAGGGTTGCACCAGATTGCATTCCCACCAAGAGTGTAGGAGGGTTCCCCTTTCTCCACATCCCCGCCAACATCTGTCGTTCCCTGACTTGTTCATTTTAGCCAATCGGACTGGTGTGAGGTGGTATCTCATTGAGGTTTTGATTTGGATTTCCCTGATGCCGAGCGATGTTGAGCACTTTCCATGTGCCTGTTGGCCATGTGGATGTCTTCTTTGGAGAAATGTCTGTTCATGTCTTCTGCCCATTTCTTGATTGGATTATTTGTTCTTTGGGTGTTGAGTTTGATAAGTTCTTTATAGATTTTGGATACTAGCCCTTTATCTGATATGTCATTTGCAAATATTTTCTCCCATTCTGTCGGTTGTCTTTTGGTTTTGTGGACCGTTTCTTTTGCTGTGCAAAAGCTTTTTATCTCGATGAAATCCCCAGTAGTTCATTTTGCCCTGGCTTCCCGTGCTTTGGCGATGTTTCTAGGAAGAAGTTGCTGCGGCTAAGGTCGAAAAGGTTGCTACCTGTGTTCTCCTTTAGGATTTGGATGGACTCCTGTCTCACGTTTAGGTCTTTCAACCATTTGGGGTCGATTTTTTGTGTGTGGTGTAAGGAAATGGTCCAGTTTCATTCTTCTGCATGTGGCTGTCCAATTTTCCCAACACCATTTGTTGAAGAGACTGTCTCTTTTCCACTGCACATTCTTTCCTGCTTTTTCAAAGATGAGTTGACCATAGACTTGAGGGTCCATTTCTGGGCTCTCGATTCTGTTCCATGGATCAACGTGTCTATTTTTGTGCCAGTACCATACTTTCTTGGTGATGACAGCTTTGTAATAGAGCTGGGAGTCCGGAATTTTGATGCCGCCAGCTTTGCTTTTCTTTTTCAGTATTCCTCTGGCTATTCTGGGTCTCTTCGGGTTCCATACAAATTTTAGGATTATTTGTTCCATTTCTTTGAAAAAAGTGGATGGTATTTTGATGGGGATTGCATTGAATGTGTAGATTGCTCTAGGTAGCATTGACATCTTCACAATGTTGGTTCTCCCAATCCATGAGCATGGAACGTTTTTCCATTTCTTTGTGTCTTCTTCAATTTCTTTCATGAGTATTTTATAGTTTTCTGAGTACAGATCTTTGCCTCTTTGGTTGGATTTATTCCTAGGTATGTAATGGTTTTGGGTGCAGTTGTAAATGGGATCGACTCCTTGAATTGTCTCTCTTCTGTCTTGTTGTTGGTGTATAGGAATGCGACTGATTTGTGTGCATTGATTTTATATCCTGCTACTTTACTGAATTCCTGTACGAGTTCTAGCAGTTTGGGGGTGGAGTCTTTTGGGTTTTCCACATACAGTATAATATCATCTGCAAAGAGTGAGAGTTTGACTTCCTCTTTGCCGATTTGGATGCCTTTCATTTCTTTTGGTTGTCTAATTGCTGTGGCTAGGGACTTCTAATCCTATGTTGAATAGCAGCGGTGAGAGTGGACATCCCTGCCGCGTTCCTGACCTTAGGGGAAAAGCTCTCAGCCTTTCCCCCTTGAGAATGATATTCGCTGTAGGTTTTTCATAGATGGCTTTTATGATATTGAGGTGTGTACCCTCTCTCCCTACACTCTGAAGAGTTTTGTTCAAGAAAGGATGCTTTCTTTGTCAAATGCTTTTTCTGCATCTATTACAAGATCATATGGTTCTTTTTCTTTTTTTTTATTAATGTATTGTATCACATTGATTGATTTGCAGATGTTGAACCAACCTTGCAGCCTAGGAGTAAATCCCACTTGGTCGTGGTGAATAATCCTTTTAAGGTACTGTTGGATCCTATTGGCTGGCGTTTTAGTGAGAATTTTTGCATCCATGTTCATCAGGGATATTGACCTGTAATTTTCCTTTTTGATGGGGTCTTTGTTAGGTTTGGGGATCAAGGTAATGGCCTCATAAGACGAGTTTGGAGGCTTTCCTTCCATTTCTATTTTTTGGAACAGTTTCAGAAGAATAGGTATTACTACTCCTTTAAATGGTTGGTAGAATTCCCCTGGGAAGCCATCTGGCCTTGGGCTCCTGTTTGTTGGGAGATTTTTTTCTTTTTTTAATTTTTTTATTGTTATGTTAATTCACCATATATTACATCATTAGTTTTTGGTGCAGTGTTCCATGATTCATTGTTTGTTCATAACACCCAGTGCTCCATGCAGAACGTGCCCTCCTCAATACCCATCACCAGGCTAACCCTTCCCCCTCCCCCCCTCCCCTCTAGAACCCTCAGTTTGTTTTTCAGAGTCCATCATCTCTCATGGTTCGTCTCCCCCTCTGACATACTCCCCTTTTCTTCCTCTCCTGTTAGCTTCTTCTTTTTCTTCTTTCTCAAAATTTGGTGCGTTATTTGTTTCAGAAGTACAGAACTGTGATTCAAGAGTCTTGCACAATTCACAGCGCTCACCGTAGCACATACCCTCCCCAATGTCTATCACCCAGCCAGCCCATCCCTCCCACCCCAACCACTGCAGTAACACTCAGTTTCTTTCCTGAGATTAAGAATTCCTCATATCAGTGAGGTCACGTGATACATGTCTTTCTCTGATGGACTTATTTCACTCAGCATAACACCCTCCAGTTCCATCCACGTCGTTGCTAATGGCAAGATCTCATTCCTTTGATGGCTGCATAATATTCCATTGTGTATCTATACCACCTCTTCTTTATCCATTCATCTGTCGATGGGCATCTTGGCTCTTTCCACAGTTTGGCTATGGTGGACATTGCTGCTATAAACACTGGGGTACACGTACGCCTTCGGGTCCCTACCTTTGCATCTTGTGGTAAATACCCAGTAGTGCAATTGCTGGATCGAACGGTAGCTCTACTTTCAACTCTTTGAGGAACCTCCATACTGTTTTCCAGAGGGGTTGCACCAGATTGCATTCCCACCAAGAGTGTAGGAGGGTTCCCCTTTCTCCACATCCCCGCCAACATCTGTCGTTCCCTGACTTGTTCATTTTAGCCAATCGGACTGGTGTGAGGTGGTATCTCATTGAGGTTTTGATTTGGATTTCCCTGATGCCGAGCGATGTTGAGCACTTTTCCATGTGCCTGTTGGCCATGTGGATGTCTTCTTTGGAGAAATGTCTGTTCATGTCTTCTGCCCATTTCTTGATTGGATTATTTGTTCTTTGGGTGTGAGTTTGATAAGTTCTTTATAGATTTTGGATACTAGCCCTTTATCTGATATGTCATTTGCAAATATTTTCTCCCATTCTGTCGGTTGTCTTTTGGTTTTGTGGACCGTTTCTTTTGCTGTGCAAAAGCTTTTTATCTCGATGAAATCCCAGTAGTTCATTTTTGCCCTGGCTTCCCGTGCCTTTGGCGATGTTTCTAGGAAGAAGTTGCTGCGGCTAAGGTCGAAAAGGTTGCTACCTGTGTTCTCCTTTAGGATTTGGATGGACTCCTGTCTCACGTTTAGGTCTTTCAACCATTTGGGGTCGATTTTTTGTGTGTGGTGTAAGGAAATGGTCCAGTTTCATTCTTCTGCATGTGGCTGTCCAATTTTCCCAACACCATTTGTTGAAGAGACTGTCTCTTTTCCACTGCACATTCTTTCCTGCTTTTTCAAAGATGAGTTGACCATAGACTTGAGGGTCCATTTCTGGGCTCTCGATTCTGTTCCATGGATCAACGTGTCTATTTTTGTGCCAGTACCATACTTTCTTGGTGATGACAGCTTTGTAATAGAGCTGGGAGTCCGGAATTTGATGCCGCCAGCTTTGCTTTTCTTTTTCAGTATTCCTCTGGCTATTCTGGGTGGTCTCTTCGGGTTCCATACAAATTTTAGGATTATTTGTTCCATTTCTTTGAAAAAAGTGGATGGTATTTTGATGGGGATTGCATTGAATGTGTAGATTGCTCTAGGTAGCATTGACATCTTCACAATGTTGGTTCTCCCAATCCATGAGCATGGAACGTTTTTCCATTTCTTTGTGTCTTTTTCAATTTCTTTCATGAGTATTTTATAGTTTTCTGAGTACAGATCCTTTGCCTCTTTGGTTGGATTTATTCCTAGGTATGTAATGGTTTTGGGTGCAGTTGTAAATGGGATCGACTCCTTGATTTGTCTCTCTTCTGTCTTGTTGTTGGTGTATAGGAATGCGACTGATTTGTGTGCATTGATTTTATATCCTGCTACTTTACTGAATTCCTGTATGAGTTCTAGCAGTTTGGGGGTGGAGTCTTTTGGGTTTTCCACATACAGTATAATATCATCTGCAAAGAGTGAGAGTTTGACTTCCTCTTTGCCGATTTGGATGCCCTTCATTTCTTTTGGTTGTCTAATTGCTGTGGCTAGGACTTCTAATCCTATGTTGAATAGCAGCGGTGAGAGTGGACATCCCTGCCGCGTTCCTGACCTTAGGGGAAAAGCTCTCAGCCTTTCCCCCTTGAGAATGATATTCGCTGTAGGTTTTTCATAGATGGCTTTTATGATATTGAGGTGTGTACCCTCTCTCCCTATACTCTGAAGAGTTTTGTTCAAGAAAGGATGCTGTACTTTGTCAAATGCTTTTTCTGCATCTATTTACAAGATCATATGGTTCTTTTTCTTTTTTTTTATTAATGTATTGTATCACATTGATTGATTTGCAGATGTTGAACCAACCTTGCAGCCTAGGAGTAAATCCCACTTGGTCGTGGTGAATAATCCTTTTAATGTACTTTTGGATCCTATTGGCTGGCGTTTTGTGAGAATTTTTGCATCCATGTTCATCAGGGATATTGACCTGTAATTTTCCTTTTTGATGGGGTCTTTGTTAGGTTTGGGGATCAAGGTAATGGCCTCATAAGACGAGTTTGGAGGCTTTCCTTCCATTTCTATTTTTTGGAACAGTTTCAGAAGAATAGGTATTACTACTCCTTTAAATGGTTGGTAGAATTCCCCTGGGAAGCCATCTGGCCTTGGGCTCCTGTTTGTTGGGAGATTTTTTTCTTTTTTTAAATTTTTTTATTGTTATGTTAATCACCATATATTACATCATTAGTTTTTGGTGCAGTGTTCCATGATTCATTGTTTGTTCATAACACCCAGTGCTCCATGCAGAACGTGCCCTCCTCAATACCCATCACCAGGCTAACCCTTCCCCCTCCCCCCCTCCCCTCTAGAACCCTCAGTTTGTTTTTCAGAGTCCATCATCTCTCATGGTTCGTCTCCCCCTCTGACATACTCCCCTTTTCTTCCTCTCCTGTTAGCTTCTTCTTTTTCTTCTTTCTCAAAATTTGGTGCGTTATTTGTTTCAGAAGTACAGAACTGTGATTCAAGAGTCTTGCACAATTCACAGCGCTCACCGTAGCACATACCCTCCCCAATGTCTAACACCCAGCCACCCCATCCCTCCCACCCCCAACCACTGCAGTAACACTCAGTTTCTTTCCTGAGATTAAGAATTCCTCATATCAGTGAGGTCACGTGATACATGTCTTTCTCTGATGGACTTATTTCACTCAGCATAACACCCTCCAGTTCCATCCACGTCGTTGCTAATGGCAAGATCTCATTCCTTTTGATGGCTGCATAATATTCCATTGTGTATCTATACCACCTCTTCTTTATCCATTCATCTGTCGATGGGCATCTTGGCTCTTTCCACAGTTTGGCTATGGTGGACATTGCTGCTATAAACACTGGGGTACACGTACGCCTTCGGGTCCCTACCTTTGCATCTTTGTGGTAAATACCCAGTAGTGCAATTGCTGGATCGAACGGTAGCTCTACTTTCAACTCTTTGAGGAACCTCCATACTGTTTTCCAGAGGGGTTGCACCAGATTGCATTCCCACCAAGAGTGTAGGAGGGTTCCCCTTTCTCCACATCCCCGCCAACATCTGTCGTTCCCTGACTTGTTCATTTTAGCCAATCGGACTGGTGTGAGGTGGTATCTCATTGAGGTTTTGATTTGGATTTCCCTGATGCCGAGCGATGTTGAGCACTTTTCCATGTGCCTGTTGGCCATGTGGATGTCTTCTTTGGAGAAATGTCTGTTCATGTCTTCTGCCCATTTCTTGATTGGATTATTTGTTCTTTGGGTGTTGAGTTTGATAAGTTCTTTATAGATTTTGGATACTAGCCCTTTATCTGATATGTCATTTGCAAATATTTTCTCCCATTCTGTCGGTTGTCTTTTGGTTTTGTGGACCGTTTCTTTTGCTGTGCAAAAGCTTTTTATCTCGATGAAATCCCAGTAGTTCATTTTTGCCCTGGCTTCCCGTGCCTTTGGCGATGTTTCTAGGAAGAAGTTGCTGCGGCTAAGGTCGAAAAGGTTGCTACCTGTGTTCTCCTTTAGGATTTGGATGGACTCCTGTCTCACGTTTAGGTCTTTCAACCATTTGGGGTCGATTTTTTGTGTGTGGTGTAAGGAAATGGTCCAGTTTCATTCTTCTGCATGTGGCTGTCCAATTTTCCCAACACCATTTGTTGAAGAGACTGTCTCTTTTCCACTGCACATTCTTTCCTGCTTTTTCAAAGATGAGTTGACCATAGACTGGAGGGTCCATTTCTGGGCTCTCGATTCTGTTCCATGGATCAACGTGTCTATTTTTGTGCCAGTACCATACTTTCTTGGTGATGACAGCTTTGTAATAGAGCTGGGAGTCCGGAATTTTGATGCCGCCAGCTTTGCTTTTCTTTTTCAGTATTCCTCTGGCTATTCTGGGTCTCTTCGTGTTCCATACAAATTTTAGGATTATTTGTTCCATTTCTTTGAAAAAAGTGGATGGTATTTTGATGGGGATTGCATTGAATGTGTAGATTGCTCTAGGTAGCATTGACATCTTCACAATGTTGGTTCTCCCAATCCATAAGCATGGAACGTTTTTCAATTTCTTTGTGTCTTCTTCAATTTCTTTCATGAGTATTTTATAGTTTTCTAAGTACAGATCCTTTGCCTCTTTGGTTGGATTTATTCCTAGGTATGTAATGGTTTTGGGTGCAGTTGTAAATGGGATCGACTCCTTGATTTGTCTCTCTTCTGTCTTGTTGTTGGTGTATAGGAATGCGACTGATTTGTGTGCATTGATTTTATATCCTGCTACTTTACTGAATTCCTGTATGAGTTCTAGCAGTTTGGGGGTGGAGTCTTTTGGGTTTTCCACATACAGTATTATATCATCTGCAAAGAGTGAGAGTTTGACTTCCTCTTTGCCGATTTGGATGCCTTTCATTTCTTTTGGTTGTCTAATTGCTGTGGCTAGGACTTCTAATCCTATGTTGAATAGCAGCGGTGAGAGTGGACATCCCTGCCGCGTTCCTGACCTTAGGGGAAAAGCTCTCAGCATTTCCCCCTTGAGAATGATATTCGCTGTAGGTTTTTCATAGATGGCTTTTATGATATTGAGGTGTGTACCCTCTCTCCCTATACTCTGAAGAGTTTTGTTCAAGAAAGGATGCTGTAATTTGTCAAATGCTTTTTCTGCATCTATTTACAAGATCATATGGTTCTTTTTCTTTTTTTTTATTAATGTATTGTATCACATTGATTGATTTGCGGATGTTGAACCAACCTTGCAGCCTAGGAGTAAATCCCACTTGGTCGTGGTGAATAATCCTTTTAATGTACTGTTGGATCCTATTGGCTGGCGTTTTAGTGAGAATTTTTGCATCCATGTTCATCAGGGATATTGACCTGTAATTTTCCATTTTGATGGGGTCTTTGTTAGGTTTGGGGATCAAGGTAATGGCCTCATAAGACGAGTTTGGAGGCTTTCCTTCCATTTCTATTTTTTGGAACAGTTTCAGAAGAATAGGTATTACTACTCCTTTAAATGGTTGGTAGAATTCCCCTGGGAAGCCATCTGGCCTTGGGCTCCTGTTTGTTGGGAGATTTTTTCTTTTTTTTAATTTTTTTATTGTTATGTTAATCACCATATATTACATCATTAGTTTTTGGTGCAGTGTTCCATGATTCATTGTTTGTTCATAACACCCAGTGCTCCATGCAGAACGTGCCCTCCTCAATACCCATCACCAGGCTAACCCTTCCCCCTCCCCCCCTCCCCTCTAGAACCCTCAGTTTGTTTTTCAGAGTCCATCATCTCTCATGGTTCGTCTCCCCCTCTGACATACTCCCCTTTTCTTCCTCTCCTGTTAGCTTCTTCTTTTCTTTTTTCTTAAAATATGGTGCGTTATTTGTTTCAGAAGGACAGAACTGTGATTCAACAGTCTTGCACAATTCACAGCGCTCACCGTAGCACATACCCTCCCCAATGTCTAGCACCCAGCCACCCCATCCCTCCCACCCCCAACCACTGCAGTAACACTCAGTTTCTCTCCTGAGATTAAGAATTCCTCATATCAGTGAGGTCATGTGATACATGTCTTTCTCTGATTGACTTATTTCACTCAGCATAACACCCTCCAGTTCCATCCACGTCGTTGCAAATGGCAAGATCTCATTCCTTTTGATGGCTGCATAATATTCCATTGTGTATCTATACCACCTCTTCTTTATCCATTCATCTGTCGATGGGCATCTTGGCTCTTTCCACAGTTTGGCTATGGTGGACATTGCTGCTATAAACATTGGGGTACACGTACCCCTTCGGGTCCCTACATTTGTATCTTTGTGGTAAATACCCAGTAGTGCAATTGCTGGATCGAACGGTAGCTCTAATTTCAACTGTTTGAGGAACCTCCATACTGTTTTCCAGAGGGGTTGCACCAGCTTGCATTCCCACCAACAGTGTAGGAGGGTTCCCCTTTCTCCACATCCCCGCCAACATCTGCCGTTCCCTGACTTGTTCATTTTAGCCAATCGGACTGGTGTGAGGTGGTATCTCATTGAGGTTTTGATTTGGATTTCCCTGATGCCGAGCGATGTTGAGCACTTTTTCATGTGCCTGTTGGCCATGTGGATGTCTTCTTTGGAGAAATGTCTGTTCATGTCTTCTGCCCATTTCTTGATTGGATTACTTGTTCTTTGGGTGTTGAGTTTGATAAGTTCTTTATAGATTTTGGATACTAGCCCTTTGTCTGATATGTCATTTGCACATATTTTCTCCCATTCTGTCAGTTGTCTTTTGGTTTTGTGGACCGTTTCTTTTGCTGTGCAAAAGCTTTTTATCTGGATGAAATCCCAGTAGTTCATTTTTGCCCTGGCTTCCCGTGCCTTTGGCGATGTTTCTAGGAAGAAGTTGCTGCGGCTAAGGTCGAAAAGGTTGCTACCTGTGTTCTCCTTTAGGATTTGGATGGTCTCCTGTCTCACGTTTAGGTCTTTCAACCATTTGGAGTCGATTTTTGTGTGTGGTGTAAGGAAATGGTCCAGTTTCATTCTTCTGCATGTGGCTGTCCAATTTTCCCAACACCATTTGTTGAAGAGACTGTCTCTTTTCCACTGGACATTCTTTCCTGCTTTGTCAAAGATGAGTTGACCATAGAGTTGAGGGTCCATTTCTGGGCTCTCGATTCTGTTCCATTGATCAATGTGTCTGTTTTTGTGCCAGTACCATACTGTCTTGATGATGACAGCTTTGTAATAGAGCTGGAAGTCCGGAATTGCGATGCCGCCAGCTTTGCTTTTCTTTTTCAGTATTCCTCTGGCTATTCTGGGTCTCTTCTGGTTCCATACAAATTTTAGGATTATTTGTTCCATGTCTGTGAAAAAAGTGGATGGTATTTTGATGGGGATTGCATTGAATGTGTAGATTGCTCTAGGTAGCATTGACATCTTCACAATGTTGATTCTCCCAATCCATGAGCATGGAACGTTTTTCCATTTCTTTGTGTCTTCTTCAATTGCTTTCATGGGTATTTTATAGTTTTCTGAGTACAGATCCTTTGCCTCTTTGGTTAGATTTATTCCTAGGTATCTAATGGTTTTGGGTGCAATTGTAAATGGGATCGACTCCTTGATTTGTCTCTCTTCTGTCTTGTTGTTGGTGTATAGGAATGCCACGGATTTCTGTGCATTGATTTTATATCCGGCCACTTGACTGAATTCCTGTATGAGTTCTAGCAGTTTTGGGGTGGAGTCTTTTGGGTTTTCCACATACAGTATCATATCATCTGCAAAGAGTGAGAGTTTGACTTCCTCTTTGCCGATTTGGATGCCTTTCGTTTCTTTTGGTTGTCTAACTGCTGTGGCTAGGACTTCTAATACTATGTTGAATAGCAGTGGTGAGAGTGGACATCCCTGCCGCGTTCCTGACCTTAGGGGAAAAGCTCTCAGCCTTTCCCTCTTGAGAATGATATTGGCTGTAGGTTATTCATAGATGGCTTTTATGATATTGAGGTATGTACCCTCTCTCCCTATACTCTGAAGAGTCTTGTTCAAGAAAGGATGCTGTACTTTGTCAAATGCTTTTTCTGCATCTAGTTACAGGATCATATGGTTCTTTTTCTTTTTTTTTATTAATGTATTGTATCACATTGATTGATTTGCAGATGTTGAACCAACCTTGCAGCCTAGGAGTAAATCCCACTTGGTCGTGGTGAATAATCCTTTTAATGCACTGTTGGATCCTATTGGCTGGCGTTTTGGTGAGAAGTTTTGCATCCATGTTCCTCAGGGATATGGACCTGTAATTTTCCTTTTTGATGGGGTCTTTGTTCGGTTTGGGGATCAAGGTAATGGCCTCATAAGACGAGTTTGGATGCTTTCCTTCCATTTCTATTTTTTGGAACAGTTTCAGAAGAATAGGTATTACTACTTCTTTAAATGGTTGGTAGAATTCCCCTGGGAAGCCATCTGGCCTTGGGCTCCTGTTTGTTGGGAGATTTTTGATGACTGCTTCAATTTCCTCATTAGCGGTTATAGGTCTCTTCAGGTTTTCTCTTTCTTCCTGGTTCAGCTTAGGTAGTTGATACATTTCTGGGAATGCATCCATTTCTTCAAGATTATCTAATTTGCTGGCCTAGAGTGGCTCATAATATGTTCTTATAATTGTTTGTATTTCTTTGGTGTTGGTTGTCATCTCTCCTCTTTCATTCATGATTATTTTTTTAATTTTTTTATAGTTATGTTAATCACCATATATTACATCATTAGTTTTTGGTGCAGTGTTCCATGATTCATTGTTTGTTCATAACACCCAGTGCTCCATGCAGAACGTGCCCTCCTCCATACCCATCACCAGGCTCACCCATCCCCCTACCCCCCTCCCCTCTAGAACCCTCAGTTTGTCTTTCAGAGTCCTTCATCTCTCATGGTTCGTCTCCCCCTCTGACATACTCCCCTTTTCTTCCTCTCCTGTTATCTTCTTCTTTTTCTTTTTTCTTAAAATATGGTGCGTTATTTGTTTCAGAAGGACAGAACTGTGATTCAACAGTCTTGCACAATTCACAGCGCTCACCGTAGCACATACCCTCCCCAATGTCTAGCACCCAGCCACCCCGTCCCTCCCACCCCCAACCACTGCAGTAACACTCAGTTTCTCTCCTGAGATTAAGAATTCCTCATATCAGTGAGGTCATGTGATACATGTCTTTCTCTGATTGACTTATTTCACTCAGCATAACACCCTCCAGTTCCATCCACGTCGTTGCAAATGGCAAGATCTCATTCCTTTTGATGGCTGCATAATATTCCATTGTGTATCTATACCACCTCTTCTTTATCCATTCATCTGTCGATGGGCATCTTGGCTCTTTCCACAGTTTGGCTATGGTGGACATTGCTGCTATAAACATTGGGGTACACGTACCCCTTCGGGTCCCTACATTTGTATCTTTGTGGTAAATACCCAGTAGTGCAATTGCTGGATCGAACGGTAGCTCTAATTTCAACTGTTTGAGGAACCTCCATACTGTTTTCCAGAGGGGTTGCACCAGCTTGCATTCCCACCAACAGTGTAGGAGGGTTCCCCTTTCTCCACATCCCCGCCAACATCTGCCGTTCCCTGACTTGTTCATTTTAGCCAATCTGACTGGTGTGAGGTGGTATCTCATTGAGGTTTTGATTTGGATTTCCCTGATGCCGAGCGATGTTGAGCACTTTTTCATGTGCCTGTTGGCCATGTGGATGTCTTCTTTGGAGAAATGTCTGTTCATGTCTTCTGCCCATTTCTTGATTGGATTACTTGTTCTTTGGGTGTTGAGTTTGATAAGTTCTTTATAGATTTTGGATACTAGCCCTTATTCTGATATGTCATTTGCAAATATTTTCTCCCATTCTGTCGGTTGTCTTTTGGTTTTGTGGACCGTTTCTTTTGCTGTGCAAAAGCTTTTTATCTGGATGAAATCCCAGTAGTTCATTTTTGCCCTGGCTTGCCGTGCCTTTGGCGATGTTTCTAGGAAGAAGTTGCTGCGGCTAAGGTCGAAAAGGTTGCTACCTGTGTTCTCCTTTAGGATTTGGATGGTCTCCTGTCTCACGTTTAGGTCTTTCAACCATTTGGAGTCGATTTTTGTGTGTGGTGTAAGGAAATGGTCCAGTTTCATTCTTCTGCATGTGGCTGTCCAATTTTCCCAGCACCATTTGTTGAAGAGACTGTCTCTTTTCCACTGGACATTCTTTCCTGCTTTGTCAAAGATGAGTTGACCATAGAGTTGAGGGTCCATTTCTGGGCTCTCGATTCTGTTCCATTGATCAATGTGTCTGTTTTTGTGCCAGTACCATACTGTCTTGATGATGACAGCTTTGTAATAGAGCTGGAAGTCCGGAATTGCGATGCCGCCAGCTTTGCTTTTCTTTTTCAGTATTCCTCTGGCTATTCTGGGTCTCTTCTGGTTCCATACAAATTTTAGGATTATTTGTTCCATGTCTGTGAAAAAAGTGGATGGTATTTTGATGGGGATTGCATTGAATGTGTAGATTGCTCTAGGTAGCATTGACATCTTCACAATGTTGATTCTCCCAATCCATGAGCATGGAACGTTTTTCCATTTCTTTGTGTCTTCTTCAATTGCTTTCATGGGTATTTTATAGTTTTCTGAGTACAGATCCTTTGCCTCTTTGGTTAGATTTATTCCTAGGTATCTAATGGTTTTGGGTGCAATTGTAAATGGGATCGACTCCTTGATTTGTCTCTCTTCTGTCTTGTTGTTGGTGTATAGGAATGCCACGGATTTCTGTGCATTGATTTTATATCCTGCCACTTGACTGAATTCCTGTATGAGTTCTAGCAGTTTTGGGGTGGAGTCTTTTGGGTTTTCCACATACAGTATCATATCATCTGCAAAGAGTGAGAGTTTGACTTCCTCTTTGCCGATTTGGATGCCTTTCCTTTCTTTTGGTTGTCTAACTGCTGTGGCTAGGACTTCTAATAATATGTTGAATAGCAGTGGTGAGAGTGGACATCCCTGCCGCGTTCCTGACCTTAGGGGAAAAGCTCTCAGCCTTTCCCCCTTGAGAATGATATTGGCTGTAGGTTATTCATAGATGGCTTTTATGATATTGAGGTATGTACCCTCTCTCCCTATACTCTGAAGAGTCTTGTTCAAGAAAGGATGCTGTACTTTGTCAAATGCTTTTTCTGCATCTAGTTACAGGATCATATGGTTCTTTTTCTTTTTTTTTATTAATGTATTGTATCTCATTGATTGATTTGCAGATGTTGAACCAACCTTGCAGCCTAGGAGTAAATCCCACTTGGTCGTGGTGAATAATCCTTTTAATGCACTGTTGGATCCTATTGGCTGGCGTTTTGGTGAGAAGTTTTGCATCCATGTTCCTCAGGGATATGGACCTGTAATTTTCCTTTTTGATGGGGTCTTTGTTCGGTTTGGGGATCAAGGTAATGGCCTCATAAGACGAGTTTGGATGCTTTCCTTCCATTTCTATTTTTTGGAACAGTTTCAGAAGAATAGGTATTACTACTTCTTTAAATGGTTGGTAGAATTCCCCTGGGAAGCCATCTGGCCTTGGGCTCCTGTTTGTTGGGAGATTTTTGATGACTGCTTCAATTTCCTCATTAGCGGTTATAGGTCTCTTCAGGTTTTCTATTTCTTCCTGGTTCAGCTTAGGTAGTTGATACATTTCTGGGAATGCATCCATTTCTTCAAGATTATCTAATTTGCTGGCCTAGAGTGGCTCATAATATGTTCTTATAATTGTTTGTATTTCTTTGGTGTTGGTTGTCATCTCTCCTCTTTCATTCATGATTATTTTTTTAATTTTTTTATAGTTATGTTAATCACCATATATTACATCATTAGTTTTTGGTGCAGTGTTCCATGATTCATTGTTTGTTCATAACACCCAGTGCTCCATGCAGAACGTGCCCTCCTCCATACCCATCACCAGGCTCACCCATCCCCCTACACCCCTCCCCTCTAGAACCCTCAGTTTGTCTTTCAGAGTCCTTCATCTCTCATGGTTCGTCTCCCCCTCTGACATACTCCCCTTTTCTTCCTCTCCTGTTATCTTCTTCTTTTTCTTTTTTCTTAAAATATGGTGCGTTATTTGTTTCAGAAGTACAGAACTGTGATTCAACAGTCTTGCACAATTCACAGCGCTCACCGTAGCACATACCCTCCCCAATGTCTAGCACCCAGCCACCCCATCCCTCCCACCCCCAACCACTGCAGTAACACTCAGTTTCTCTCCTGAGATTAAGAATTCCTCATATCAGTGAGGTCATGTGATACATGTCTTTCTCTGATTGACTTATTTCACTCAGCATAACACCCTCCAGTTCCATCCACGTCGTTGCAAATGGCAAGATCTCATTCCTTTTGATGGCTGCATAATATTCCATTGTGTATCTATACCACCTCTTCTTTATCCATTCATCTGTCGATGGGCATCTTGGCTCTTTCCACAGTTTGGCTATGGTGGACATTGCTGCTATAAACATTGGGGTACACGTACCCCTTCGGGTCCCTACATTTGTATCTTTGTGGTAAATACCCAGTAGTGCAATTGCTGGATCGAACGGTAGCTCTAATTTCAACTGTTTGAGGAACCTCCATACTGTTTTCCAGAGGGGTTGCACCAGCTTGCATTCCCACCAACAGTGTAGGAGGGTTCCCCTTTCTCCACATCCCCGCCAACATCTGCCGTTCCCTGACTTGTTCATTTTAGCCAATCGGACTGGTGTGAGGTGGTATCTCATTGAGGTTTTGATTTGGATTTCCCTGATGCCGAGCGATGTTGAGCACTTTTTCATGTGCCTGTTGGCCATGTGGATGTCTTCTTTGGAGAAATGTCTGTTCATGTCTTCTGCCCATTTCTTGATTGGATTACTTGTTCTTTGGGTGTTGAGTTTGAAAAGTTCTTTATAGATTTTGGATACTAGCCCTTATTCTGATATGTCATTTGCAAATATTTTCTCCCATTCTGTCGGTTGTCTTTTGGTTTTGTGGACCGTTTCTTTTGCTGTGCAAAAGCTTTTTATCTGGATGAAATCCCAGTAGTTCATTTTTGCCCTGGCTTCCCGTGCCTTTGGCGATGTTTCTAGGAAGAAGTTGCTGCGGCTAAGGTCGAAAAGGTTGCTACCTGTGTTCTCCTTTAGGATTTGGATGGTCTCCTGTCTCACGTTTAGGTCTTTCAACCATTTGGAGTCGATTTTTGTGTGTGGTGTAAGGAAATGGTCCAGTTTCATTCTTCTGCATGTGGCTGTCCAATTTTCCCAACACCATTTGTTGAAGAGACTGTCTCTTTTCCACTGGACATTCTTTCCTGCTTTGTCAAAGATGAGTTGACCATAGAGTTGAGGGTCCATTTCTGGGCTCTCGATTCTGTTCCATTGATCAATGTGTCTGTTTTTGTGCCAGTACCATACTGTCTTGATGATGACAGCTTTGTAATAGAGCTGGAAGTCCGGAATTGCGATGCCGCCAGCTTTGCTTTTCTTTTTCAGTATTCCTCTGGCTATTCTGGGTCTCTTCTGGTTCCATACAAATTTTAGGATTATTTGTTCCATGTCTGTGAAAAAAGTGGATGGTATTTTGATGGGGATTGCATTGAATGTGTAGATTGCTCTAGGTAGCATTGACATCTTCACAATGTTGATTCTCCCAATCCATGAGCATGGAACGTTTTTCCATTTCTTTGTGTCTTCTTCAATTGCTTTCATGGGTATTTTATAGTTTTCTGAGTACAGATCCTTTGCCTCTTTGGTTAGATTTATTCCTAGGTATCTAATGGTTTTGGGTGCAATTGTAAATGGGATCGACTCCTTGATTTGTCTCTCTTCTGTCTTGTTGTTGGTGTATAGGAATGCCACGGATTTCTGTGCATTGATTTTATATCCTGCCACTTGACTGAATTCCTGTATGAGTTCTAGCAGTTTTGGGGTGGAGTCTTTTGGGTTTTCCACATACAGTATCATATCATCTGCAAAGAGTGAGAGTTTGACTTCCTCTTTGCCGATTTGGATGCCTTTCGTTTCTTTTGGTTGTCTAATTGCTGTGGCTAGGACTTCTAATACTATGTTGAATAGCAGTGGTGAGAGTGGACATCCCTGCCGCGTTCCTGACCTTAGGGGAAAAGCTCTCAGCCTTTCCCCCTTGAGAATGATATTGGCTGTAGGTTATTCATAGATGGCTTTTATGATATTGAGGTATGTACCCTCTCTCCCTATACTCTGAAGAGTTTTGTTCAAGAAAGGATGCTGTACTTTGTCAAATGCTTTTTCTGCATCTAGTTACAGGATCATATGGTTCTTTTTCTTTTTTTTTTATTAATGTATTGTATCACATTGATTGATTTGCAGATGTTGAACCAACCTTGCAGCCTAGGAGTAAATCCCACTTGGTCGTGGTGAATAATCCTTTTAATGCACTGTTGGATCCTATTGGCTGGCGTTTTGGTGAGAAGTTTTGCATCCATGTTCCTCAGGGATATGGACCTGTAATTTTCCTTTTTGATGGGGTCTTTGTTCGGTTTGGGGATCAAGGTAATGGCCTCATAAGACGAGTTTGGATGCTTTCCTTCCATTTCTATTTTTTGGAACAGTTTCAGAAGAATAGGTATTACTACTTCTTTAAATGGTTGGTAGAATTCCCCTGGGAAGCCATCTGGCCTTGGGCTCCTGTTTGTTGGGAGATTTTTGATGACTGCTTCAATTTCCTCATTAGCGGTTATAGGTCTCTTCAGGTTTTCTATTTCTTCCTGGTTCAGCTTAGGTAGTTGATACATTTCTGGGAATGCATCCATTTCTTCAAGATTATCTAATTTGCTGGCCTAGAGTGGCTCATAATATGTTCTTATAATTGTTTGTATTTCTTTGGTGTTGGTTGTCATCTCTCCTCTTTCATTCATGATTATTTTTTTAATTTTTTTATAGTTATGTTAATCACCATATATTACATCATTAGTTTTTGGTGCAGTGTTCCATGATTCATTGTTTGTTCATAACACCCAGTGCTCCATGCAGAACGTGCCCTCCTCCATACCCATCACCAGGCTCACCCATCCCCCTAACCCCCTCCCCTCTAGAACCCTCAGTTTGTCTTTCAGAGTCCTTCATCTCTCATGGTTCGTCTCCCCCTCTGACATACTCCCCTTTTCTTCCTCTCCTGTTATCTTCTTCTTTTTCTTTTTTCTTAAAATATGGTGCGTTATTTGTTTCAGAAGTACAGAACTGTGATTCAACAGTCTTGCACAATTCACAGCGCTCACCGTAGCACATACCCTCCCCAAAGTCTAGCACCCAGCCACCCCATCCCTCCCACCCCCAACCACTGCAGTAACACTCAGTTTCTCTCCTGAGATTAAGAATTCCTCATATCAGTGAGGTCATGTGATACATGTCTTTCTCTGATTGACTTATTTCACTCAGCATAACACCCTCCAGTTCCATCCACGTCGTTGCAAATGGCAAGATCTCATTCCTTTTGATGGCTGCATAATATTCCATTGTGTATCTATACCACCTCTTCTTTATCCATTCATCTGTCGATGGGCATCTTGGCTCTTTCCACAGTTTGGCTATGGTGGACATTGCTGCTATAAACATTGGGGTACACGTACCCCTTCGGGTCCCTACATTTGTATCTTTGTGGTAAATACCCAATAGTGCAATTGCTGGATCGAACGGTAGCTCTAATTTCAACTGTTTGAGGAACCTCCATACTGTTTTCCAGAGGGGTTGCACCAGCTTGCATTCCCACCAACAGTGTAGGAGGGTTCCCCTTTCTCCACATCCCCGCCAACATCTGCCGTTCCCTGACTTGTTCATTTTAGCCAATCGGACTGGTGTGAGGTGGTATCTCATTGAGGTTTTGATTTGGATTTCCCTGATGCCGAGCGATGTTGAGCACTTTTTCATGTGCCTGTTGGCCATGTGGATGTCTTCTTTGGAGAAATGTCTGTTCATGTCTTCTGCCCATTTCTTGATTGGATTACTTGTTCTTTGGGTGTTGAGTTTGATAAGTTCTTTATAGATTTTGGATACTAGCCCTTATTCTGATATGTCATTTGCAAATATTTTCTCCCATTCTGTCGGTTGTCTTTTGGTTTTGTGGACCGTTTCTTTTGCTGTGCAAAAGCTTTTTATCTGGATGAAATCCCAGTAGTTCATTTTTGCCCTGGCTTCCCGTGCCTTTGGCGATGTTTCTAGGAAGAAGTTGCTGCGGCTAATGTCGAAAAGGTTGCTACCTGTGTTCTCCTTTAGGATTTGGATGGTCTCCTGTCTCACGTTTAGGTCTTTCAACCATTTGGAGTCGATTTTTGTGTGTGGTGTAAGGAAATGGTCCAGTTTCATTCTTCTGCATGTGGCTGTCCAATTTTCCCAACACCATTTGTTGAAGAGACTGTCTCTTTTCCACTGGACATTCTTTCCTGCTTTGTCAAAGATGAGTTGACCATAGAGTTGAGGGTCCATTTCTGGGCTCTCGATTCTGTTCCATTGATCAATGTGTCTGTTTTTGTGCCAGTACCATACTGTCTTGATGATGACAGCTTTGTAATAGAGCTGGAAGTCCGGAATTGCGATGCCGCCAGCTTTGCTTTTCTTTTTCAGTATTCCTCTGGCTATTCTGGGTCTCTTCTGGTTCCATACAAATTTTAGGATTATTTGTTCCATGTCTGTGAAAAAAGTGGATGGTATTTTGATGGGGATTGCATTGAATGTGTAGATTGCTCTAGGTAGCATTGACATCTTCACAATGTTGATTCTCCCAATCCATGAGCATGGAACGTTTTTCCATTTCTTTGTGTCTTCTTCAATTGCTTTCATGGGTATTTTATAGTTTTCTGAGTACAGATCCTTTGCCTCTTTGGTTAGATTTATTCCTAGGTATCTAATGGTTTTGGGTGCAATTGTAAATGGGATCGACTCCTTGATTTGTCTCTCTTCTGTCTTGTTGTTGGTGTATAGGAATGCCACGGATTTCTGTGCATTGATTTTATATCCTGCCACTTGACTGAATTCCTGTATGAGTTCTAGCAGTTTTGGGGTGGAGTCTTTTGGGTTTTCCACATACAGTATCATATCATCTGCAAAGAGTGAGAGTTTGACTTCCTCTTTGCCGATTTGGATGCCTTTCGTTTCTTTTGGTTGTCTAACTGCTGTGGCTAGGACTTCTAATACTATGTTGAATAGCAGTGGTGAGAGTGGACATCCCTGCCGCGTTCCTGACCTTAGGGGAAAAGCTCTCAGCCTTTCCGTCTTGAGAATGATATTGGCTGTAGGTTATTCATAGATGGCTTTTATGATATTGAGGTATGTACCCTCTCTCCCTATACTCTGAAGAGTCTTGTTCAAGAAAGGATGCTGTACTTTGTCAAATGCTTTTTCTGCATCTAGTTACAGGATCATATGGTTCTTTTTCTTTTTTTTTATTAATGTATTGTATCACATTGATTGATTTGCAGATGTTGAACCAACCTTGCAGCCTAGGAGTAAATCCCACTTGGTCGTGGTGAATAATCCTTTTAATGCACTGTTGGATCCTATTGGCTGGCGTTTTGGTGAGAAGTTTTGCATCCATGTTCCTCAGGGATATGGACCTGTAATTTTCCTTTTTGATGGGGTCTTTGTTCGGTTTGGGGATCAAGGTAATGGCCTCATAAGACGAGTTTGGATGCTTTCCTTCCATTTCTATTTTTTGGAACAGTTTCAGAAGAATAGGTATTACTACTTCTTTAAATGGTTGGTAGAATTCCCCTGGGAAGCCATCTGGCCTTGGGCTCCTGTTTGTTGGGAGATTTTTGATGACTGCTTCAATTTCCTCATTAGCGGTTATAGGTCTCTTCAGGTTTTCTATTTCTTCCTGGTTCAGCTTAGGTAGTTGATACATTTCTGGGAATGCATCCATTTCTTCAAGATTATCTAATTTGCTGGCCTAGAGTGGCTCATAATATGTTCTTATAATTGTTTGTATTTCTTTGGTGTTGGTTGTCATCTCTCCTCTTTCATTCATGATTATTTTTTTAATTTTTTTATAGTTATGTTAATCACCATATATTACATCATTAGTTTTTGGTGCAGTGTTCCATGATTCATTGTTTGTTCATAACACCCAGTGCTCCATGCAGAACGTGCCCTCCTCCATACCCATCACCAGGCTCACCCATCCCCCTACCCCCCTCCCCTCTAGAACCCTCAGTTAGTCTTTCAGAGTCCTTCATCTCTCATGGTTCGTCTCCCCCTCTGACATACTCCCCTTTTCTTCCTCTCCTGTTATCTTCTTCTTTTTCTTTTTTCTTAAAATATGGTGCGTTATTTGTTTCAGAAGTACAGAACTGTGATTCAACAGTCTTGCACAATTCACAGCGCTCACCGTAGCACATAACCTCCCCAATGTCTAGCACCCAGCCACCCCGTCCCTCCCACCCCCAACCACTGCAGTAACACTCAGTTTCTCTCCTGAGATTAAAAATTCCTCATATCAGTGAGGTCATGTGATACATGTCTTTCTCTGATTGACTTATTTCACTCAGCATAACACCCTCCAGTTCCATCCACGTCGTTGCAAATGGCAAGATCTCATTCCTTTTGATGGCTGCATAATATTCCATTGTGTATCTATACCACCTCTTCTTTATCCATTCATCTGTCGATGGGCATCTTGGCTCTTTCCACAGTTTGGCTATGGTGGACATTGCTGCTATAAACACTGGGGTACACGTACGCCTTCGGGTCCCTACCTTTGCATCTTTGTGGTAAATACCCAGTAGTGCAATTGCTGGATCGAACGGTAGCTCTAATTTCAACTGTTTGAGGAACCTCCATACTGTTTTCCAGAGGGGTTGCACCAGCTTGCATTCCCACCAACAGTGTAGGAGGGTTCCCCTTTCTCCACATCCCCGCCAACATCTGCCGTTCCCTGACTTGTTCATTTTAGCCAATCGGACTGGTGTGAGGTGGTATCTCATTGAGGTTTTGATTTGGATTTCCCTGATGCCGAGCGATGTTGAGCACTTTTTCATGTGCCTGTTGGCCATGTGGATGTCTTCTTTGGAGAAATGTCTGTTCATGTCTTCTGCCCATTTCTTGATTGGATTACTTGTTCTTTGGGTGTTGAGTTTGATAAGTTCTTTATAGATTTTGGATACTAGCCCTTATTCTGATATGTCATTTGCACATATTTTCTCCCATTCTGTCGGTTGTCTTTTGGTTTTGTGGACCGTTTCTTTTGCTGTGCAAAAGCTTTTTATCTGGATGAAATCCCAGTAGTTCATTTTTGCCCTGGCTTCCCGTGCCTTTGGCGATGTTTCTAGGAAGAAGTTGCTGCGGCTAAGGTCGAAAAGTTTGCTACCTGTGTTCTCCTTTAGGATTTGGATGGTCTCCTGTCTCACGTTTAGGTCTTTCAACCATTTGGAGTCGATTTTTGTGTGTGGTGTAAGGAAATGGTCCAGTTTCATTCTTCTGCATGTGGCTGTCCAATTTTCCCAACACCATTTGTTGAAGAGACTGTCTCTTTTCCACTGGACATTCTTTCCTGCTTTGTCAAAGATGAGTTGACCATAGAGTTGAGGGTCCATTTCTGGGCTCTCGATTCTGTTCCATTGATCAATGTGTCTGTTTTTGTGCCAGTACCATACTGTCTTGATGATGACAGCTTTGTAATAGAGCTGGAAGTCCGGAATTGCGATGCCGCCAGCTTTGCTTTTCTTTTTCAGTATTCCTCTGGCTATTCTGGGTCTCTTCTGGTTCCATACAAATTTTAGGATTATTTGTTCCATGTCTGTGAAAAAAGTGGATGGTATTTTGATGGGGATTGCATTGAATGTGTAGATTGCTCTAGGTAGCATTGACATCTTCACAATGTTGATTCTCCCAATCCATGAGCATGGAACGTTTTTCCATTTCTTTGTGTCTTCTTCAATTGCTTTCATGGGTATTTTATAGTTTTCTGAGTACAGATCCTTTGCCTCTTTGGTTAGATTTATTCCTAGGTATCTAATGGTTTTGGGTGCAATTGTAAATGGGATCGACTCCTTGATTTGTCTCTCTTCTGTCTTGTTGTTGGTGTATAGGAATGCCACGGATTTCTGTGCATTGATTTTATATCCTGCCACTTGACTGAATTCCTGTATGAGTTCTAGCAGTTTTGGGGTGGAGTCTTTTGGGTTTTCCACATACAGTATCATATCATCTGCAAAGAGTGAGAGTTTGACTTCCTCTTTGCCGATTTGGATGCCTTTCGTTTCTTTTGGTTGTCTAATTGCTGTGGCTAGGACTTCTAATACTATGTTGAATAGCAGTGGTGAGAGTGGACATCCCTGCCGCGTTCCTGACCTTAGGGGAAGAGCTCTCAGCCTTTCCCCCTTGAGAATGATATTGGCTGTAGGTTATTCATAGATGGCTTTTATGATATTGAGGTATGTACCCTCTCTCCCTATACTCTGAAGAGTTTTGTTCAAGAAAGGATGCTGTACTTTGTCAAATGCTTTTTCTGCATCTAGTTACAGGATCATATGGTTCTTTTTCTTTTTTTTTTATTAATGTATTGTATCACATTGATTGATTTGCAGATGTTGAACCAACCTTGCAGCCTAGGAGTAAATCCCACTTGGTCGTGGTGAATAATCCTTTTAATGCACTGTTGGATCCTATTGGCTGGCGTTTTGGTGAGAAGTTTTGCATCCATGTTCCTCAGGGATATGGACCTGTAATTTTCCTTTTTGATGGGGTCTTTGTTCGGTTTGGGGATCAAGGTAATGGCCTCATAAGACGAGTTTGGATGCTTTCCTTCCATTTCTATTTTTTGGAACAGTTTCAGAAGAATAGGTATTACTACTTCTTTAAATGGTTGGTAGAATTCCCCTGGGAAGCCATCTGGCCTTGGGCTCCTGTTTGTTGGGAGATTTTTGATGACTGCTTCAATTTCCTCATTAGCGGTTATAGGTCTCTTCAGGTTTTCTATTTCTTCCTGGTTCAGCTTAGGTAGTTGATACATTTCTGGGAATGCATCCATTTCTTCAAGATTATCTAATTTGCTGGCCTAGAGTGGCTCATAATATGTTCTTATAATTGTTTGTATTTCTTTGGTGTTGGTTGTCATCTCTCCTCTTTCATTCATGATTATTTTTTTAATTTTTTTATAGTTATGTTAATCACCATATATTACATCATTAGTTTTTGGTGCAGTGTTCCATGATTCATTGTTTGTTCATAACACCCAGTGCTCCATGCAGAACGTGCCCTCCTCCATACCCATCACCAGGCTCACCCATCCCCCTACCCCCCTCCCCTCTAGAACCCTCAGTTTGTCTTTCAGAGTCCTTCATCTCTCATGGTTCGTCTCCCCCTCTGACATACTCCCCTTTTCTTCCTCTCCTGTTATCTTCTTCTTTTTCTTTTTTCTTAAAATATGGTGCGTTATTTGTTTCAGAAGGACAGAACTGTGATTCAACAGTCTTGCACAATTCACAGCGCTCACCGTAGCACATACCCTCCCCAATGTCTAGCACCCAGCCACCCCATCCCTCCCACCCCCAACCACTGCAGTAACACTCAGTTTCTCTCCTGAGATTAAGAATTCCTCATATCAGTGAGGTCATGTGATACATGTCTTTCTCTGATTGACTTATTTCACTCAGCATAACACCCTCCAGTTCCATCCACGTCGTTGCAAATGGCAAGATCTCATTCCTTTTGATGGCTGCATAATATTCCATTGTGTATCTATACCACCTCTTCTTTATCCATTCATCTGTCGATGGGCATCTTGGCTCTTTCCACAGTTTGGCTATGGTGGACATTGCTGCTATAAACATTGGGGTACACGTACCCCTTCGGGTCCCTACATTTGTATCTTTGTGGTAAATACCCAGTAGTGCAATTGCTGGATCGAACGGTAGCTCTAATTTCAACTGTTTGAGGAACCTCCATACTGTTTTCCAGAGGGGTTGCACCAGCTTGCATTCCCACCAACAGTGTAGGAGGGTTCCCCTTTCTCCACATCCCCGCCAACATCTGCCGTTCCCTGACTTGTTCATTTTAGCCAATCGGACTGGTGTGAGGTGGTATCTCATTGAGGTTTTGATTTGGATTTCCCTGATGCCGAGCGATGTTGAGCACTTTTTCATGTGCCTGTTGGCCATGTGGATGTCTTCTTTGGAGAAATGTCTGTTCATGTCTTCTGCCCATTTCTTGATTGGATTACTTGTTCTTTGGGTGTTGAGTTTGATAAGTTCTTTATAGATTTTGGATACTAGCCCTTATTCTGATATGTCATTTGCACATATTTTCTCCCATTCTGTCGGTTGTCTTTTGGTTTTGTGGACCGTTTCTTTTGCTGTGCAAAAGCTTTTTATCTGGATGAAATCCCAGTAGTTCATTTTTGCCCTGGCTTCCCGTGCCTTTGGCGATGTTTCTAGGAAGAAGTTGCTGCGGCTAAGGTCGAAAAGGTTGCTACCTGTGTTCTCCTTTAGGATTTGGATGGTCTCCTGTCTCACGTTTAGGTCTTTCAACCATTTGGAGTCGATTTTTGTGTGTGGTGTAAGGAAATGGTCCAGTTTCATTCTTCTGCATGTGGCTGTCCAATTTTCCCAACACCATTTGTTGAAGAGACTGTCTCTTTTCCACTGGACATTCTTTCCTGCTTTGTCAAAGATGAGTTGACCATAGAGTTGAGGGTCCATTTCTGGGCTCTCGATTCTGTTCCATTGATCAATGTGTCTGTTTTTGTGCCAGTACCATACTGTCTTGATGATGACAGCTTTGTAATAGAGCTGGAAGTCCGGAATTGCGATGCCGCCAGCTTTGCTTTTCTTTTTCAGTATTCCTCTGGCTATTCTGGGTCTCTTCTGGTTCCATACAAATTTTAGGATTATTTGTTCCATGTCTGTGAAAAAAGTGGATGGTATTTTGATGGGGATTGCATTGAATGTGTAGATTGCTCTAGGTAGCATTGACATCTTCACAATGTTGATTCTCCCAATCCATGAGCATGGAACGTTTTTCCATTTCTTTGTGTCTTCTTCAATTGCTTTCATGGGTATTTTATAGTTTTCTGAGTACAGATCCTTTGCCTCTTTGGTTAGATTTATTCCTAGGTATCTAATGGTTTTGGGTGCAATTGTAAATGGGATCGACTCCTTGATTTGTCTCTCTTCTGTCTTGTTGTTGGTGTATAGGAATGCCACGGATTTCTGTGCATTGATTTTATATCCTGCCACTTGACTGAATTCCTGTATGAGTTCTAGCAGTTTTGGGGTGGAGTCTTTTGGGTTTTCCACATACAGTATCATATCATCTGCAAAGAGTGAGAGTTTGACTTCCTCTTTGCCGATTTGGATGCCTTTCGTTTCTTTTGGTTGTCTAATTGCTGTGGCTAGGACTTCTAATACTATGTTGAATAGCAGTGGTGAGAGTGGACATCCCTGCCGCGTTCCTGACCTTAGGGGAAGAGCTCTCAGCCTTTCCCCCTTGAGAATGATATTGGCTGTAGGTTATTCATAGATGGCTTTTATGATATTGAGGTATGTACCCTCTCTCCCTATACTCTGAAGAGTTTTGTTCAAGAAAGGATGCTGTACTTTGTCAAATGCTTTTTCTGCATCTAGTTACAGGATCATATGGTTCTTTTTCTTTTTTTTTTATTAATGTATTGTATCACATTGATTGATTTGCAGATGTTGAACCAACCTTGCAGCCTAGGAGTAAATCCCACTTGGTCGTGGTGAATAATCCTTTTAATGCACTGTTGGATCCTATTGGCTGGCGTTTTGGTGAGAAGTTTTGCATCCATGTTCCTCAGGGATATGGACCTGTAATTTTCCTTTTTGATGGGGTCTTTGTTCGGTTTGGGGATCAAGGTAATGGCCTCATAAGACGAGTTTGGATGCTTTCCTTCCATTTCTATTTTTTGGAACAGTTTCAGAAGAATAGGTATTACTACTTCTTTAAATGGTTGGTAGAATTCCCCTGGGAAGCCATCTGGCCTTGGGCTCCTGTTTGTTGGGAGATTTTTGATGACTGCTTCAATTTCCTCATTAGCGGTTATAGGTCTCTTCAGGTTTTCTATTTCTTCCTGGTTCAGCTTAGGTAGTTGATACATTTCTGGGAATGCATCCATTTCTTCAAGATTATCTAATTTGCTGGCCTAGAGTGGCTCATAATATGTTCTTATAATTGTTTGTATTTCTTTGGTGTTGGTTGTCATCTCTCCTCTTTCATTCATGATTATTTTTTTAATTTTTTTATAGTTATGTTAATCACCATATATTACATCATTAGTTTTTGGTGCAGTGTTCCATGATTCATTGTTTGTTCATAACACCCAGTGCTCCATGCAGAACGTGCCCTCCTCCATACCCATCACCAGGCTCACCCATCCCCCTACCCCCCTCCCCTCTAGAACCCTCAGTTTGTCTTTCAGAGTCCTTCATCTCTCATGGTTCGTCTCCCCCTCTGACATACTCCCCTTTTCTTCCTCTCCTGTTATCTTCTTCTTTTTCTTTTTTCTTAAAATATGGTGCGTTATTTGTTTCAGAAGGACAGAACTGTGATTCAACAGTCTTGCACAATTCACAGCGCTCACCGTAGCACATACCCTCCCCAATGTCTAGCACCCAGCCACCCCATCCCTCCCACCCCCAACCACTGCAGTAACACTCAGTTTCTCTCCTGAGATTAAGAATTCCTCATATCAGTGAGGTCATGTGATACATGTCTTTCTCTGATTGACTTATTTCACTCAGCATAACACCCTCCAGTTCCATCCACGTCGTTGCAAATGGCAAGATCTCATTCCTTTTGATGGCTGCATAATATTCCATTGTGTATCTATACCACCTCTTCTTTATCCATTCATCTGTCGATGGGCATCTTGGCTCTTTCCACAGTTTGGCTATGGTGGACATTGCTGCTATAAACATTGGGGTACACGTACCCCTTCGGGTCCCTACATTTGTATCTTTGTGGTAAATACCCAGTAGTGCAATTGCTGGATCGAACGGTAGCTCTAATTTCAACTGTTTGAGGAACCTCCATACTGTTTTCCAGAGGGGTTGCACCAGCTTGCATTCCCACCAACAGTGTAGGAGGGTTCCCCTTTCTCCACATCCCCGCCAACATCTGCCGTTCCCTGACTTGTTCATTTTAGCCAATCGGACTGGTGTGAGGTGGTATCTCATTGAGGTTTTGATTTGGATTTCCCTGATGCCGAGCGATGTTGAGCACTTTTTCATGTGCCTGTTGGCCATGTGGATGTCTTCTTTGGAGAAATGTCTGTTCATGTCTTCTGCCCATTTCTTGATTGGATTACTTGTTCTTTGGGTGTTGAGTTTGATAAGTTCTTTATAGATTTTGGATACTAGCCCTTATTCTGATATGTCATTTGCACATATTTTCTCCCATTCTGTCGGTTGTCTTTTGGTTTTGTGGACCGTTTCTTTTGCTGTGCAAAAGCTTTTTATCTGGATGAAATCCCAGTAGTTCATTTTTGCCCTGGCTTCCCGTGCCTTTGGCGATGTTTCTAGGAAGAAGTTGCTGCGGCTAAGGTCGAAAAGGTTGCTACCTGTGTTCTCCTTTAGGATTTGGATGGTCTCCTGTCTCACGTTTAGGTCTTTCAACCATTTGGAGTCGATTTTTGTGTGTGGTGTAAGGAAATGGTCCAGTTTCATTCTTCTGCATGTGGCTGTCCAATTTTCCCAACACCATTTGTTGAAGAGACTGTCTCTTTTCCACTGGACATTCTTTCCTGCTTTGTCAAAGATGAGTTGACCATAGAGTTGAGGGTCCATTTCTGGGCTCTCGATTCTGTTCCATTGATCAATGTGTCTGTTTTTGTGCCAGTACCATACTGTCTTGATGATGACAGCTTTGTAATAGAGCTGGAAGTCCGGAATTGCGATGCCGCCAGCTTTGCTTTTCTTTTTCAGTATTCCTCTGGCTATTCTGGGTCTCTTCTGGTTCCATACAAATTTTAGGATTATTTGTTCCATGTCTGTGAAAAAAGTGGATGGTATTTTGATGGGGATTGCATTGAATGTGTAGATTGCTCTAGGTAGCATTGACATCTTCACAATGTTGATTCTCCCAATCCATGAGCATGGAACGTTTTTCCATTTCTTTGTGTCTTCTTCAATTGCTTTCATGGGTATTTTATAGTTTTCTGAGTACAGATCCTTTGCCTCTTTGGTTAGATTTATTCCTAGGTATCTAATGGTTTTGGGTGCAATTGTAAATGGGATCGACTCCTTGATTTGTCTCTCTTCTGTCTTGTTGTTGGTGTATAGGAATGCCACGGATTTCTGTGCATTGATTTTATATCCTGCCACTTGACTGAATTCCTGTATGAGTTCTAGCAGTTTTGGGGTGGAGTCTTTTGGGTTTTCCACATACAGTATCATATCATCTGCAAAGAGTGAGAGTTTGACTTCCTCTTTGCCGATTTGGATGCCTTTCGTTTCTTTTGGTTGTCTAATTGCTGTGGCTAGGACTTCTAATACTATGTTGAATAGCAGTGGTGAGAGTGGACATCCCTACCGCGTTCCTGACCTTAGGGGAAGAGCTCTCAGCCTTTCCCCCTTGAGAATGATATTGGCTGTAGGTTATTCATAGATGGCTTTTATGATATTGAGGTATGTACCCTCTCTCCCTATACTCTGAAGAGTTTTGTTCAAGAAAGGATGCTGTACTTTGTCAAATGCTTTTTCTGCATCTAGTTACAGGATCATATGGTTCTTTTTCTTTTTTTTTTATTAATGTATTGTATCACATTGATTGATTTGCAGATGTTGAACCAACCTTGCAGCCTAGGAGTAAATCCCACTTGGTCGTGGTGAATAATCCTTTTAATGCACTGTTGGATCCTATTGGCTGGCGTTTTGGTGAGAAGTTTTGCATCCATGTTCCTCAGGGATATGGACCTGTAATTTTCCTTTTTGATGGGGTCTTTGTTCGGTTTGGGGATCAAGGTAATGGCCTCATAAGACGAGTTTGGATGCTTTCCTTCCATTTCTATTTTTTGGAACAGTTTCAGAAGAATAGGTATTACTACTTCTTTAAATGGTTGGTAGAATTCCCCTGGGAAGCCATCTGGCCTTGGGCTCCTGTTTGTTGGGAGATTTTTGATGACTGCTTCAATTTCCTCATTAGCGGTTATAGGTCTCTTCAGGTTTTCTATTTCTTCCTGGTTCAGCTTAGGTAGTTGATACATTTCTGGGAATGCATCCATTTCTTCAAGATTATCTAATTTGCTGGCCTAGAGTGGCTCATAATATGTTCTTATAATTGTTTGTATTTCTTTGGTGTTGGTTGTCATCTCTCCTCTTTCATTCATGATTATTTTTTTAATTTTTTTATAGTTATGTTAATCACCATATATTACATCATTAGTTTTTGGTGCAGTGTTCCATGATTCATTGTTTGTTCATAACACCCAGTGCTCCATGCAGAACGTGCCCTCCTCCATACCCATCACCAGGCTCACCCATCCCCCTAACCCCCTCCCCTCTAGAACCCTCAGTTTGTCTTTCAGAGTCCTTCATCTCTCATGGTTCGTCTCCCCCTCTGACATACTCCCCTTTTCTTCCTCTCCTGTTATCTTCTTCTTTTTCTTTTTTCTTAAAATATGGTGCGTTATTTGTTTCAGAAGGACAGAACTGTGATTCAACAGTCTTGCACAATTCACAGCGCTCACCGTAGCACATACCCTCCCCAATGTCTAGCACCCAGCCACCCCATCCCTCCCACCCCCAACCACTGCAGTAACACTCAGTTTCTCTCCTGAGATTAAGAATTCCTCATATCAGTGAGGTCATGTGATACATGTCTTTCTCTGATTGACTTATTTCACTCAGCATAACACCCTCCAGTTCCATCCACGTCGTTGCAAATGGCAAGATCTCATTCCTTTTGATGGCTGCATAATATTCCATTGTGTATCTATACCACCTCTTCTTTATCCATTCATCTGTCGATGGGCATCTTGGCTCTTTCCACAGTTTGGCTATGGTGGACATTGCTGCTATAAACATTGGGGTACACGTACCCCTTCGGGTCCCTACATTTGTATCTTTGTGGTAAATACCCAGTAGTGCAATTGCTGGATCGAACGGTAGCTCTAATTTCAACTGTTTGAGGAACCTCCATACTGTTTTCCAGAGGGGTTGCACCAGCTTGCATTCCCACCAACAGTGTAGGAGGGTTCCCCTTTCTCCACATCCCCGCCAACATCTGCCGTTCCCTGACTTGTTCATTTTAGCCAATCGGACTGGTGTGAGGTGGTATCTCATTGAGGTTTTGATTTGGATTTCCCTGATGCCGAGCGATGTTGAGCACTTTTTCATGTGCCTGTTGGCCATGTGGATGTCTTCTTTGGAGAAATGTCTGTTCATGTCTTCTGCCCATTTCTTGATTGGATTACTTGTTCTTTGGGTGTTGAGTTTGATAAGTTCTTTATAGATTTTGGATACTAGCCCTTATTCTGATATGTCATTTGCACATATTTTCTCCCATTCTGTCGGTTGTCTTTTGGTTTTGTGGACCGTTTCTTTTGCTGTGCAAAAGCTTTTTATCTGGATGAAATCCCAGTAGTTCATTTTTGCCCTGGCTTCCCGTGCCTTTGGCGATGTTTCTAGGAAGAAGTTGCTGCGGCTAAGGTCGAAAAGGTTGCTACCTGTGTTCTCCTTTAGGATTTGGATGGTCTCCTGTCTCACGTTTAGGTCTTTCAACCATTTGGAGTCGATTTTTGTGTGTGGTGTAAGGAAATGGTCCAGTTTCATTCTTCTGCATGTGGCTGTCCAATTTTCCCAACACCATTTGTTGAAGAGACTGTCTCTTTTCCACTGGACATTCTTTCCTGCTTTGTCAAAGATGAGTTGACCATAGAGTTGAGGGTCCATTTCTGGGCTCTCGATTCTGTTCCATTGATCAATGTGTCTGTTTTTGTGCCAGTACCATACTGTCTTGATGATGACAGCTTTGTAATAGAGCTGGAAGTCCGGAATTGCGATGCCGCCAGCTTTGCTTTTCTTTTTCAGTATTCCTCTGGCTATTCTGGGTCTCTTCTGGTTCCATACAAATTTTAGGATTATTTGTTCCATGTCTGTGAAAAAAGTGGATGGTATTTTGATGGGGATTGCATTGAATGTGTAGATTGCTCTAGGTAGCATTGACATCTTCACAATGTTGATTCTCCCAATCCATGAGCATGGAACGTTTTTCCATTTCTTTGTGTCTTCTTCAATTGCTTTCATGGGTATTTTATAGTTTTCTGAGTACAGATCCTTTGCCTCTTTGGTTAGATTTATTCCTAGGTATCTAATGGTTTTGGGTGCAATTGTAAATGGGATCGACTCCTTGATTTGTCTCTCTTCTGTCTTGTTGTTGGTGTATAGGAATGCCACGGATTTCTGTGCATTGATTTTATATCCTGCCACTTGACTGAATTCCTGTATGAGTTCTAGCAGTTTTGGGGTGGAGTCTTTTGGGTTTTCCACATACAGTATCATATCATCTGCAAAGAGTGAGAGTTTGACTTCCTCTTTGCCGATTTGGATGCCTTTCGTTTCTTTTGGTTGTCTAATTGCTGTGGCTAGGACTTCTAATACTATGTTGAATAGCAGTGGTGAGAGTGGACATCCCTGCCGCGTTCCTGACCTTAGGGGAAGAGCTCTCAGCCTTTCCCCCTTGAGAATGATATTGGCTGTAGGTTATTCATAGATGGCTTTTATGATATTGAGGTATGTACCCTCTCTCCCTATACTCTGAAGAGTTTTGTTCAAGAAAGGATGCTGTACTTTGTCAAATGCTTTTTCTGCATCTAGTTACAGGATCATATGGTTCTTTTTCTTTTTTTTTTATTAATGTATTGTATCACATTGATTGATTTGCAGATGTTGAACCAACCTTGCAGCCTAGGAGTAAATCCCACTTGGTCGTGGTGAATAATCCTTTTAATGCACTGTTGGATCCTATTGGCTGGCGTTTTGGTGAGAAGTTTTGCATCCATGTTCCTCAGGGATATGGACCTGTAATTTTCCTTTTTGATGGGGTCTTTGTTCGGTTTGGGGATCAAGGTAATGGCCTCATAAGACGAGTTTGGATGCTTTCCTTCCATTTCTATTTTTTGGAACAGTTTCAGAAGAATAGGTATTACTACTTCTTTAAATGGTTGGTAGAATTCCCCTGGGAAGCCATCTGGCCTTGGGCTCCTGTTTGTTGGGAGATTTTTGATGACTGCTTCAATTTCCTCATTAGCGGTTATAGGTCTCTTCAGGTTTTCTATTTCTTCCTGGTTCAGCTTAGGTAGTTGATACATTTCTGGGAATGCATCCATTTCTTCAAGATTATCTAATTTGCTGGCCTAGAGTGGCTCATAATATGTTCTTATAATTGTTTGTATTTCTTTGGTGTTGGTTGTCATCTCTCCTCTTTCATTCATGATTATTTTTTTAATTTTTTTATAGTTATGTTAATCACCATATATTACATCATTAGTTTTTGGTGCAGTGTTCCATGATTCATTGTTTGTTCATAACACCCAGTGCTCCATGCAGAACGGGCCCTCCTCCATACCCATCACCAGGCTCACCCATCCCCCTACCCCCCTCCCCTCTAGAACCCTCAGTTTGTCTTTCAGAGTCCTTCATCTCTCATGGTTCGCCTCCCCCTCTGACATACTCCCCTTTTCTTCCTCTCCTGTTATCTTCTTCTTTTTCTTTTTTCTTAAAATATGGTGCGTTATTTGTTTCAGAAGTACAGAACTGTGATTCAACAGTCTTGCACAATTCACAGCGCTCACCGTAGCACATACCCTCCCCAATGTCTAGCACCCAGCCACCCCATCCCTCCCACCCCCAACCACTGCAGTAACACTCAGTTTCTCTCCTGAGATTAAGAATTCCTCATATCAGTGAGGTCATGTGATACATGTCTTTCTCTGATTGACTTATTTCACTCAGCATAACACCCTCCAGTTCCATCCACGTCGTTGCAAATGGCAAGATCTCATTCCTTTTGATGGCTGCATAATATTCCATTGTGTATCTATACCACCTCTTCTTTATCCATTCATCTGTCGATGGGCATCTTGGCTCTTTCCACAGTTTGGCTATGGTGGACATTGCTGCTATAAACTTTGGGGTACACGTACCCCTTCGGGTCCCTACATTTGTATCTTTGTGGTAAATACCCAGTAGTGCAATTGCTGGATCGAACGGTAGCTCTAATTTCAACTGTTTGAGGAACCTCCATACTGTTTTCCAGAGGGGTTGCACCAGCTTGCATTCCCACCAACAGTGTAGGAGGGTTCCCCTTTCTCCACATCCCCGCCAACATCTGCCGTTCCCTGACTTGTTCATTTTAGCCAATCGGACTGGTGTGAGGTGGTATCTCATTGAGGTTTTGATTTGGATTTCCCTGATGCCGAGCGATGTTGAGCACTTTTTCATGTGCCTGTTGGCCATGTGGATGTCTTCTTTGGAGAAATGTCTGTTCATGTCTTCTGCCCATTTCTTGATTGGATTACTTGTTCTTTGGGTGTTGAGTTTGATAAGTTCTTTATAGATTTTGGATACTAGCCCTTATTCTGATATGTCATTTGCACATATTTTCTCCCATTCTGTCGGTTGTCTTTTGGTTTTGTGGACCGTTTCTTTTGCTGTGCAAAAGCTTTTTATCTGGATGAAATCCCAGTAGTTCATTTTTGCCCTGGCTTCCCGTGCCTTTGGCGATGTTTCTAGGAAGAAGTTGCTGCGGCTAAGGTCGAAAAGGTTGCTACCTGTGTTCTCCTTTAGGATTTGGATGGTCTCCTGTCTCACGTTTAGGTCTTTCAACCATTTGGAGTCGATTTTTGTGTGTGGTGTAAGGAAATGGTCCAGTTTCATTCTTCTGCATGTGGCTGTCCAATTTTCCCAACACCATTTGTTGAAGAGACTGTCTCTTTTCCACTGGACATTCTTTCCTGCTTTGTCAAAGATGAGTTGACCATAGAGTTGAGGGTCCATTTCTGGGCTCTCGATTCTGTTCCATTGATCAATGTGTCTGTTTTTGTGCCAGTACCATACTGTCTTGATGATGACAGCTTTGTAATAGAGCTGGAAGTCCGGAATTGCGATGCCGCCAGCTTTGCTTTTCTTTTTCAGTATTCCTCTGGCTATTCTGGGTCTCTTCTGGTTCCATACAAATTTTAGGATTATTTGTTCCATGTCTGTGAAAAAAGTGGATGGTATTTTGATGGGGATTGCATTGAATGTGTAGATTGCTCTAGGTAGCATTGACATCTTCACAATGTTGATTCTCCCAATCCATGAGCATGGAACGTTTTTCCATTTCTTTGTGTCTTCTTCAATTGCTTTCATGGGTATTTTATAGTTTTCTGAGTACAGATCCTTTGCCTCTTTGGTTAGATTTATTCCTAGGTATCTAATGGTTTTGGGTGCAATTGTAAATGGGATCGACTCCTTGATTTGTCTCTCTTCTGTCTTGTTGTTGGTGTATAGGAATGCCACGGATTTCTGTGCATTGATTTTATATCCTGCCACTTGACTGAATTCCTGTATGAGTTCTAGCAGTTTTGGGGTGGAGTCTTTTGGGTTTTCCACATACAGTATCATATCATCTGCAAAGAGTGAGAGTTTGACTTCCTCTTTGCCGATTTGGATGCCTTTCGTTTCTTTTGGTTGTCTAATTGCTGTGGCTAGGACTTCTAATACTATGTTGAATAGCAGTGGTGAGAGTGGACATCCCTGCCGCGTTCCTGACCTTAGGGGAAGAGCTCTCAGCCTTTCCCCCTTGAGAATGATATTGGCTGTAGGTTATTCATAGATGGCTTTTATGATATTGAGGTATGTACCCTCTCTCCCTATACTCTGAAGAGTTTTGTTCAAGAAAGGATGCTGTACTTTGTCAAATGCTTTTTCTGCATCTAGTTACAGGATCATATGGTTCTTTTTCTTTTTTTTTATTAATGTATTGTATCACATTGATTGATTTGCAGATGTTGAACCAACCTTGCAGCCTAGGAGTAAATCCCACTTGGTCGTGGTGAATAATCCTTTTAATGCACTGTTGGATCCTATTGGCTGGCGTTTTGGTGAGAAGTTTTGCATCCATGTTCCTCAGGGATATGGACCTGTAATTTTCCTTTTTGATGGGGTCTTTGTTCGGTTTGGGGATCAAGGTAATGGCCTCATAAGACGAGTTTGGATGCTTTCCTTCCATTTCTATTTTTTGGAACAGTTTCAGAAGAATAGGTATTACTACTTCTTTAAATGGTTGGTGGAATTCCCCTGGGAAGCCATCTGGCCTTGGGCTCCTGTTTGTTGGGAGATTTTTGATGACTGCTTCAATTTCCTCATTAGCGGTTATAGGTCTCTTCAGGTTTTCTATTTCTTCCTGGTTCAGCTTAGGTAGTTGATACATTTCTGGGAATGCATCCATTTCTTCAAGATTATCTAATTTGCTGGCCTAGAGTGGCTCATAATATGTTCTTATAATTGTTTGTATTTCTTTGGTGTTGGTTGTCATCTCTCCTCTTTCATTCATGATTATTTTTTTAATTTTTTTATAGTTATGTTAATCACCATATATTACATCATTAGTTTTTGGTGTAGTGCTCCATGATTCATTGTTTGTTCATAACACCCAGTGCTCCATGCAGAACGTGCCCTCCTCCATACCCATCACCAGGCACCCATCCCCCTACCCCCCTCCCCTCTAGAACCCTCAGTTTGTCTTTCAGAGTCCTTCATCTCTCATGGTTCGTCTCCCCCTCTGACATACTCCCCTTTTCTTCCTCTCCTGTTATCTTCTTCTTTTTCTTTTTTCTTAAAATATGGTGCGTTATTTGTTTCAGAAGGACAGAACTGTGATTCAACAGTCTTGCACAATTCACAGCGCTCACCGTAGCACATACCCTCCGCAATGTCTAGCACCCAGCCACCCCATCCCTCCCACCCCCAACCACTGCAGTAACACTCAGTTTCTCTCCTGAGATTAAGAATTCCTCATATCAGTGAGGTCATGTGATACATGTCTTTCTCTGATTGACTTATTTCACTCAGCATAACACCCTCCAGTTCCATCCACGTCGTTACAAATGGCAAGATCTCATTCCTTTTGATGGCTGCATAATATTCCATTGTGTATCTATACCACCTCTTCTTTATCCATTCATGTCGATGGGCATCTTGGCTCTTTCCACAGTTTGGCTATGGTGGACATTGCTGCTATAAACATTGGGGTACACGTACCCCTTCGGGTCCCTACATTTGTATCTTTGTGGTAAATACCCAGTAGTGCAATTGCTGGATCGAACGGTAGCTCTAATTTCAACTGTTTGAGGAACCTCCATACTGTTTTCCAGAGGGGTTGCACCAGCTTGCATTCCCACCAACAGTGTAGGAGGGTTCCCCTTTCTCCACATCCCCGCCAACATCTGCCGTTCCCTGACTTGTTCATTTTAGCCAATCGGACTGGTGTGAGGTGGTATCTCATTGAGGTTTTGATTTGGATTTCCCTGATGCCGAGCGATGTTGAGCACTTTTTCATGTGCCTGTTGGCCATGTGGATGTCTTCTTTGGAGAAATGTCTGTTCATGTCTTCTGCCCATTTCTTGATTGGATTACTTGTTCTTTGGGTGTTGAGTTTGATAAGTTCTTTATAGATTTTGGATACTAGCCCTTATTCTGATATGTCATTTGCACATATTTTCTCCCATTCTGTCGGTTGTCTTTTGGTTTTGTGGACCGTTTCTTTTGCTGTGCAAAAGCTTTTTATCTGGATGAAATCCCAGTAGTTCATTTTTGCCCTGGCTTCCCGTGCCTTTGGCGATGTTTCTAGGAAGAAGTTGCTGCGGCTAAGGTCGAAAAGGTTGCTACCTGTGTTCTCCTTTAGGATTTGGATGGTCTCCTGTCTCACGTTTAGGTCTTTCAACCATTTGGAGTCGATTTTTGTGTGTGGTGTAAGGAAATGGTCCAGTTTCATTCTTCTGCATGTGGCTGTCCAATTTTCCCAACACCATTTGTTGAAGAGACTGTCTCTTTTCCACTGGACATTCTTTCCTGCTTTGTCAAAGATGAGTTGACCATAGAGTTGAGGGTCCATTTCTGGGCTCTCGATTCTGTTCCATTGATCAATGTGTCTGTTTTTGTGCCAGTACCATACTGTCTTGATGATGACAGCTTTGTAATAGAGCTGGAAGTCCGGAATTGCGATGCCGCCAGCTTTGCTTTTCTTTTTCAGTATTCCTCTGGCTATTCTGGGTCTCTTCTGGTTCCATACAAATTTTAGGATTATTTGTTCCATGTCTGTGAAAAAAGTGGATGGTATTTTGATGGGGATTGCATTGAATGTGTAGATTGCTCTAGGTAGCATTGACATCTTCACAATGTTGATTCTCCCAATCCATGAGCATGGAACGTTTTTCCATTTCTTTGTGTCTTCTTCAATTGCTTTCATGGGTATTTTATAGTTTTCTGAGTACAGATCCTTTGCCTCTTTGGTTAGATTTATTCCTAGGTATCTAATGGTTTTGGGTGCAATTGTAAATGGGATCGACTCCTTGATTTGTCTCTCTTCTGTCTTGTTGTTGGTGTATAGGAATGCCACGGATTTCTGTGCATTGATTTTATATCCTGCCACTTGACTGAATTCCTGTATGAGTTCTAGCAGTTTTGGGGTGGAGTCTTTTGGGTTTTCCACATACAGTATCATATCATCTGCAAAGAGTGAGAGTTTGACTTCCTCTTTGCCGATTTGGATGCCTTTCGTTTCTTTTGGTTGTCTAATTGCTGTGGCTAGGACTTCTAATACTATGTTGAATAGCAGTGGTGAGAGTGGACATCCCTGCCGCGTTCCTGACCTTAGGGGAAGAGCTCTCAGCCTTTCCCCCTTGAGAATGATATTGGCTGTAGGTTATTCATAGATGGCTTTTATGATATTGAGGTATGTACCCTCTCTCCCTATACTCTGAAGAGTTTTGTTCAAGAAAGGATGCTGTACTTTGTCAAATGCTTTTTCTGCATCTAGTTACAGGATCATATGGTTCTTTTTCTTTTTTTTTTATTAATGTATTGTATCACATTGATTGATTTGCAGATGTTGAACCAACCTTGCAGCCTAGGAGTAAATCCCACTTGGTCGTGGTGAATAATCCTTTTAATGCACTGTTGGATCCTATTGGCTGGCGTTTTGGTGAGAAGTTTTGCATCCATGTTCCTCAGGGATATGGACCTGTAATTTTCCTTTTTGATGGGGTCTTTGTTCGGTTTGGGGATCAAGGTAATGGCCTCATAAGACGAGTTTGGATGCTTTCCTTCCATTTCTATTTTTTGGAACAGTTTCAGAAGAATAGGTATTACTACTTCTTTAAATGGTTGGTAGAATTCCCCTGGGAAGCCATCTGGCCTTGGGCTCCTGTTTGTTGGGAGATTTTTGATGACTGCTTCAATTTCCTCATTAGCGGTTATAGGTCTCTTCAGGTTTTCTATTTCTTCCTGGTTCAGCTTAGGTAGTTGATACATTTCTGGGAATGCATCCATTTCTTCAAGATTATCTAATTTGCTGGCCTAGAGTGGCTCATAATATGTTCTTATAATTGTTTGTATTTCTTTGGTGTTGGTTGTCATCTCTCCTCTTTCATTCATGATTATTTTTTTAATTTTTTTATAGTTATGTTAATCACCATATATTACATCATTAGTTTTTGGTGCAGTGTTCCATGATTCATTGTTTGTTCATAACACCCAGTGCTCCATGCAGAACGGGCCCTCCTCCATACCCATCACCAGGCTCACCCATCCCCCTACCCCCCTCCCCTCTAGAACCCTCAGTTTGTCTTTCAGAGTCCTTCATCTCTCATGGTTCGTCTCCCCCTCTGACATACTCCCCTTTTCTTCCTCTCCTGTTATCTTCTTCTTTTTCTTTTTTCTTAAAATATGGTGCGTTATTTGTTTCAGAAGTACAGAACTGTGATTCAACAGTCTTGCACAATTCACAGCGCTCACCGTAGCACATACCCTCCCCAATGTCTAGCACCCAGCCACCCCATCCCTCCCACCCCCAACCACTGCAGTAACACTCAGTTTCTCTCCTGAGATTAAGAATTCCTCATATCAGTGAGGTCATGTGATACATGTCTTTCTCTGATTGACTTATTTCACTCAGCATAACACCCTCCAGTTCCATCCACGTCGTTGCAAATGGCAAGATCTCATTCCTTTTGATGGCTGCATAATATTCCATTGTGTATCTATACCACCTCTTCTTTATCCATTCATCTGTCGATGGGCATCTTGGCTCTTTCCACAGTTTGGCTATGGTGGACATTGCTGCTATAAACATTGGGGTACACGTACCCCTTCGGGTCCCTACATTTGTATCTTTGTGGTAAATACCCAGTAGTGCAATTGCTGGATCGAACGGTAGCTCTAATTTCAACTGTTTGAGGAACCTCCATACTGTTTTCCAGAGGGGTTGCACCAGCTTGCATTCCCACCAACAGTGTAGGAGGGTTCCCCTTTCTCCACATCCCCGCCAACATCTGCCGTTCCCTGACTTGTTCATTTTAGCCAATCGGACTGGTGTGAGGTGGTATCTCATTGAGGTTTTGATTTGGATTTCCCTGATGCCGAGCGATGTTGAGCACTTTTTCATGTGCCTGTTGGCCATGTGGATGTCTTCTTTGGAGAAATGTCTGTTCATGTCTTCTGCCCATTTCTTGATTGGATTACTTGTTCTTTGGGTGTTGAGTTTGATAAGTTCTTTATAGATTTTGGATACTAGCCCTTATTCTGATATGTCATTTGCACATATTTTCTCCCATTCTGTCGGTTGTCTTTTGGTTTTGTGGACCGTTTCTTTTGCTGTGCAAAAGCTTTTTATCTGGATGAAATCCCAGTAGTTCATTTTTGCCCTGGCTTCCCGTGCCTTTGGCGATGTTTCTAGGAAGAAGTTGCTGCGGCTAAGGTCGAAAAGGTTGCTACCTGTGTTCTCCTTTAGGATTTGGATGGTCTCCTGTCTCACGTTTAGGTCTTTCAACCATTTGGAGTCGATTTTTGTGTGTGGTGTAAGGAAATGGTCCAGTTTCATTCTTCTGCATGTGGCTGTCCAATTTTCCCAACACCATTTGTTGAAGAGACTGTCTCTTTTCCACTGGACATTCTTTCCTGCTTTGTCAAAGATGAGTTGACCATAGAGTTGAGGGTCCATTTCTGGGCTCTCGATTCTGTTCCATTGATCAATGTGTCTGTTTTTGTGCCAGTACCATACTGTCTTGATGATGACAGCTTTGTAATAGAGCTGGAAGTCCGGAATTGCGATGCCGCCAGCTTTGCTTTTCTTTTTCAGTATTCCTCTGGCTATTCTGGGTCTCTTCTGGTTCCATACAAATTTTAGGATTATTTGTTCCATGTCTGTGAAAAAAGTGGATGGTATTTTGATGGGGATTGCATTGAATGTGTAGATTGCTCTAGGTAGCATTGACATCTTCACAATGTTGATTCTCCCAATCCATGAGCATGGAACGTTTTTCCATTTCTTTGTGTCTTCTTCAATTGCTTTCATGGGTATTTTATAGTTTTCTGAGTACAGATCCTTTGCCTCTTTGGTTAGATTTATTCCTAGGTATCTAATGGTTTTGGGTGCAATTGTAAATGGGATCGACTCCTTGATTTGTCTCTCTTCTGTCTTGTTGTTGGTGTATAGGAATGCCACGGATTTCTGTGCATTGATTTTATATCCTGCCACTTGACTGAATTCCTGTATGAGTTCTAGCAGTTTTGGGGTGGAGTCTTTTGGGTTTTCCACATACAGTATCATATCATCTGCAAAGAGTGAGAGTTTGACTTCCTCTTTGCCGATTTGGATGCCTTTCGTTTCTTTTGGTTGTCTAATTGCTGTGGCTAGGACTTCTAATACTATGTTGAATAGCAGTGGTGAGAGTGGACATCCCTGCCGCGTTCCTGACCTTAGGGGAAGAGCTCTCAGCCTTTCCCCCTTGAGAATGATATTGGCTGTAGGTTATTCATAGATGGCTTTTATGATATTGAGGTATGTACCCTCTCTCCCTATACTCTGAAGAGTTTTGTTCAAGAAAGGATGCTGTACTTTGTCAAATGCTTTTTCTGCATCTAGTTACAGGATCATATGGTTCTTTTTCTATTTTTTTATTAATGTATTGTATCACATTGATTGATTTGCAGATGTTGAACCAACCTTGCAGCCTAGGAGTAAATCCCACTTGGTCGTGGTGAATAATCCTTTTAATGCACTGTTGGATCCTATTGGCTGGCGTTTTGGTGAGAAGTTTTGCATCCATGTTCCTCAGGGATATGGACCTGTAATTTTCCTTTTTGATGGGGTCTTTGTTCGGTTTGGGGATCAAGGTAATGGCCTCATAAGACGAGTTTGGATGCTTTCCTTCCATTTCTATTTTTTGGAACAGTTTCAGAAGAATAGGTATTACTACTTCTTTAAATGGTTGGTGGAATTCCCCTGGGAAGCCATCTGGCCTTGGGCTCCTGTTTGTTGGGAGATTTTTGATGACTGCTTCAATTTCCTCATTAGCGGTTATAGGTCTCTTCAGGTTTTCTATTTCTTCCTGGTTCAGCTTAGGTAGTTGATACATTTCTGGGAATGCATCCATTTCTTCAAGATTATCTAATTTGCTGGCCTAGAGTGGCTCATAATATGTTCTTATAATTGTTTGTATTTCTTTGGTGTTGGTTGTCATCTCTCCTCTTTCATTCATGATTATTTTTTTAATTTTTTTATAGTTATGTTAATCACCATATATTACATCATTAGTTTTTGGTGTAGTGCTCCATGATTCATTGTTTGTTCATAACACCCAGTGCTCCATGCAGAACGTGCCCTCCTCCATACCCATCACCAGGCACCCATCCCCCTACCCCCCTCCCCTCTAGAACCCTCAGTTTGTCTTTCAGAGTCCTTCATCTCTCATGGTTCGTCTCCCCCTCTGACATACTCCCCTTTTCTTCCTCTCCTGTTATCTTCTTCTTTTTCTTTTTTCTTAAAATATGGTGCGTTATTTGTTTCAGAAGGACAGAACTGTGATTCAACAGTCTTGCACAATTCACAGCGCTCACCGTAGCACATACCCTCCGCAATGTCTAGCACCCAGCCACCCCATCCCTCCCACCCCCAACCACTGCAGTAACACTCAGTTTCTCTCCTGAGATTAAGAATTCCTCATATCAGTGAGGTCATGTGATACATGTCTTTCTCTGATTGACTTATTTCACTCAGCATAACACCCTCCAGTTCCATCCACGTCGTTACAAATGGCAAGATCTCATTCCTTTTGATGGCTGCATAATATTCCATTGTGTATCTATACCACCTCTTCTTTATCCATTCATGTCGATGGGCATCTTGGCTCTTTCCACAGTTTGGCTATGGTGGACATTGCTGCTATAAACATTGGGGTACACGTACCCCTTCGGGTCCCTACATTTGTATCTTTGTGGTAAATACCCAGTAGTGCAATTGCTGGATCGAACGGTAGCTCTAATTTCAACTGTTTGAGGAACCTCCATACTGTTTTCCAGAGGGGTTGCACCAGCTTGCATTCCCACCAACAGTGTAGGAGGGTTCCCCTTTCTCCACATCCCCGCCAACATCTGCCGTTCCCTGACTTGTTCATTTTAGCCAATCGGACTGGTGTGAGGTGGTATCTCATTGAGGTTTTGATTTGGATTTCCCTGATGCCGAGCGATGTTGAGCACTTTTTCATGTGCCTGTTGGCCATGTGGATGTCTTCTTTGGAGAAATGTCTGTTCATGTCTTCTGCCCATTTCTTGATTGGATTACTTGTTCTTTGGGTGTTGAGTTTGATAAGTTCTTTATAGATTTTGGATACTAGCCCTTATTCTGATATGTCATTTGCAAATATTTTCTCCCATTCTGTCGGTTGTCTTTTGGTTTTGTGGACCGTTTCTTTTGCTGTGCAAAAGCTTTTTATCTGGATGAAATCCCAGTAGTTCATTTTTGCCCTGGCTTCCCGTGCCTTTGGCGATGTTTCTAGGAAGAAGTTGCTGCGGCTAAGGTCGAAAAGGTTGCTACCTGTGTTCTCCTTTAGGATTTGGATGGTCTCCTGTCTCACGTTTAGGTCTTTCAACCATTTGGAGTCGATTTTTGTGTGTGGTGTAAGGAAATGGTCCAGTTTCATTCTTCTGCATGTGGCTGTCCAATTTTCCCAACACCATTTGTTGAAGAGACTGTCTCTTTTCCACTGGACATTCTTTCCTGCTTTGTCAAAGATGAGTTGACCATAGAGTTGAGGGTCCATTTCTGGGCTCTCGATTCTGTTCCATTGATCAATGTGTCTGTTTTTGTGCCAGTACCATACTGTCTTGATGATGACAGCTTTGTAATAGAGCTGGAAGTCCGGAATTGCGATGCCGCCAGCTTTGCTTTTCTTTTTCAGTATTCCTCTGGCTATTCTGGGTCTCTTCTGGTTCCATACAAATTTTAGGATTATTTGTTCCATGTCTGTGAAAAAAGTGGATGGTATTTTGATGGGGATTGCATTGAATGTGTAGATTGCTCTAGGTAGCATTGACATCTTCACAATGTTGATTCTCCCAATCCATGAGCATGGAACGTTTTTCCATTTCTTTGTGTCTTCTTCAATTGCTTTCATGGGTATTTTATAGTTTTCTGAGTACAGATCCTTTGCCTCTTTGGTTAGATTTATTCCTAGGTATCTAATGGTTTTGGGTGCAATTGTAAATGGGATCGACTCCTTGATTTGTCTCTCTTCTGTCTTGTTGTTGGTGTATAGGAATGCCACGGATTTCTGTGCATTGATTTTATATCCTGCCACTTGACTGAATTCCTGTATGAGTTCTAGCAGTTTTGGGGTGGAGTCTTTTGGGTTTTCCACATACAGTATCATATCATCTGCAAAGAGTGAGAGTTTGACTTCCTCTTTGCCGATTTGGATGCCTTTCGTTTCTTTTGGTTGTCTAATTGCTGTGGCTAGGACTTCTAATACTATGTTGAATAGCAGTGGTGAGAGTGGACATCCCTACCGCGTTCCTGACCTTAGGGGAAGAGCTCTCAGCCTTTCCCCCTTGAGAATGATATTGGCTGTAGGTTATTCATAGATGGCTTTTATGATATTGAGGTATGTACCCTCTCTCCCTATACTCTGAAGAGTTTTGTTCAAGAAAGGATGCTGTACTTTGTCAAATGCTTTTTCTGCATCTAGTTACAGGATCATATGGTTCTTTTTCTTTTTTTTTTATTAATGTATTGTATCACATTGATTGATTTGCAGATGTTGAACCAACCTTGCAGCCTAGGAGTAAATCCCACTTGGTCGTGGTGAATAATCCTTTTAATGCACTGTTGGATCCTATTGGCTGGCGTTTTGGTGAGAAGTTTTGCATCCATGTTCCTCAGGGATATGGACCTGTAATTTTCCTTTTTGATGGGGTCTTTGTTCGGTTTGGGGATCAAGGTAATGGCCTCATAAGACGAGTTTGGATGCTTTCCTTCCATTTCTATTTTTTGGAACAGTTTCAGAAGAATAGGTATTACTACTTCTTTAAATGGTTGGTAGAATTCCCCTGGGAAGCCATCTGGCCTTGGGCTCCTGTTTGTTGGGAGATTTTTGATGACTGCTTCAATTTCCTCATTAGCGGTTATAGGTCTCTTCAGGTTTTCTATTTCTTCCTGGTTCAGCTTAGGTAGTTGATACATTTCTGGGAATGCATCCATTTCTTCAAGATTATCTAATTTGCTGGCCTAGAGTGGCTCATAATATGTTCTTATAATTGTTTGTATTTCTTTGGTGTTGGTTGTCATCTCTCCTCTTTCATTCATGATTATTTTTTTAATTTTTTTATAGTTATGTTAATCACCATATATTACATCATTAGTTTTTTGTGCAGTGCTCCATGATTCATTGTTTGTTCATAACACCCAGTGCTCCATGCAGAACGTGCCCTCCTCCATACCCATCACCAGGCTCACCCATCCCCCTACCCCCCTCCCCTCTAGAACCCTCAGTTTGTCTTTCAGAGTCCTTCATCTCTCATGGTTCGTCTCCCCCTCTGACATACTCCCCTTTTCTTCCTCTCCTGTTATCTTCTTCTTTTTCTTTTTTCTTAAAATATGGTGCGTTATTTGTTTCAGAAGGACAGAACTGTGATTCAACAGTCTTGCACAATTCACAGCGCTCACCGTAGCCAATACCCTCCCCAATGTCTAGCACCCAGCCACCCCATCCCTCCCACCCCCAACCACTGCAGTAACACTCAGTTTCTCTCCTGAGATTAAGAATTCCTCATATCAGTGAGGTCATGTGATACATGTCTTTCTCTGATTGACTTATTTCACTCAGCATAACACCCTCCAGTTCCATCCACGTCGTTGCAAATGGCAAGATCTCATTCCTTTTGATGGCTGCATAATATTCCATTGTGTATCTATACCACCTCTTCTTTATCCATTCATCTGTCGATGGGCATCTTGGCTCTTTCCACAGTTTGGCTATGGTGGACATTGCTGCTATAAACATTGGGGTACACGTACCCCTTCGGGTCCCTACATTTGTATCTTTGTGGTAAATACCCAGTAGTGCAATTGCTGGATCGAACGGTAGCTCTAATTTCAACTGTTTGAGGAACCTCCATACTGTTTTCCAGAGGGGTTGCACCAGCTTGCATTCCCACCAACAGTGTAGGAGGGTTCCCCTTTCTCCACATCCCCGCCAACATCTGCCGTTCCCTGACTTCTTCATTTATCCAATCGGACTGGTGTGAGGTGGTATCTCATTGAGGTTTTGATTTGGATTTCCCTGATGCCGAGCGATGTTGAGCACTTTTTCATGTGCCTGTTGGCCATGTGGATGTCTTCTTTGGAGAAATGTCTGTTCATGTCTTCTGCCCATTTCTTGATTGGATTACTTGTTCTTTGGGTGTTGAGTTTGATAAGTTCTTTATAGATTTTGGATACTAGCCCTTATTCTGATATGTCATTTGCAAATATTTTCTCCCATTCTGTCGGTTGTCTTTTGGTTTTGTGGACCGTTTCTTTTGCTGTGCAAAAGCTTTTTATCTGGATGAAATCCCAGTAGTTCATTTTTGCCCTGGCTTCCCGTGCCTTTGGCGATGTTTCTAGGAAGAAGTTGCTGCGGCTAAGGTCGAAAAGGTTGCTACCTGTGTTCTCCTTTAGGATTTGGATGGTCTCCTGTCTCACGTTTAGGTCTTTCAACCATTTGGAGTCGATTTTTGTGTGTGGTGTAAGGAAATGGTCCAGTTTCATTCTTCTGCATGTGGCTGTCCAATTTTCCCAACACCATTTGTTGAAGAGACTGTCTCTTTTCCACTGGACATTCTTTCCTGCTTTGTCAAAGATGAGTTGACCATAGAGTTGAGGGTCCATTTCTGGGCTCTCGATTCTGTTCCATTGATCAATGTGTCTGTTTTTGTGCCAGTACCATACTGTCTTGATGATGACAGCTTTGTAATAGAGCTGGAAGTCCGGAATTGCGATGCCGCCAGCTTTGCTTTTCTTTTTCAGTATTCCTCTGGCTATTCTGGGTCTCTTCTGGTTCCATACAAATTTTAGGATTATTTGTTCCATGTCTGTGAAAAAAGTGGATGGTATTTTGATGGGGATGGCATTGAATGTGTAGATTGCTCTAGGTAGCATTGACATCTTCACAATGTTGATTCTCCCAATCCATGAGCATGGAAAGTTTTTCCATTTCTTTGTGTCTTCTTCAATTGCTTTCATGGGTATTTTATAGTTTTCTGAGTACAGATCCTTTGCCTCTTTGGTTAGATTTATTCCTAGGTATCTAATGGTTTTGGGTGCAATTGTAACTGGGATCGACTCCTTGATTTGTCTCTCTTCTGTCTTGTTGTTGGTGTATAGGAATGCCACGGATTTCTGTGCATTGATTTTATATCCTGCCACTTGACTGAATTCCTGTATGAGTTCTAGCAGTTTTGGGGTGGAGTCTTTTGGGTTTTCCACATACAGTATCATATCATCTGCAAAGAGTGAGAGTTTGACTTCCTCTTTGCCGATTTGGATGCCTTTCGTTTCTTTTGGTTGTCTAACTGCTGTGGCTAGGACTTCTAATACTATGTTGAATAGCAGTGGTGAGAGTGGACATCCCTGCCGCGTTCCTGACCTTAGGGGAAGAGCTCTCAGCCTTTCCCCCTTGAGAATGATATTGGCTGTAGGTTATTCATAGATGGCTTTTATGATATTGAGGTATGTACCCTCTCTCCCTATACTCTGAAGAGTTTTGTTCAAGAAAGGATGCTGTACTTTGTCAAATGCTTTTTCTGCATCTAGTTACAGGATCATATGGTTCTTTTTCTTTTTTTTTATTAATGTATTGTATCACATTGATTGATTTGCAGATGTTGAACCAACCTTGCAGCCTAGGAGTAAATCCCACTTGGTCGTGGTGAATAATCCTTTTAATGCACTGTTGGATCCTATTGGCTGGCGTTTTGGTGAGAAGTTTTGCATCCATGTTCCTCAGGGATATGGACCTGTAATTTTCCTTTTTGATGGGGTCTTTGTTCGGTTTGGGGATCAAGGTAATGGCCTCATAAGACGAGTTTGGATGCTTTCCTTCCATTTCTATTTTTTGGAACAGTTTCAGAAGAATAGGTATTACTACTTCTTTAAATGGTTGGTGGAATTCCCCTGGGAAGCCATCTGGCCTTGGGCTCCTGTTTGTTGGGAGATTTTTGATGACTGCTTCAATTTCCTCATTAGCGGTTATAGGTCTCTTCAGGTTTTCTATTTCTTCCTGGTTCAGCTTAGGTAGTTGATACATTTCTGGGAATGCATCCATTTCTTCAAGATTATCTAATTTGCTGGCCTAGAGTGGCTCATAATATGTTCTTATAATTGTTTGTATTTCTTTGGTGTTGGTTGTCATCTCTCCTCTTTCATTCATGATTATTTTTTTAATTTTTTTATAGTTATGTTAATCACCATATATTACATCATTAGTTTTTGGTGCAGTGCTCCATGATTCATTGTTTGTTCATAACACCCAGTGCTCCATGCAGAACGTGCCCTCCTCCATACCCATCACCAGGCTCACCCATCCCCCTACCCCCCTCCCCTCTAGAACCCTCAGTTTGTCTTTCAGAGTCCTTCATCTCTCATGGTTCGTCTCCCCCTCTGACATACTCCCCTTTTCTTCCTCTCCTGTTATCTTCTTCTTTTTCTTTTTTCTTAAAATATGGTGCGTTATTTGTTTCAGAAGGACAGAACTGTGATTCAACAGTCTTGCACAATTCACAGCGCTCACCGTAGCACATACCCTCCCCAATGTCTAGCACCCAGCCACCCCATCCCTCCCACCCCCAACCACTGCAGTAACACTCAGTTTCTCTCCTGAGATTAAGAATTCCTCATATCAGTGAGGTCATGTGATACATGTCTTTCTCTGATTGACTTATTTCACTCAGCATAACACCCTCCAGTTCCATCCACGTCGTTGCAAATGGCAAGATCTCATTCCTTTTGATGGCTGCATAATATTCCATTGTGTATCTATACCACCTCTTCTTTATCCATTCATCTGTCGATGGGCATCTTGGCTCTTTCCACAGTTTGGCTATGGTGGACATTGCTGCTATAAACATTGGGGTACACGTACCCCTTCGGGTCCCTACATTTGTATCTTTGTGGTAAATACCCAGTAGTGCTATTGCTGGATCGAACGGTAGCTCTAATTTCAACTGTTTGAGGAACCTCCATACTGTTTTCCAGAGGGGTTGCACCAGCTTGTATTCCCACCAACAGTGTAGGAGGTTTCCCCTTTCTCCACATCCCCGCCAACATCTGCCGTTCCCTGACTTGTTCATTGTAGCCAATCGGACTGGTGTGAGGTGGTATCTCATTGAGGTTTTGATTTGGATTTCCCTGATGCCGAGCGATGTTGAGCACTTTTTCATGTGCCTGTTGGCCATGTGGATGTCTTCTTTGGAGAAATGTCTGTTCATGTCTTCTGCCCATTTCTTGATTGGATTACTTGTTCTTTGGGTGTTGAGTTTGATAAGTTCTTTATAGATTTTGGATACTAGCCCTTATTCTGATATGTCATTTGCACATATTTTCTCCCATTCTGTCGGTTGTCTTTTGGTTTTGTGGACCGTTTCTTTTGCTGTGCAAAAGCTTTTTATCTGGATGAAATCCCAGTAGTTCATTTTTGCCCTGGCTTCCCGTGCCTTTGGCGATGTTTCTAGGAAGAAGTTGCTGCGGCTAAGGTCGAAAAGGTTGCTACCTGTGTTCTCCTTTAGGATTTGGATGGTCTCCTGTCTCACGTTTAGGTCTTTCAACCATTTGGAGTCGATTTTTGTGTGTGGTGTAAGGAAATGGTCCAGTTTCATTCTTCTGCATGTGGCTGTCCAATTTTCCCAACACCATTTGTTGAAGAGACTGTCTCTTTTCCACTGGACATTCTTTCCTGCTTTGTCAAAGATGAGTTGACCATAGAGTTGAGGGTCCATTTCTGGGCTCTCGATTCTGTTCCATTGATCAATGTGTCTGTTTTTGTGCCAGTACCATACTGTCTTGATGATGACAGCTTTGTAATAGAGCTGGAAGTCCGGAATTGCGATGCCGCCAGCTTTGCTTTTCTTTTTCAGTATTCCTCTGGCTATTCTGGGTCTCTTCTGGTTCCATACAAATTTTAGGATTATTTGTTCCATGTCTGTGAAAAAAGTGGATGGTATTTTGATGGGGATTGCATTGAATGTGTAGATTGCTCTAGGTAGCATTGACATCTTCACAATGTTGATTCTCCCTATCCATGAGCATGGAACGTTTTTCCATTTCTTTGTGTCTTCTTCAATTGCTTTCATGGGTATTTTATAGTTTTCTGAGTACAGATCCTTTGCCTCTTTGGTTAGATTTATTCCTAGGTATCTAATGGTTTTGGGTGCAATTGTAAATGGGATCGACTCCTTGATTTGTCTCTCTTCTGTCTTGTTGTTGGTGTATAGGAATGCCACGGATTTCTGTGCATTGATTTTATATCCTGCCACTTGACTGAATTCCTGTATGAGTTCTAGCAGTTTTGGGGTGGAGTCTTTTGGGTTTTCCACGTACAGTATCATATCATCTGCAAAGAGTGAGAGTTTGACTTCCTCTTTGCCGATTTGGATGCCTTTCGTTTCTTTTGGTTGTCTAATTGCTGTGGCTAGGACTTCTAATACTATGTTGAATAGCAGTGGTGAGAGTGGACATCCCTGCCGCGTTCCTGACCTTAGGGGAAGAGCTCTCAGCCTTTCCCCCTTGAGAATGATATTGGCTGTAGGTTATTCATAGATGGCTTTTATGATATTGAGGTATGTACCCTCTCTCCCTATACTCTGAAGAGTTTTGTTCAAGAAAGGATGCTGTACTTTGTCAAATGCTTTTTCTGCATCTAGTTACAGGATCATATGGTTCTTTTTCTTCTTTTTTATTAATGTATTGTATCACATTGATTGATTTGCAGATGTTGAACCAACCTTGCAGCCTAGGAGTAAATCCCACTTGGTCGTGGTGAATAATCCTTTTAATGCACTGTTGGATCCTATTGGCTGGCGTTTTGGTGAGAAGTTTTGCATCCATGTTCCTCAGGGATATGGACCTGTAATTTTCCTTTTTGATGGGGTCTTTGTTCGGTTTGGGGATCAAGGTAATGGCCTCATAAGACGAGTTTGGATGCTTTCCTTCCATTTCTATTTTTTGGAACAGTTTCAGAAGAATAGGTATTACTACTTCTTTAAATGGTTGGTAGAATTCCCCTGGGAAGCCATCTGGCCTTGGGCTCCTGTTTGTTGGGAGATTTTTGATGACTGCTTCAATTTCCTCATTAGCGGTTATAGGTCTCTTCAGGTTTTCTATTTCTTCCTGGTTCAGCTTAGGTAGTTGATACATTTCTGGGAATGCATCTATTTCTTCAAGATTATCTAATTTGCTGGCCTAGAGTGGCTCATAATATGTTCTTATAATTGTTTGTATTTCTTTGGTGTTGGTTGTCATCTCTCCTCTTTCATTCATGATTATTTTTTTAATTTTTTTATAGTTATGTTAATCACCATATATTACATCATTAGTTTTTGGTGCAGTGCTCCATGATTCATTGTTTGTTCATAACACCCAGTGCTCCATGCAGAACGTGCCCTCCTCCATACCCATCACCAGGCTCACCCATCCCCCTACCCCCCTCCCCTCTAGAACCCTCAGTTTGTCTTTCAGAGTCCTTCATCTCTCATGGTTCGTCTCCCCCTCTGACATACTCCCCTTTTCTTCCTCTCCTGTTATCTTCTTCTTTTTCTTTTTTCTTAAAATATGGTGCGGTATTTGTTTCAGAAGGACAGAACTGTGATTCAACAGTCTTGCACAATTCACAGCGCTCACCGTAGCACATACCCTCCCCAATGTCTAGCACCCAGCCACCCCATCCCTCCCACCCCCAACCACTGCAGTAACACTCAGTTTCTCTCCTGAGATTAAGAATTCCTCATATCAGTGAGGTCATGTGATACATGTCTTTCTCTGATTGACTTATTTCACTCAGCATAACACCCTCCAGTTCCATCCACGTCGTTGCAAATGGCAAGATCTCATTCCTTTTGATGGCTGCATAATATTCCATTGTGTATCTATACCACCTCTTCTTTATCCATTCATCTGTCGATGGGCATCTTGGCTCTTTCCACAGTTTGGCTATGGTGGACATTGCTGCTATAAACATTGGGGTACACGTACCCCTTCGGGTCCCTACATTTGTATCTTTGTGGTAAATACCCAGTAGTGCAATTGCTGGATCGAACGGTAGCTCTAATTTCAACTGTTTGAGGAACCTCCATACTGTTTTCCAGAGGGGTTGCACCAGCTTGCATTCCCACCAACAGTGTAGGAGGGTTCCCCTTTCTCCACATCCCCGCCAACATCTGCCGTTCCCTGACTTGTTCATTTTAGCCAATCGGACTGGTGTGAGGTGGTATCTCATTGAGGTTTTGATTTGGATTTCCCTGATGCCGAGCGATGTTGAGCACTTTTTCATGTGCCTGTTGGCCATGTGGATGTCTTCTTTGGAGAAATGTCTGTTCATGTCTTCTGCCCATTTCTTGATTGGATTACTTGTTCTTTGGGTGTTGAGTTTGATAAGTTCTTTATAGATTTTGGATACTAGCCCTTATTCTGATATGTCATTTGCACATATTTTCTCCCATTCTGTCGGTTGTCTTTTGGTTTTGTGGACCGTTTCTTTTGCTGTGCAAAAGCTTTTTATCTGGATGAAATCCCAGTAGTTCATTTTTGCCCTGGCTTCCCGTGCCTTTGGCGATGTTTCTAGGAAGAAGTTGCTGCGGCTAAGGTCGAAAAGGTTGCTACCTGTGTTCTCCTTTAGGATTTGGATGGTCTCCTGTCTCACGTTTAGGTCTTTCAACCATTTGGAGTCGATTTTTGTGTGTGGTGTAAGGAAATGGTCCAGTTTCATTCTTCTGCATGTGGCTGTCCAATTTTCCCAACACCATTTGTTGAAGAGACTGTCTCTTTTCCACTGGACATTCTTTCCTGCTTTGTCAAAGATGAGTTGACCATAGAGTTGAGGGTCCATTTCTGGGCTCTCGATTCTGTTCCATTGATCAATGTGTCTGTTTTTGTGCCAGTACCATACTGTCTTGATGATGACAGCTTTGTAATAGAGCTGGAAGTCCGGAATTGGGATGCCGCCAGCTTTGCTTTTCTTTTTCAGTATTCCTCTGGCTATTCTGGGTCTCTTCTGGTTCCATACAAATTTTAGGATTATTTGTTCCATGTCTGTGAAAAAAGTGGATGGTATTTTGATGGGGATGGCATTGAATGTGTAGATTGCTCTAGGTAGCATTGACATCTTCACAATGTTGATTCTCCCAATCCATGAGCATGGAACGTTTTTCCATTTCTTTGTGTCTTCTTCAATTGCTTTCATGGGTATTTTATAGTTTTCTGAGTACAGATCCTTTGCCTCTTTGGTTAGATTTATTCCTAGGTATCTAATGGTTTTGGGTGCAATTGTAAATGGGATCGACTCCTTGATTTGTCTCTCTTCTGTCTTGTTGTTGGTGTATAGGAATGCCACGGATTTCTGTGCATTGATTTTATATCCTGCCACTTGACTGAATTCCTGTATGAGTTCTAGCAGTTTTGGGGTGGAGTCTTTTGGGTTTTCCACGTACAGTATCATATCATCTGCAAAGAGTGAGAGTTTGACTTCCTCTTTGCCGATTTGGATGCCTTTCGTTTCTTTTGGTTGTCTAATTGCTGTGGCTAGGACTTCTAATACTATGTTGAATAGCAGTGGTGAGAGTGGACATCCCTGCCGCGTTCCTGACCTTAGGGGAAGAGCTCTCAGCCTTTCCCCCTTGAGAATGATATTGGCTGTAGGTTATTCATAGATGGCTTTTATGATATTGAGGTATGTACCCTCTCTCCCTATACTCTGAAGAGTTTTGTTCAAGAAAGGATGCTGTACTTTGTCAAATGCTTTTTCTGCATCTAGTTACAGGATCATATGGTTCTTTTTCTTCTTTTTTATTAATGTATTGTATCACATTGATTGATTTGCAGATGTTGAACCAACCTTGCAGCCTAGGAGTAAATCCCACTTGGTCGTGGTGAATAATCCTTTTAATGCACTGTTGGATCCTATTGGCTGGCGTTTTGGTGAGAAGTTTTGCATCCATGTTCCTCAGGGATATGGACCTGTAATTTTCCTTTTTGATGGGGTCTTTGTTCGGTTTGGGGATCAAGGTAATGGCCTCATAAGACGAGTTTGGATGCTTTCCTTCCATTTCTATTTTTTGGAACAGTTTCAGAAGAATAGGTATTACTACTTCTTTAAATGGTTGGTGGAATTCCCCTGGGAAGCCATCTGGCCTTGGGCTCCTGTTTGTTGGGAGATTTTTGATGACTGCTTCAATTTCCTCATTAGCGGTTATAGGTCTCTTCAGGTTTTCTATTTCTTCCTGGTTCAGCTTAGGTAGTTGATACATTTCTGGGAATGCATCCATTTCTTCAAGATTATCTAATTTGCTGGCCTAGAGTGGCTCATAATATGTTCTTATAATTGTTTGTATTTCTTTGGTGTTGGTTGTCATCTCTCCTCTTTCATTCATGATTATTTTTTTAATTTTTTTATAGTTATGTTAATCACCATATATTACATCATTAGTTTTTGGTGCAGTGTTCCATGATTCATTGTTTGTTCATAACACCCAGTGCTCCATGCAGAACGGGCCCTCCTCCATACCCATCACCAGGCTCACCCATCCCCCTACCCCCCTCCCCTCTAGAACCCTCAGTTTGTCTTTCAGAGTCCTTCATCTCTCATGGTTCGTCTCCCCCTCTGACATACTCCCCTTTTCTTCCTCTCCTGTTATCTTCTTCTTTTTCTTTTTTCTTAAAATATGGTGCGTTATTTGTTTCAGAAGTACAGAACTGTGATTCAACAGTCTTGCACAATTCACAGCGCTCACCGTAGCACATACCCTCCCCAATGTCTAGCACCCAGCCACCCCATCCCTCCCACCCCCAACCACTGCAGTAACACTCAGTTTCTCTCCTGAGATTAAGAATTCCTCATATCAGTGAGGTCATGTGATACATGTCTTTCTCTGATTGACTTATTTCACTCAGCATAACACCCTCCAGTTCCATCCACGTCGTTGCAAATGGCAAGATCTCATTCCTTTTGATGGCTGCATAATATTCCATTGTGTATCTATACCACCTCTTCTTTATCCATTCATCTGTCGATGGGCATCTTGGCTCTTTCCACAGTTTGGCTATGGTGGACATTGCTGCTATAAACATTGGGGTACACGTACCCCTTCGGGTCCCTACATTTGTATCTTTGTGGTAAATACCCAGTAGTGCAATTGCTGGATCGAACGGTAGCTCTAATTTCAACTGTTTGAGGAACCTCCATACTGTTTTCCAGAGGGGTTGCACCAGCTTGCATTCCCACCAACAGTGTAGGAGGGTTCCCCTTTCTCCACATCCCCGCCAACATCTGCCGTTCCCTGACTTGTTCATTTTAGCCAATCGGACTGGTGTGAGGTGGTATCTCATTGAGGTTTTGATTTGGATTTCCCTGATGCCGAGCGATGTTGAGCACTTTTTCATGTGCCTGTTGGCCATGTGGATGTCTTCTTTGGAGAAATGTCTGTTCATGTCTTCTGCCCATTTCTTGATTGGATTACTTGTTCTTTGGGTGTTGAGTTTGATAAGTTCTTTATAGATTTTGGATACTAGCCCTTATTCTGATATGTCATTTGCACATATTTTCTCCCATTCTGTCGGTTGTCTTTTGGTTTTGTGGACCGTTTCTTTTGCTGTGCAAAAGCTTTTTATCTGGATGAAATCCCAGTAGTTCATTTTTGCCCTGGCTTCCCGTGCCTTTGGCGATGTTTCTAGGAAGAAGTTGCTGCGGCTAAGGTCGAAAAGGTTGCTACCTGTGTTCTCCTTTAGGATTTGGATGGTCTCCTGTCTCACGTTTAGGTCTTTCAACCATTTGGAGTCGATTTTTGTGTGTGGTGTAAGGAAATGGTCCAGTTTCATTCTTCTGCATGTGGCTGTCCAATTTTCCCAACACCATTTGTTGAAGAGACTGTCTCTTTTCCACTGGACATTCTTTCCTGCTTTGTCAAAGATGAGTTGACCATAGAGTTGAGGGTCCATTTCTGGGCTCTCGATTCTGTTCCATTGATCAATGTGTCTGTTTTTGTGCCAGTACCATACTGTCTTGATGATGACAGCTTTGTAATAGAGCTGGAAGTCCGGAATTGCGATGCCGCCAGCTTTGCTTTTCTTTTTCAGTATTCCTCTGGCTATTCTGGGTCTCTTCTGGTTCCATACAAATTTTAGGATTATTTGTTCCATGTCTGTGAAAAAAGTGGATGGTATTTTGATGGGGATGGCATTGAATGTGTAGATTGCTCTAGGTAGCATTGACATCTTCACAATGTTGATTCTCCCAATCCATGAGCATGGAACGTTTTTCCATTTCTTTGTGTCTTCTTCAATTGCTTTCATGGGTATTTTATAGTTTTCTGAGTACAGATCCTTTGCCTCTTTGGTTAGATTTATTCCTAGGTATCTAATGGTTTTGGGTGCAATTGTAAATGGGATCGACTCCTTGATTTGTCTCTCTTCTGTCTTGTTGTTGGTGTATAGGAATGCCACGGATTTCTGTGCATTGATTTTATATCCTGCCACTTGACTGAATTCCTGTATGAGTTCTAGCAGTTTTGGGGTGGAGTCTTTTGGGTTTTCCACATACAGTATCATATCATCTGCAAAGAGTGAGAGTTTGACTTCCTCTTTGCCGATTTGGATGCCTTTCGTTTCTTTTGGTTGTCTAATTGCTGTGGCTAGGACTTCTAATACTATGTTGAATAGCAGTGGTGAGAGTGGACATCCCTACCGCGTTCCTGACCTTAGGGGAAGAGCTCTCAGCCTTTCCCCCTTGAGAATGATATTGGCTGTAGGTTATTCATAGATGGCTTTTATGATATTGAGGTATGTACCCTCTCTCCCTATACTCTGAAGAGTTTTGTTCAAGAAAGGATGCTGTACTTTGTCAAATGCTTTTTCTGCATCTAGTTACAGGATCATATGGTTCTTTTTCTTTTTTTTTTATTAATGTATTGTATCACATTGATTGATTTGCAGATGTTGAACCAACCTTGCAGCCTAGGAGTAAATCCCACTTGGTCGTGGTGAATAATCCTTTTAATGCACTGTTGGATCCTATTGGCTGGCGTTTTGGTGAGAAGTTTTGCATCCATGTTCCTCAGGGATATGGACCTGTAATTTTCCTTTTTGATGGGGTCTTTGTTCGGTTTGGGGATCAAGGTAATGGCCTCATAAGACGAGTTTGGATGCTTTCCTTCCATTTCTATTTTTTGGAACAGTTTCAGAAGAATAGGTATTACTACTTCTTTAAATGGTTGGTAGAATTCCCCTGGGAAGCCATCTGGCCTTGGGCTCCTGTTTGTTGGGAGATTTTTGATGACTGCTTCAATTTCCTCATTAGCGGTTATAGGTCTCTTCAGGTTTTCTATTTCTTCCTGGTTCAGCTTAGGTAGTTGATACATTTCTGGGAATGCATCCATTTCTTCAAGATTATCTAATTTGCTGGCCTAGAGTGGCTCATAATATGTTCTTATAATTGTTTGTATTTCTTTGGTGTTGGTTGTCATCTCTCCTCTTTCATTCATGATTATTTTTTTAATTTTTTTATAGTTATGTTAATCACCATATATTACATCATTAGTTTTTTGTGCAGTGCTCCATGATTCATTGTTTGTTCATAACACCCAGTGCTCCATGCAGAACGTGCCCTCCTCCATACCCATCACCAGGCTCACCCATCCCCCTACCCCCCTCCCCTCTAGAACCCTCAGTTTGTCTTTCAGAGTCCTTCATCTCTCATGGTTCGTCTCCCCCTCTGACATACTCCCCTTTTCTTCCTCTCCTGTTATCTTCTTCTTTTTCTTTTTTCTTAAAATATGGTGCGTTATTTGTTTCAGAAGGACAGAACTGTGATTCAACAGTCTTGCACAATTCACAGCGCTCACCGTAGCCAATACCCTCCCCAATGTCTAGCACCCAGCCACCCCATCCCTCCCACCCCCAACCACTGCAGTAACACTCAGTTTCTCTCCTGAGATTAAGAATTCCTCATATCAGTGAGGTCATGTGATACATGTCTTTCTCTGATTGACTTATTTCACTCAGCATAACACCCTCCAGTTCCATCCACGTCGTTGCAAATGGCAAGATCTCATTCCTTTTGATGGCTGCATAATATTCCATTGTGTATCTATACCACCTCTTCTTTATCCATTCATCTGTCGATGGGCATCTTGGCTCTTTCCACAGTTTGGCTATGGTGGACATTGCTGCTATAAACATTGGGGTACACGTACCCCTTCGGGTCCCTACATTTGTATCTTTGTGGTAAATACCCAGTAGTGCAATTGCTGGATCGAACGGTAGCTCTAATTTCAACTGTTTGAGGAACCTCCATACTGTTTTCCAGAGGGGTTGCACCAGCTTGCATTCCCACCAACAGTGTAGGAGGGTTCCCCTTTCTCCACATCCCCGCCAACATCTGCCGTTCCCTGACTTCTTCATTTATCCAATCGGACTGGTGTGAGGTGGTATCTCATTGAGGTTTTGATTTGGATTTCCCTGATGCCGAGCGATGTTGAGCACTTTTTCATGTGCCTGTTGGCCATGTGGATGTCTTCTTTGGAGAAATGTCTGTTCATGTCTTCTGCCCATTTCTTGATTGGATTACTTGTTCTTTGGGTGTTGAGTTTGATAAGTTCTTTATAGATTTTGGATACTAGCCCTTATTCTGATATGTCATTTGCAAATATTTTCTCCCATTCTGTCGGTTGTCTTTTGGTTTTGTGGACCGTTTCTTTTGCTGTGCAAAAGCTTTTTATCTGGATGAAATCCCAGTAGTTCATTTTTGCCCTGGCTTCCCGTGCCTTTGGCGATGTTTCTAGGAAGAAGTTGCTGCGGCTAAGGTCGAAAAGGTTGCTACCTGTGTTCTCCTTTAGGATTTGGATGGTCTCCTGTCTCACGTTTAGGTCTTTCAACCATTTGGAGTCGATTTTTGTGTGTGGTGTAAGGAAATGGTCCAGTTTCATTCTTCTGCATGTGGCTGTCCAATTTTCCCAACACCATTTGTTGAAGAGACTGTCTCTTTTCCACTGGACATTCTTTCCTGCTTTGTCAAAGATGAGTTGACCATAGAGTTGAGGGTCCATTTCTGGGCTCTCGATTCTGTTCCATTGATCAATGTGTCTGTTTTTGTGCCAGTACCATACTGTCTTGATGATGACAGCTTTGTAATAGAGCTGGAAGTCCGGAATTGCGATGCCGCCAGCTTTGCTTTTCTTTTTCAGTATTCCTCTGGCTATTCTGGGTCTCTTCTGGTTCCATACAAATTTTAGGATTATTTGTTCCATGTCTGTGAAAAAAGTGGATGGTATTTTGATGGGGATGGCATTGAATGTGTAGATTGCTCTAGGTAGCATTGACATCTTCACAATGTTGATTCTCCCAATCCATGAGCATGGAAAGTTTTTCCATTTCTTTGTGTCTTCTTCAATTGCTTTCATGGGTATTTTATAGTTTTCTGAGTACAGATCCTTTGCCTCTTTGGTTAGATTTATTCCTAGGTATCTAATGGTTTTGGGTGCAATTGTAACTGGGATCGACTCCTTGATTTGTCTCTCTTCTGTCTTGTTGTTGGTGTATAGGAATGCCACGGATTTCTGTGCATTGATTTTATATCCTGCCACTTGACTGAATTCCTGTATGAGTTCTAGCAGTTTTGGGGTGGAGTCTTTTGGGTTTTCCACATACAGTATCATATCATCTGCAAAGAGTGAGAGTTTGACTTCCTCTTTGCCGATTTGGATGCCTTTCGTTTCTTTTGGTTGTCTAACTGCTGTGGCTAGGACTTCTAATACTATGTTGAATAGCAGTGGTGAGAGTGGACATCCCTGCCGCGTTCCTGACCTTAGGGGAAGAGCTCTCAGCCTTTCCCCCTTGAGAATGATATTGGCTGTAGGTTATTCATAGATGGCTTTTATGATATTGAGGTATGTACCCTCTCTCCCTATACTCTGAAGAGTTTTGTTCAAGAAAGGATGCTGTACTTTGTCAAATGCTTTTTCTGCATCTAGTTACAGGATCATATGGTTCTTTTTCTTTTTTTTTATTAATGTATTGTATCACATTGATTGATTTGCAGATGTTGAACCAACCTTGCAGCCTAGGAGTAAATCCCACTTGGTCGTGGTGAATAATCCTTTTAATGCACTGTTGGATCCTATTGGCTGGCGTTTTGGTGAGAAGTTTTGCATCCATGTTCCTCAGGGATATGGACCTGTAATTTTCCTTTTTGATGGGGTCTTTGTTCGGTTTGGGGATCAAGGTAATGGCCTCATAAGACGAGTTTGGATGCTTTCCTTCCATTTCTATTTTTTGGAACAGTTTCAGAAGAATAGGTATTACTACTTCTTTAAATGGTTGGTGGAATTCCCCTGGGAAGCCATCTGGCCTTGGGCTCCTGTTTGTTGGGAGATTTTTGATGACTGCTTCAATTTCCTCATTAGCGGTTATAGGTCTCTTCAGGTTTTCTATTTCTTCCTGGTTCAGCTTAGGTAGTTGATACATTTCTGGGAATGCATCCATTTCTTCAAGATTATCTAATTTGCTGGCCTAGAGTGGCTCATAATATGTTCTTATAATTGTTTGTATTTCTTTGGTGTTGGTTGTCATCTCTCCTCTTTCATTCATGATTATTTTTTTAATTTTTTTATAGTTATGTTAATCACCATATATTACATCATTAGTTTTTGGTGCAGTGCTCCATGATTCATTGTTTGTTCATAACACCCAGTGCTCCATGCAGAACGTGCCCTCCTCCATACCCATCACCAGGCTCACCCATCCCCCTACCCCCCTCCCCTCTAGAACCCTCAGTTTGTCTTTCAGAGTCCTTCATCTCTCATGGTTCGTCTCCCCCTCTGACATACTCCCCTTTTCTTCCTCTCCTGTTATCTTCTTCTTTTTCTTTTTTCTTAAAATATGGTGCGTTATTTGTTTCAGAAGGACAGAACTGTGATTCAACAGTCTTGCACAATTCACAGCGCTCACCGTAGCACATACCCTCCCCAATGTCTAGCACCCAGCCACCCCATCCCTCCCACCCCCAACCACTGCAGTAACACTCAGTTTCTCTCCTGAGATTAAGAATTCCTCATATCAGTGAGGTCATGTGATACATGTCTTTCTCTGATTGACTTATTTCACTCAGCATAACACCCTCCAGTTCCATCCACGTCGTTGCAAATGGCAAGATCTCATTCCTTTTGATGGCTGCATAATATTCCATTGTGTATCTATACCACCTCTTCTTTATCCATTCATCTGTCGATGGGCATCTTGGCTCTTTCCACAGTTTGGCTATGGTGGACATTGCTGCTATAAACATTGGGGTACACGTACCCCTTCGGGTCCCTACATTTGTATCTTTGTGGTAAATACCCAGTAGTGCTATTGCTGGATCGAACGGTAGCTCTAATTTCAACTGTTTGAGGAACCTCCATACTGTTTTCCAGAGGGGTTGCACCAGCTTGCATTCCCACCAACAGTGTAGGAGGTTTCCCCTTTCTCCACATCCCCGCCAACATCTGCCGTTCCCTGACTTGTTCATTTTAGCCAATCGGACTGGTGTGAGGTGGTATCTCATTGAGGTTTTGATTTGGATTTCCCTGATGCCGAGCGATGTTGAGCACTTTTTCATGTGCCTGTTGGCCATGTGGATGTCTTCTTTGGAGAAATGTCTGTTCATGTCTTCTGCCCATTTCTTGATTGGATTACTTGTTCTTTGGGTGTTGAGTTTGATAAGTTCTTTATAGATTTTGGATACTAGCCCTTATTCTGATATGTCATTTGCACATATTTTCTCCCATTCTGTCGGTTGTCTTTTGGTTTTGTGGACCGTTTCTTTTGCTGTGCAAAAGCTTTTTATCTGGATGAAATCCCAGTAGTTCATTTTTGCCCTGGCTTCCCGTGCCTTTGGCGATGTTTCTAGGAAGAAGTTGCTGCGGCTAAGGTCGAAAAGGTTGCTACCTGTGTTCTCCTTTAGGATTTGGATGGTCTCCTGTCTCACGTTTAGGTCTTTCAACCATTTGGAGTCGATTTTTGTGTGTGGTGTAAGGAAATGGTCCAGTTTCATTCTTCTGCATGTGGCTGTCCAATTTTCCCAACACCATTTGTTGAAGAGACTGTCTCTTTTCCACTGGACATTCTTTCCTGCTTTGTCAAAGATGAGTTGACCATAGAGTTGAGGGTCCATTTCTGGGCTCTCGATTCTGTTCCATTGATCAATGTGTATGTTTTTGTGCCAGTACCATACTGTCTTGATGATGACAGCTTTGTAATAGAGCTGGAAGTCCGGAATTGCGATGCCGCCAGCTTTGCTTTTCTTTTTCAGTATTCCTCTGGCTATTCTGGGTCTCTTCTGGTTCCATACAAATTTTAGGATTATTTGTTCCATGTCTGTGAAAAAAGTGGATGGTATTTTGATGGGGATTGCATTGAATGTGTAGATTGCTCTAGGTAGCATTGACATCTTCACAATGTTGATTCTCCCTATCCATGAGCATGGAACGTTTTTCCATTTCTTTGTGTCTTCTTCAATTGCTTTCATGGGTATTTTATAGTTTTCTGAGTACAGATCCTTTGCCTCTTTGGTTAGATTTATTCCTAGGTATCTAATGGTTTTGGGTGCAATTGTAAATGGGATCGACTCCTTGATTTGTCTCTCTTCTGTCTTGTTGTTGGTGTATAGGAATGCCACGGATTTCTGTGCATTGATTTTATATCCTGCCACTTGACTGAATTCCTGTATGAGTTCTAGCAGTTTTGGGGTGGAGTCTTTTGGGTTTTCCACGTACAGTATCATATCATCTGCAAAGAGTGAGAGTTTGACTTCCTCTTTGCCGATTTGGATGCCTTTCGTTTCTTTTGGTTGTCTAATTGCTGTGGCTAGGACTTCTAATACTATGTTGAATAGCAGTGGTGAGAGTGGACATCCCTGCCGCGTTCCTGACCTTAGGGGAAGAGCTCTCAGCCTTTCCCCCTTGAGAATGATATTGGCTGTAGGTTATTCATAGATGGCTTTTATGATATTGAGGTATGTACCCTCTCTCCCTATACTCTGAAGAGTTTTGTTCAAGAAAGGATGCTGTACTTTGTCAAATGCTTTTTCTGCATCTAGTTACAGGATCATATGGTTCTTTTTCTTCTTTTTTATTAATGTATTGTATCACATTGATTGATTTGCAGATGTTGAACCAACCTTGCAGCCTAGGAGTAAATCCCACTTGGTCGTGGTGAATAATCCTTTTAATGCACTGTTGGATCCTATTGGCTGGCGTTTTGGTGAGAAGTTTTGCATCCATGTTCCTCAGGGATATGGACCTGTAATTTTCCTTTTTGATGGGGTCTTTGTTCGGTTTGGGGATCAAGGTAATGGCCTCATAAGACGAGTTTGGATGCTTTCCTTCCATTTCTATTTTTTGGAACAGTTTCAGAAGAATAGGTATTACTACTTCTTTAAATGGTTGGTAGAATTCCCCTGGGAAGCCATCTGGCCTTGGGCTCCTGTTTGTTGGGAGATTTTTGATGACTGCTTCAATTTCCTCATTAGCGGTTATAGGTCTCTTCAGGTTTTCTATTTCTTCCTGGTTCAGCTTAGGTAGTTGATACATTTCTGGGAATGCATCTATTTCTTCAAGATTATCTAATTTGCTGGCCTAGAGTGGCTCATAATATGTTCTTATAATTGTTTGTATTTCTTTGGTGTTGGTTGTCATCTCTCCTCTTTCATTCATGATTATTTTTTTAATTTTTTTATAGTTATGTTAATCACCATATATTACATCATTAGTTTTTGGTGCAGTGCTCCATGATTCATTGTTTGTTCATAACACCCAGTGCTCCATGCAGAACGTGCCCTCCTCCATACCCATCACCAGGCTCACCCATCCCCCTACCCCCCTCCCCTCTAGAACCCTCAGTTTGTCTTTCAGAGTCCTTCATCTCTCATGGTTCGTCTCCCCCTCTGACATACTCCCCTTTTCTTCCTCTCCTGTTATCTTCTTCTTTTTCTTTTTTCTTAAAATATGGTGCGGTATTTGTTTCAGAAGGACAGAACTGTGATTCAACAGTCTTGCACAATTCACAGCGCTCACCGTAGCACATACCCTCCCCAATGTCTAGCACCCAGCCACCCCATCCCTCCCACCCCCAACCACTGCAGTAACACTCAGTTTCTCTCCTGAGATTAAGAATTCCTCATATCAGTGAGGTCATGTGATACATGTCTTTCTCTGATTGACTTATTTCACTCAGCATAACACCCTCCAGTTCCATCCACGTCGTTGCAAATGGCAAGATCTCATTCCTTTTGATGGCTGCATAATATTCCATTGTGTATCTATACCACCTCTTCTTTATCCATTCATCTGTCGATGGGCATCTTGGCTCTTTCCACAGTTTGGCTATGGTGGACATTGCTGCTATAAACATTGGGGTACACGTACCCCTTCGGGTCCCTACATTTGTATCTTTGTGGTAAATACCCAGTAGTGCAATTGCTGGATCGAACGGTAGCTCTAATTTCAACTGTTTGAGGAACCTCCATACTGTTTTCCAGAGGGGTTGCACCAGCTTGCATTCCCACCAACAGTGTAGGAGGGTTCCCCTTTCTCCACATCCCCGCCAACATCTGCCGTTCCCTGACTTGTTCATTTTAGCCAATCGGACTGGTGTGAGGTGGTATCTCATTGAGGTTTTGATTTGGATTTCCCTGATGCCGAGCGATGTTGAGCACTTTTTCATGTGCCTGTTGGCCATGTGGATGTCTTCTTTGGAGAAATGTCTGTTCATGTCTTCTGCCCATTTCTTGATTGGATTACTTGTTCTTTGGGTGTTGAGTTTGATAAGTTCTTTATAGATTTTGGATACTAGCCCTTATTCTGATATGTCATTTGCACATATTTTCTCCCATTCTGTCGGTTGTCTTTTGGTTTTGTGGACCGTTTCTTTTGCTGTGCAAAAGCTTTTTATCTGGATGAAATCCCAGTAGTTCATTTTTGCCCTGGCTTCCCGTGCCTTTGGCGATGTTTCTAGGAAGAAGTTGCTGCGGCTAAGGTCGAAAAGGTTGCTACCTGTGTTCTCCTTTAGGATTTGGATGGTCTCCTGTCTCACGTTTAGGTCTTTCAACCATTTGGAGTCGATTTTTGTGTGTGGTGTAAGGAAATGGTCCAGTTTCATTCTTCTGCATGTGGCTGTCCAATTTTCCCAACACCATTTGTTGAAGAGACTGTCTCTTTTCCACTGGACATTCTTTCCTGCTTTGTCAAAGATGAGTTGACCATAGAGTTGAGGGTCCATTTCTGGGCTCTCGATTCTGTTCCATTGATCAATGTGTCTGTTTTTGTGCCAGTACCATACTGTCTTGATGATGACAGCTTTGTAATAGAGCTGGAAGTCCGGAATTGGGATGCCGCCAGCTTTGCTTTTCTTTTTCAGTATTCCTCTGGCTATTCTGGGTCTCTTCTGGTTCCATACAAATTTTAGGATTATTTGTTCCATGTCTGTGAAAAAAGTGGATGGTATTTTGATGGGGATTGCATTGAATGTGTAGATTGCTCTAGGTAGCATTGACATCTTCACAATGTTGATTCTCCCAATCCATGAGCATGGAACGTTTTTCCATTTCTTTGTGTCTTCTTCAATTGCTTTCATGGGTATTTTATAGTTTTCTGAGTACAGATCCTTTGCCTCTTTGGTTAGATTTATTCCTAGGTATCTAATGGTTTTGGGTGCAATTGTAAATGGGATCGACTCCTTGATTTGTCTCTCTTCTGTCTTGTTGTTGGTGTATAGGAATGCCACGGATTTCTGTGCATTGATTTTATATCCTGCCACTTGACTGAATTCCTGTATGAGTTCTAGCAGTTTTGGGGTGGAGTCTTTTGGGTTTTCCACGTACAGTATCATATCATCTGCAAAGAGTGAGAGTTTGACTTCCTCTTTGCCGATTTGGATGCCTTTCGTTTCTTTTGGTTGTCTAATTGCTGTGGCTAGGACTTCTAATACTATGTTGAATAGCAGTGGTGAGAGTGGACATCCCTGCCGCGTTCCTGACCTTAGGGGAAGAGCTCTCAGCCTTTCCCCCTTGAGAATGATATTGGCTGTAGGTTATTCATAGATGGCTTTTATGATATTGAGGTATGTACCCTCTCTCCCTATACTCTGAAGAGTTTTGTTCAAGAAAGGATGCTGTACTTTGTCAAATGCTTTTTCTGCATCTAGTTACAGGATCATATGGTTCTTTTTCTTCTTTTTTATTAATGTATTGTATCACATTGATTGATTTGCAGATGTTGAACCAACCTTGCAGCCTAGGAGTAAATCCCACTTGGTCGTGGTGAATAATCCTTTTAATGCACTGTTGGATCCTATTGGCTGGCGTTTTGGTGAGAAGTTTTGCATCCATGTTCCTCAGGGATATGGACCTGTAATTTTCCTTTTTGATGGGGTCTTTGTTCGGTTTGGGGATCAAGGTAATGGCCTCATAAGACGAGTTTGGATGCTTTCCTTCCATTTCTATTTTTTGGAACAGTTTCAGAAGAATAGGTATTACTACTTCTTTAAATGGTTGGTAGAATTCCCCTGGGAAGCCATCTGGCCTTGGGCTCCTGTTTGTTGGGAGATTTTTGATGACTGCTTCAATTTCCTCATTAGCGGTTATAGGTCTCTTCAGGTTTTCTATTTCTTCCTGGTTCAGCTTAGGTAGTTGATACATTTCTGGGAATGCATCCATTTCTTCAAGATTATCTAATTTGCTGGCCTAGAGTGGCTCATAATATGTTCTTATAATTGTTTGTATTTCTTTGGTGTTGGTTGTCATCTCTCCTCTTTCATTCATGATTATTTTTTTAATTTTTTTATAGTTATGTTAATCACCATATATTACATCATTAGTTTTTGGTGCAGTGCTCCATGATTCATTGTTTGTTCATAACACCCAGTGCTCCATGCAGAACGTGCCCTCCTCCATACCCATCACCAGGCTCACCCATCCCCCTACCCCCCTCCCCTCTAGAACCCTCAGTTTGTCTTTCAGAGTCCTTCATCTCTCATGGTTCGTCTCCCCCTCTGACATACTCCCCTTTTCTTCCTCTCCTGTTATCTTCTTCTTTTTCTTTTTTCTTAAAATATGGTGCGTTATTTGTTTCAGAAGGACAGAACTGTGATTCAACAGTCTTGCACAATTCACAGCGCTCACCGTAGCACATACCCTCCCCAATGTCTAGCACCCAGCCACCCCATCCCTCCCACCCCCAACCACTGCAGTAACACTCAGTTTCTCTCCTGAGATTAAGAATTCCTCATATCAGTGAGGTCATGTGATACATGTCTTTCTCTGATTGACTTATTTCACTCAGCATAACACCCTCCAGTTCCATCCACGTCGTTGCAAATGGCAAGATCTCATTCCTTTTGATGGCTGCATAATATTCCATTGTGTATCTATACCACCTCTTCTTTATCCATTCATCTGTCGATGGGCATCTTGGCTCTTTCCACAGTTTGGCTATGGTGGACATTGCTGCTATAAACATTGGGGTACACGTACCCCTTCGGGTCCCTACATTTGTATCTTTGTGGTAAATACCCAGTAGTGCAATTGCTGGATCGAACGGTAGCTCTAATTTCAACTGTTTGAGGAACCTCCATACTGTTTTCCAGAGGGGTTGCACCAGCTTGCATTCCCACCAACAGTGTAGGAGGGTTCCCCTTTCTCCACATCCCCGCCAACATCTGCCGTTCCCTGACTTGTTCATTTTAGCCAATCGGACTGGTGTGAGGTGGTATCTCATTGAGGTTTTGATTTGGATTTCCCTGATGCCGAGCGATGTTGAGCACTTTTTCATGTGCCTGTTGGCCATGTGGATGTCTTCTTTGGAGAAATGTCTGTTCATGTCTTCTGCCCATTTCTTGATTGGATTACTTGTTCTTTGGGTGTTGAGTTTGATAAGTTCTTTATAGATTTTGGATACTAGCCCTTATTCTGATATGTCATTTGCACATATTTTCTCCCATTCTGTCGGTTGTCTTTGGGTTTTGTGCACCGTTTCTTTTGCTGTGCAAAAGCTTTTTATCTGGATGAAATCCCAGTAGTTCATTTTTGCCCTGGCTTCCCGTGCCTTTGGCGATGTTTCTAGGAAGAAGTTGCTGCGGCCTAGGTCGAAAAGGTTGCTACCTGTGTTCTCCTTTAGGATTTGGATGGTCTCCTGTCTCACGTTTATGTCTTTCAACCATTTGGAGTCGATTTTTGTGTGTGGTGTAAGGAAATGGTCCAGTTTCATTCTTCTGCATGTGGCTGTCCAATTTTCCCAACACCATTTGTTGAAGAGACTGTCTCTTTTCCACTGGACATTCTTTCCTGCTTTGTCAAAGATGAGTTGACCATAGAGTTGAGGGTCCATTTCTGGGCTCTCGATTCTGTTCCATTGATCAATGTGTCTGTTTTTGTGCCAGTACCATACTGTCTTGATGATGACAGCTTTGTAATAGAGCTGGAAGTCCGGAATTGCGATGCCGCCAGCTTTGCTTTTCTTTTTCAGTATTCCTCTGGCTATTCTGGGTCTCTTCTGGTTCCATACAAATTTTAGGATTATTTGTTCCATGTCTGTGAAAAAAGTGGATGGTATTTTGATGGGGATTGCATTGAATGTGTAGATTGCTCTAGGTAGCATTGACATCTTCACAATGTTGGTTCTCCCAATCCATGAGCATGGAACGTTTTTCCATTTCTTTGTGTCTTCTTCAATTGCTTTCATGGGTATTTTATAGTTTTCTGAGTACAGATCCTTTGCCTCTTTGGTTAGATTTATTCCTAGGTATCTAATGGTTTTGGGTGCAATTATAAATGGGATCGACTCCTTGATTTGTCTCTCTTCTGTCTTGTTGTTGGTGTATAGGAATGCCACGGATTTCTGTGCATTGATTTTATATCCTGCCACTTGACTGAATTCCTGGATGAGTTCTAGCAGTTTTGGGGTGGAGTCTTTTGGGTTTTCCACATACAGTATCATATCATCTGCAAAGAGTGAGAGTTTGACTTCCTCTTTGCCGATTTGGATGCATTTCGTTTCTTTTGGTTGTCTAACTGCTGTGGCTAGGACTTCTAATACTATGTTGCATAGCAGTGGTGAGAGTGGACATCCCTGCCGCGTTCCTGACCTTAGGGGAAGAGCTCTCAGCCTTTCCCCCTTGAGAATGATATTGGCTGTAGGTTATTCATAGATGGCTTTTATGATATTGAGGTATGTATCCTCTCTCCCTATACTCTGAAGAGTTTTGTTCAAGAAAGGATGCTGTACTTTGTCAAATGCTTTTTCTGCATCTAGTTACAGGATCATATGGTTCTTTTTCTTTTTTTTTTATTAATGTATTGTATCACATTGATTGATTTGCAGATGTTGAACCAACCTTGCAGCCTAGGAGTAAATCCCACTTGGTCGTGGTGAATAATCCTTTTAATGCACTGTTGGATCCTATTGGCTGGCGTTTTGGTGAGAAGTTTTGCATCCATGTTCCTCAGGGATATGGACCTGTAATTTTCCTTTTTGATGGGGTCTTTGTTCGGTTTGGGGATCAAGGTAATGGCCTCATAAGACGAGTTTGGATGCTTTCCTTCCATTTCTATTTTTTGGAACAGTTTCAGAAGAATAGGTATTACTACTTCTTTAAATGGTTGGTAGAATTCCCCTGGGAAGCCATCTGGCCTTGGGCTCCTGTTTGTTGGGAGATTTTTGATGACTGCTTCAATTTCCTCATTAGCGGTTATAGGTCTCTTCAGGTTTTCTATTTCTTCCTGGTTCAGCTTAGGTAGTTGATACATTTCTGGGAATGCATCCATTTCTTCAAGATTATCTAATTTGCTGGCCTAGAGTGGCTCATAATATGTTCTTATAATTGTTTGTATTTCTTTGGTGTTGGTTGTCATCTCTCCTCTTTCATTCATGATTATTTTTTTAATTTTTTTATAGTTATGTTAATCACCATATATTACATCATTAGTTTTTGGTGCAGTGCTCCATGATTCATTGTTTGTTCATAACACCCAGTGCTCCATGCAGAACGTGCCCTCCTCCATACCCATCACCAGGCTCACCCATCCCCCTACCCCCCTCCCCTCTAGAACCCTCAGTTTGTCTTTCAGAGTCCTTCATCTCTCATGGTTCGTCTCCCCCTCTGACATACTCCCCTTTTCTTCCTCTCCTGTTATCTTCTTCTTTTTCTTTTTTCTTAAAATATGGTGCGTTATTTGTTTCAGAAGGACAGAACTGTGATTCAACAGTCTTGCACAATTCACAGCGCTCACCGTAGCACATACCCTCCCCAATGTCTAGCACCCAGCCACCCCATCCCTCCCACCCCCAACCACTGCAGTAACACTCAGTTTCTCTCCTGAGATTAAGAATTCCTCATATCAGTGAGGTCATGTGATACATGTCTTTCTCTGATTGACTTATTTCACTCAGCATAACACCCTCCAGTTCCATCCACGTCGTTGCAAATGGCAAGATCTCATTCCTTTTGATGGCTGCATAATATTCCATTGTGTATCTATACCACCTCTTCTTTATCCATTCATCTGTCGATGGGCATCTTGGCTCTTTCCACAGTTTGGCTATGGTGGACATTGCTGCTATAAACATTGGGGTACACGTACCCCTTCGGGTCCCTACATTTGTATCTTTGTGGTAAATACCCAGTAGTGCAATTGCTGGATCGAACGGTAGCTCTAATTTCAACTGTTTGAGGAACCTCCATACTGTTTTCCAGAGGGGTTGCACCAGCTTGCATTCCCACCAACAGTGTAGGAGGGTTCCCCTTTCTCCACATCCCCGCCAACATCTGCCGTTCCCTGACTTGTTCATTTTAGCCAATCGGACTGGTGTGAGGTGGTATCTCATTGAGGTTTTGATTTGGATTTCCCTGATGCCGAGCGATGTTGAGCACTTTTTCATGTGCCTGTTGGCCATGTGGATGTCTTCTTTGGAGAAATGTCTGTTCATGTCTTCTGCCCATTTCTTGATTGGATTACTTGTTCTTTGGGTGTTGAGTTTGATAAGTTCTTTATAGATTTTGGATACTAGCCCTTATTCTGATATGTCATTTGCACATATTTTCTCCCATTCTGTCGGTTGTCTTTTGGTTTTGTGGACCGTTTCTTTTGCTGTGCAAAAGCTTTTTATCTGGATGAAATCCCAGTAGTTCATTTTTGCCCTGGCTTCCCGTGCCTTTGGCGATGTTTCTAGGAAGAAGTTGCTGCGGCTAAGGTCGAAAAGGTTGCTACCTGTGTTCTCCTTTAGGATTTGGATGGTCTCCTGTCTCACGTTTAGGTCTTTCAACCATTTGGAGTCGATTTTTGTGTGTGGTGTAAGGAAATGGTCCAGTTTCATTCTTCTGCATGTGGCTGTCCAATTTTCCCAACACCATTTGTTGAAGAGACTGTCTCTTTTCCACTGGACATTCTTTCCTGCTTTGTCAAAGATGAGTTGACCATAGAGTTGAGGGTCCATTTCTGGGCTCTCGATTCTGTTCCATTGATCAATGTGTCTGTTTTTGTGCCAGTACCATACTGTCTTGATGATGACAGCTTTGTAATAGAGCTGGAAGTCCGGAATTGCGATGCCGCCAGCTTTGCTTTTCTTTTTCAGTATTCCTCTGGCTATTCTGGGTCTCTTCTGGTTCCATACAAATTTTAGGATTATTTGTTCCATGTCTGTGAAAAAAGTGGATGGTATTTTGATGGGGATGGCATTGAATGTGTAGATTGCTCTAGGTAGCATTGACATCTTCACAATGTTGATTCTCCCAATCCATGAGCATGGAACGTTTTTCCATTTCTTTGTGTCTTCTTCAATTGCTTTCATGGGTATTTTATAGTTTTCTGAGTACAGATCCTTTGCCTCTTTGGTTAGATTTATTCCTAGGTATCTAATGGTTTTGGGTGCAATTGTAAATGGGATCGACTCCTTGATTTGTCTCTCTTCTGTCTTGTTGTTGGTGTATAGGAATGCCACGGATTTCTGTGCATTGATTTTATATCCTGCCACTTGACTGAATTCCTGTATGAGTTCTAGCAGTTTTGGGGTGGAGTCTTTTGGGTTTTCCACATACAGTATCATATCATCTGCAAAGAGTGAGAGTTTGACTTCCTCTTTGCCGATTTGGATGCCTTTCGTTTCTTTTGGTTGTCTAATTGCTGTGGCTAGGACTTCTAATACTATGTTGAATAGCAGTGGTGAGAGTGGACATCCCTGCCGCGTTCCTGACCTTAGGGGAAGAGCTCTCAGCCTTTCCCCCTTGAGAATGATATTGGCTGTAGGTTATTCATAGATGGCTTTTATGATATTGAGGTATGTACCCTCTCTCCCTATACTCTGAAGAGTTTTGTTCAAGAAAGGATGCTGTACTTTGTCAAATGCTTTTTCTGCATCTAGTTACAGGATCATATGGTTCTTTTTCTTTTTTTTTTATTAATGTATTGTATCACATTGATTGATTTGCAGATGTTGAACCAACCTTGCAGCCTAGGAGTAAATCCCACTTGGTCGTGGTGAATAATCCTTTTAATGCACTGTTGGATCCTATTGGCTGGCGTTTTGGTGAGAAGTTTTGCATCCATGTTCCTCAGGGATATGGACCTGTAATTTTCCTTTTTGATGGGGTCTTTGTTCGGTTTGGGGATCAAGGTAATGGCCTCATAAGACGAGTTTGGATGCTTTCCTTCCATTTCTATTTTTTGGAACAGTTTCAGAAGAATAGGTATTACTACTTCTTTAAATGGTTGGTAGAATTCCCCTGGGAAGCCATCTGGCCTTGGGCTCCTGTTTGTTGGGAGATTTTTGATGACTGCTTCAATTTCCTCATTAGCGGTTATAGGTCTCTTCAGGTTTTCTATTTCTTCCTGGTTCAGCTTAGGTAGTTGATACATTTCTGGGAATGCATCCATTTCTTCAAGATTATCTAATTTGCTGGCCTAGAGTGGCTCATAATATGTTCTTATAATTGTTTGTATTTCTTTGGTGTTGGTTGTCATCTCTCCTCTTTCATTCATGATTATTTTTTTAATTTTTTTATAGTTATGTTAATCACCATATATTACATCATTAGTTTTTGGTGCAGTGCTCCATGATTCATTGTTTGTTCATAACACCCAGTGCTCCATGCAGAACGTGCCCTCCTCCATACCCATCACCAGGCTCACCCATCCCCCTACCCCCCTCCCCTCTAGAACCCTCAGTTTGTCTTTCAGAGTCCTTCATCTCTCATGGTTCGTCTCCCCCTCTGACATACTCCCCTTTTCTTCCTCTCCTGTTATCTTCTTCTTTTTCTTTTTTCTTAAAATATGGTGCGTTATTTGTTTCAGAAGGACAGAACTGTGATTCAACAGTCTTGCACAATTCACAGCGCTCACCGTAGCACATACCCTCCCCAATGTCTAGCACCCAGCCACCCCATCCCTCCCACCCCCAACCACGGCAGTAACACTCAGTTTCTCTCCTGAGATTAAGAATTCCTCATATCAGTGAGGTCATGTGATACATGTCTTTCTCTGATTGACTTATTTCACTCAGCATAACACCCTCCAGTTCCATCCACGTCGTTGCAAATGGCAAGATCTCATTCCTTTTGATGGCTGCATAATATTCCATTGTGTATCTATACCACCTCTTCTTTATCCATTCATCTGTCGATGGGCATCTTGGCTCTTTCCACAGTTTGGCTATGGTGGACATTGCTGCTATAAACATTGGGGTACACGTACCCCTTCGGGTCCCTACATTTGTATCTTTGTGGTAAATACCCAGTAGTGCAATTGCTGGATCGAACGGTAGCTCTAATTTCAACTGTTTGAGGAACCTCCATACTGTTTTCCAGAGGGGTTGCACCAGCTTGCATTCCCACCAACAGTGTAGGAGGGTTCCCCTTTCTCCACATCCCCGCCAACATCTGCCGTTCCCTGACTTGTTCATTTTAGCCAATCGGACTGGTGTGAGGTGGTATCTCATTGAGGTTTTGATTTGGATTTCCCTGATGCCGAGCGATGTTGAGCACTTTTTCATGTGCCTGTTGGCCATGTGGATGTCTTCTTTGGAGAAATGTCTGTTCATGTCTTCTGCCCATTTCTTGATTGGATTACTTGTTCTTTGGGTGTTGAGTTTGATAAGTTCTTTATAGATTTTGGATACTAGCCCTTATTCTGATATGTCATTTGCAAATATTTTCTCCCATTCTGTCGGTTGTCTTTTGGTTTTGTGGACCGTTTCTTTTGCTGTGCAAAAGCTTTTTATCTGGATGAAATCCCAGTAGTTCATTTTTGCCCTGGCTTCCCGTGCCTTTGGCGATGTTTCTAGGAAGAAGTTGCTGCGGCTAAGGTCGAAAAGGTTGCTACCTGTGTTCTCCTTTAGGATTTGGATGGTCTCCTGTCTCACGTTTAGGTCTTTCAACCATTTGGAGTCGATTTTTGTGTGTGGTGTAAGGAAATGGTCCAGTTTCATTCTTCTGCATGTGGCTGTCCAATTTTCCCAACACCATTTGTTGAAGAGACTGTCTCTTTTCCACTGGACATTCTTTCCTGCTTTGTCAAAGATGAGTTGACCATAGAGTTGAGGGTCCATTTCTGGGCTCTCGATTCTGTTCCATTGATCAATGTGTCTGTTTTTGTGCCAGTACCATACTGTCTTGATGATGACAGCTTTGTAATAGAGCTGGAAGTCCGGAATTGCGATGCCGCCAGCTTTGCTTTTCTTTTTCAGTATTCCTCTGGCTATTCTGGGTCTCTTCTGGTTCCATACAAATTTTAGGATTATTTGTTCCATGTCTGTGAAAAAAGTGGATGGTATTTTGATGGGGATGGCATTGAATGTGTAGATTGCTCTAGGTAGCATTGACATCTTCACAATGTTGATTCTCCCAATCCATGAGCATGGAACGTTTTTCCATTTCTTTGTGTCTTCTTCAATTGCTTTCATGGGTATTTTATAGTTTTCTGAGTACAGATCCTTTGCCTCTTTGGTTAGATTTATTCCTAGGTATCTAATGGTTTTGGGTGCAATTGTAAATGGGATCGACTCCTTGATTTGTCTCTCTTCTGTCTTGTTGTTGGTGTATAGGAATGCCACGGATTTCTGTGCATTGATTTTATATCCTGCCACTTGACTGAATTCCTGTATGAGTTCTAGCAGTTTTGGGGTGGAGTCTTTTGGGTTTTCCACATACAGTATCATATCATCTGCAAAGAGTGAGAGTTTGACTTCCTCTTTGCCGATTTGGATGCCTTTCGTTTCTTTTGGTTGTCTAATTGCTGTGGCTAGGACTTCTAATACTATGTTGAATAGCAGTGGTGAGAGTGGACATCCCTGCCGCGTTCCTGACCTTAGGGGAAGAGCTCTCAGCCTTTCCCCCTTGAGAATGATATTGGCTGTAGGTTATTCATAGATGGCTTTTATGATATTGAGGTATGTACCCTCTCTCCCTATACTCTGAAGAGTTTTGTTCAAGAAAGGATGCTGTACTTTGTCAAATGCTTTTTCTGCATCTAGTTACAGGATCATATGGTTCTTTTTCTTTTTTTTTCATTAATGTATTGTATCACATTGATTGATTTGCAGATGTTGAACCAACCTTGCAGCCTAGGAGTAAATCCCACTTGGTCGTGGTGAATAATCCTTTTAATGCACTGTTGGATCCTATTGGCTGGCGTTTTGGTGAGAAGTTTTGCATCCATGTTCCTCAGGGATATGGACCTGTAATTTTCCTTTTTGATGGGGTCTTTGTTCGGTTTGGGGATCAAGGTAATGGCCTCATAAGACGAGTTTGGATGCTTTCCTTCCATTTCTATTTTTTGGAACAGTTTCAGAAGAATAGGTATTACTACTTCTTTAAATGGTTGGTAGAATTCCCCTGGGAAGCCATCTGGCCTTGGGCTCCTGTTTGTTGGGAGATTTTTGATGACTGCTTCAATTTCCTCATTAGCGGTTATAGGTCTCTTCAGGTTTTCTATTTCTTCCTGGTTCAGCTTAGGTAGTTGATACATTTTTGGGAATGCATCCATTTCTTCAAGATTATCTAATTTGCTGGCCTAGAGTGGCTCATAATATGTTCTTATAATTGTTTGTATTTCTTTGGTGTTGGTTGTCATCTCTCCTCTTTCATTCATGATTATTTTTTTAATTTTTTTATAGTTATGTTAATCACCATATATTACATCATTAGTTTTTGGTGCAGTGCTCCATGATTCATTGTTTGTTCATAACACCCAGTGCTCCATGCAGAACGTGCCCTCCTCCATACCCATCACCAGGCTCACCCATCCCCCTACCCCCCTCCCCTCTAGAACCCTCAGTTTGTCTTTCAGAGTCCTTCATCTCTCATGGTTCGTCTCCCCCTCTGACATACTCCCCTTTTCTTCCTCTCCTGTTATCTTCTTCTTTTTCTTTTTTCTTAAAATATGGTGCGTTATTTGTTTCAGAAGGACAGAACTGTGATTCAACAGTCTTGCACAATTCACAGCGCTCACCGTAGCACATACCCTCCCCAATGTCTAGCACCCAGCCACCCCATCCCTCCCACCCCCAACCACTGCAGTAACACTCAGTTTCTCTCCTGAGATTAAGAATTCCTCATATCAGTGAGGTCATGTGATACATGTCTTTCTCTGATTGACTTATTTCACTCAGCATAACACCCTCCAGTTCCATCCACGTCGTTGCAAATGGCAAGATCTCATTCCTTTTGATGGCTGCATAATATTCCATTGTGTATCTATACCACCTCTTCTTTATCCATTCATCCGTCGATGGGCATCTTGGCTCTTTCCACAGTTTGGCCATGGTGGACATTGCTGCTATAAACATTGGGGTACACGTACCCCTTCGGGTCCCTACATTTGTATCTTTGTGGTAAATACCCAGTAGTGCAATTGCTGGATCGAACGGTAGCTCTAATTTCAACTGTTTGAGGAACCTCCATACTGTTTTCCAGAGGGGTTGCACCAGCTTGCATTCCCACCAACAGTGTAGGAGGGTTCCCCTTTCTCCACATCCCCGCCAACATCTGCCGTTCCCTGACTTGTTCATTTTAGCCAATCGGACTGGTGTGAGGTGGTATCTCATTGAGGTTTTGATTTGGATTTCCCTGATGCCGAGCGATGTTGAGCACTTTTTCATGTGCCTGTTGGCCATGTGGATGTCTTCTTTGGAGAAATGTCTGTTCATGTCTTCTGCCCATTTCTTGATTGGATTACTTGTTCTTTGGGTGTTGAGTTTGATAAGTTCTTTATAGATTTTGGATACTAGCCCTTATTCTGATATGTCATTTGCAAATATTTTCTCCCATTCTGTCGGTTGTCTTTTGGTTTTGTGGACCGTTTCTTTTGCTGTGCAAAAGCTTTTTATCTGGATGAAATCCCAGTAGTTCATTTTTGCCCTGGCTTCCCGTGCCTTTGGCGATGTTTCTAGGAAGAAGTTGCTGCGGCTAAGGTCGAAAAGGTTGCTACCTGTGTTCTCCTTTAGGATTTGGATGGTCTCCTGTCTCACGTTTAGGTCTTTCAACCATTTGGAGTCGATTTTTGTGTGTGGTGTAAGGAAATGGTCCAGTTTCATTCTTCTGCATGTGGCTGTCCAATTTTCCCAACACCATTTGTTGAAGAGACTGTCTCTTTTCCACTGGACATTCTTTCCTGCTTTGTCAAAGATGAGTTGACCATAGAGTTGAGGGTCCATTTCTGGGCTCTCGATTCTGTTCCATTGATCAATGTGTCTGTTTTTGTGCCAGTACCATACTGTCTTGATGATGACAGCTTTGTAATAGAGCTGGAAGTCCGGAATTGCGATGCCGCCAGCTTTGCTTTTCTTTTTCAGTATTCCTCTGGCTATTCTGGGTCTCTTCTGGTTCCATACAAATTTTAGGATTATTTGTTCCATGTCTGTGAAAAAAGTGGATGGTATTTTGATGGGGATGGCATTGAATGTGTAGATTGCTCTAGGTAGCATTGACATCTTCACAATGTTGATTCTCCCAATCCATGAGCATGGAACGTTTTTCCATTTCTTTGTGTCTTCTTCAATTGCTTTCATGGGTATTTTATAGTTTTCTGAGTACAGATCCTTTGCCTCTTTGGTTAGATTTATTCCTAGGTATCTAATGGTTTTGGGTGCAATTGTAAATGGGATCGACTCCTTGATTTGTCTCTCTTCTGTCTTGTTGTTGGTGTATAGGAATGCCACGGATTTCTGTGCATTGATTTTATATCCTGCCACTTGACTGAATTCCTGTATGAGTTCTAGCAGTTTTGGGGTGGAGTCTTTTGGGTTTTCCACATACAGTATCATATCATCTGCAAAGAGTGAGAGTTTGACTTCCTCTTTGCCGATTTGGATGCCTTTCGTTTCTTTTGGTTGTCTAATTGCTGTGGCTAGGACTTCTAATACTATGTTGAATAGCAGTGGTGAGAGTGGACATCCCTGCCGCGTTCCTGACCTTAGGGGAAGAGCTCTCAGCCTTTCCCCCTTGAGAATGATATTGGCTGTAGGTTATTCATAGATGGCTTTTATGATATTGAGGTATGTACCCTCTCTCCCTATACTCTGAAGAGTTTTGTTCAAGAAAGGATGCTGTACTTTGTCAAATGCTTTTTCTGCATCTAGTTACAGGATCATATGGTTCTTTTTCTTTTTTTTTCATTAATGTATTGTATCACATTGATTGATTTGCAGATGTTGAACCAACCTTGCAGCCTAGGAGTAAATCCCACTTGGTCGTGGTGAATAATCCTTTTAATGCACTGTTGGATCCTATTGGCTGGCGTTTTGGTGAGAAGTTTTGCATCCATGTTCCTCAGGGATATGGACCTGTAATTTTCCTTTTTGATGGGGTCTTTGTTCGGTTTGGGGATCAAGGTAATGGCCTCATAAGACGAGTTTGGATGCTTTCCTTCCATTTCTATTTTTTGGAACAGTTTCAGAAGAATAGGTATTACTACTTCTTTAAATGGTTGGTAGAATTCCCCTGGGAAGCCATCTGGCCTTGGGCTCCTGTTTGTTGGGAGATTTTTGATGACTGCTTCAATTTCCTCATTAGCGGTTATAGGTCTCTTCAGGTTTTCTATTTCTTCCTGGTTCAGCTTAGGTAGTTGATACATTTCTGGGAATGCATCCATTTCTTCAAGATTATCTAATTTGCTGGCCTAGAGTGGCTCATAATATGTTCTTATAATTGTTTGTATTTCTTTGGTGTTGGTTGTCATCTCTCCTCTTTCATTCATGATTATTTTTTTAATTTTTTTATAGTTATGTTAATCACCATATATTACATCATTAGTTTTTGGTGCAGTGCTCCATGATTCATTGTTTGTTCATAACACCCAGTGCTCCATGCAGAACGTGCCCTCCTCCATACCCATCACCAGGCTCACCCATCCCCCTAACCCCCTCCCCTCTAGAACCCTCAGTTTGTCTTTCAGAGTCCTTCATCTCTCATGGTTCGTCTCCCCCTCTGACATACTCCCCTTTTCTTCCTCTCCTGTTATCTTCTTCTTTTTCTTTTTTCTTAAAATATGGTGCGTTATTTGTTTCAGAAGGACAGAACTGTGATTCAACAGTCTTGCACAATTCACAGCGCTCACCGTAGCACATACCCTCCCCAATGTCTAGCACCCAGCCACCCCATCCCTCCCACCCCCAACCACTGCAGTAACACTCAGTTTCTCTCCTGAGATTAAGAATTCCTCATATCAGTGAGGTCATGTGATACATGTCTTTCTCTGATTGACTTATTTCACTCAGCATAACACCCTCCAGTTCCATCCACGTCGTTGCAAATGGCAAGATCTCATTCCTTTTGATGGCTGCATAATATTCCATTGTGTATCTATACCACCTCTTCTTTATCCATTCATCCGTCGATGGGCATCTTGGCTCTTTCCACAGTTTGGCCATGGTGGACATTGCTGCTATAAACATTGGGGTACACGTACCCCTTCGGGTCCCTACATTTGTATCTTTGTGGTAAATACCCAGTAGTGCAATTGCTGGATCGAACGGTAGCTCTAATTTCAACTGTTTGAGGAACCTCCATACTGTTTTCCAGAGGGGTTGCACCAGCTTGCATTCCCACCAACAGTGTAGGAGGGTTCCCCTTTCTCCACATCCCCGCCAACATCTGCCGTTCCCTGACTTGTTCATTTTAGCCAATCGGACTGGTGTGAGGTGGTATCTCATTGAGGTTTTGATTTGGATTTCCCTGATGCCGAGCGATGTTGAGCACTTTTTCATGTGCCTGTTGGCCATGTGGATGTCTTCTTTGGAGAAATGTCTGTTCATGTCTTCTGCCCATTTCTTGATTGGATTACTTGTTCTTTGGGTGTTGAGTTTGATAAGTTCTTTATAGATTTTGGATACTAGCCCTTATTCTGATATGTCATTTGCAAATATTTTCTCCCATTCTGTCGGTTGTCTTTTGGTTTTGTGGACCGTTTCTTTTGCTGTGCAAAAGCTTTTTATCTGGATGAAATCCCAGTAGTTCATTTTTGCCCTGGCTTCCCGTGCCTTTGGCGATGTTTCTAGGAAGAAGTTGCTGCGGCTAAGGTCGAAAAGGTTGCTACCTGTGTTCTCCTTTAGGATTTGGATGGTCTCCTGTCTCACGTTTAGGTCTTTCAACCATTTGGAGTCGATTTTTGTGTGTGGTGTAAGGAAATGGTCCAGTTTCATTCTTCTGCATGTGGCTGTCCAATTTTCCCAACACCATTTGTTGAAGAGACTGTCTCTTTTCCACTGGACATTCTTTCCTGCTTTGTCAAAGATGAGTTGACCATAGAGTTGAGGGTCCATTTCTGGGCTCTCGATTCTGTTCCATTGATCAATGTGTCTGTTTTTGTGCCAGTACCATACTGTCTTGATGATGACAGCTTTGTAATAGAGCTGGAAGTCCGGAATTGCGATGCCGCCAGCTTTGCTTTTCTTTTTCAGTATTCCTCTGGCTATTCTGGGTCTCTTCTGGTTCCATACAAATTTTAGGATTATTTGTTCCATGTCTGTGAAAAAAGTGGATGGTATTTTGATGGGGATGGCATTGAATGTGTAGATTGCTCTAGGTAGCATTGACATCTTCACAATGTTGATTCTCCCAATCCATGAGCATGGAACGTTTTTCCATTTCTTTGTGTCTTCTTCAATTGCTTTCATGGGTATTTTATAGTTTTCTGAGTACAGATCCTTTGCCTCTTTGGTTAGATTTATTCCTAGGTATCTAATGGTTTTGGGTGCAATTGTAAATGGGATCGACTCCTTGATTTGTCTCTCTTCTGTCTTGTTGTTGGTGTATAGGAATGCCACGGATTTCTGTGCATTGATTTTATATCCTGCCACTTGACTGAATTCCTGTATGAGTTCTAGCAGTTTTGGGGTGGAGTCTTTTGGGTTTTCCACATACAGTATCATATCATCTGCAAAGAGTGAGAGTTTGACTTCCTCTTTGCCGATTTGGATGCCTTTCGTTTCTTTTGGTTGTCTAATTGCTGTGGCTAGGACTTCTAATACTATGTTGAATAGCAGTGGTGAGAGTGGACATCCCTGCCGCGTTCCTGACCTTAGGGGAAAAGCTCTCAGCCTTTCCCCCTTGAGAATGATATTGGCTGTAGGTTATTCATAGATGGCTTTTATGATATTGAGGTATGTACCCTCTCTCCCTATACTCTGAAGAGTTTTGTTCAAGAAAGGATGCTGTACTTTGTCAAATGCTTTTTCTGCATCTAGTTACAGGATCATATGGTTCTTTTTCTTTTTTTTTTATTAATGTATTGTATCACATTGATTGATTTGCAGATGTTGAACCAACCTTGCAGCCTAGGAGTAAATCCCACTTGGTCGTGGTGAATAATCCTTTTAATGCACTGTTGGATCCTATTGGCTGGCGTTTTGGTGAGAAGTTTTGCATCCATGTTCCTCAGGGATATGGACCTGTAATTTTCCTTTTTGATGGGGTCTTTGTTCGGTTTGGGGATCAAGGTAATGGCCTCATAAGACGAGTTTGGATGCTTTCCTTCCATTTCTATTTTTTGGAACAGTTTCAGAAGAATAGGTATTACTACTTCTTTAAATGGTTGGTAGAATTCCCCTGGGAAGCCATCTGGCCTTGGGCTCCTGTTTGTTGGGAGATTTTTGATGACTGCTTCAATTTCCTCATTAGCGGTTATAGGTCTCTTCAGGTTTTCTATTTCTTCCTGGTTCAGCTTAGGTAGTTGATACATTTCTGGGAATGCATCCATTTCTTCAAGATTATCTAATTTGCTGGCCTAGAGTGGCTCATAATATGTTCTTATAATTGTTTGTATTTCTTTGGTGTTGGTTGTCATCTCTCCTCTTTCATTCATGATTATTTTTTTAATTTTTTTATAGTTATGTTAATCACCATATATTACATCATTAGTTTTTGGTGCAGTGCTCCATGATTCATTGTTTGTTCATAACACCCAGTGCTCCATGCAGAACGTGCCCTCCTCCATACCCATCACCAGGCTCACCCATCCCCCTAACCCCCTCCCCTCTAGAACCCTCAGTTTGTCTTTCAGAGTCCTTCATCTCTCATGGTTCGTCTCCCCCTCTGACATACTCCCCTTTTCTTCCTCTCCTGTTATCTTCTTCTTTTTCTTTTTTCTTAAAATATGGTGCGTTATTTGTTTCAGAAGGACAGAACTGTGATTCAACAGTCTTGCACAATTCACAGCGCTCACCGTAGCACATACCCTCCCCAATGTCTAGCACCCAGCCACCCCATCCCTCCCACCCCCAACCACTGCAGTAACACTCAGTTTCTCTCCTGAGATTAAGAATTCCTCATATCAGTGAGGTCATGTGATACATGTCTTTCTCTGATTGACTTATTTCACTCAGCATAACACCCTCCAGTTCCATCCACGTCGTTGCAAATGGCAAGATCTCATTCCTTTTGATGGCTGCATAATATTCCATTGTGTATCTATACCACCTCTTCTTTATCCATTCATCTGTCGATGGGCATCTTGGCTCTTTCCACAGTTTGGCTATGGTGGACATTGCTGCTATAAACATTGGGGTACACGTACCCCTTCGGGTCCCTACATTTGTATCTTTGTGGTAAATACCCAGTAGTGCAATTGCTGGATCGAACGGTAGCTCTAATTTCAACTGTTTGAGGAACCTCCATACTGTTTTCCAGAGGGGTTGCACCAGCTTGCATTCCCACCAACAGTGTAGGAGGGTTCCCCTTTCTCCACATCCCCGCCAACATCTGCCGTTCCCTGACTTGTTCATTTTAGCCAATCGGACTGGTGTGAGGTGGTATCTCATTGAGGTTTTGATTTGGATTTCCCTGATGCCGAGCGATGTTGAGCACTTTTTCATGTGCCTGTTGGCCATGTGGATGTCTTCTTTGGAGAAATGTCTGTTCATGTCTTCTGCCCATTTCTTGATTGGATTACTTGTTCTTTGGGTGTTGAGTTTGATAAGTTCTTTATAGATTTTGGATACTAGCCCTTATTCTGATATGTCATTTGCAAATATTTTCTCCCATTCTGTCGGTTGTCTTTTGGTTTTGTGGACCGTTTCTTTTGCTGTGCAAAAGCTTTTTATCTGGATGAAATCCCAGTAGTTCATTTTTGCCCTGGCTTCCCGTGCCTTTGGCGATGTTTCTAGGAAGAAGTTGCTGCGGCTAAGGTCGAAAAGGTTGCTACCTGTGTTCTCCTTTAGGATTTGGATGGTCTCCTGTCTCACGTTTAGGTCTTTCAACCATTTGGAGTCGATTTTTGTGTGTGGTGTAAGGAAATGGTCCAGTTTCATTCTTCTGCATGTGGCTGTCCAATTTTCCCAACACCATTTGTTGAAGAGACTGTCTCTTTTCCACTGGACATTCTTTCCTGCTTTGTCAAAGATGAGTTGACCATAGAGTTGAGGGTCCATTTCTGGGCTCTCGATTCTGTTCCATTGATCAATGTGTCTGTTTTTGTGCCAGTACCATACTGTCTTGATGATGACAGCTTTGTAATAGAGCTGGAAGTCCGGAATTGCGATGCCGCCAGCTTTGCTTTTCTTTTTCAGTATTCCTCTGGCTATTCTGGGTCTCTTCTGGTTCCATACAAATTTTAGGATTATTTGTTCCATGTCTGTGAAAAAAGTGGATGGTATTTTGATGGGGATTGCATTGAATGTGTAGATTGCTCTAGGTAGCATTGACATCTTCACAATGTTGATTCTCCCAATCCATGAGCATGGAACGTTTTTCCATTTCTTTGTGTCTTCTTCAATTGCTTTCATGGGTATTTTATAGTTTTCTGAGTACAGATCCTTTGCCTCTTTGGTTAGATTTATTCCTAGGTATCTAATGGTTTTGGGTGCAATTGTAAATGGGATCGACTCCTTGATTTGTCTCTCTTCTGTCTTGTTGTTGGTGTATAGGAATGCCACGGATTTCTGTGCATTGATTTTATATCCTGCCACTTGACTGAATTCCTGTATGAGTTCTAGCAGTTTTGGGGTGGAGTCTTTTGGGTTTTCCACATACAGTATCATATCATCTGCAAAGAGTGAGAGTTTGACTTCCTCTTTGCCGATTTGGATGCCTTTCGTTTCTTTTGGTTGTCTAATTGCTGTGGCTAGGACTTCTAATACTATGTTGAATAGCAGTGGTGAGAGTGGACATCCCTGCCGCGTTCCTGACCTTAGGGGAAAAGCTCTCAGCCTTTCCCCCTTGAGAATGATATTGGCTGTAGGTTATTCATAGATGGCTTTTATGATATTGAGGTATGTACCCTCTCTCCCTATACTCTGAAGAGTTTTGTTCAAGAAAGGATGCTGTACTTTGTCAAATGCTTTTTCTGCATCTAGTTACAGGATCATATGGTTCTTTTTCTTTTTTTTTTATTAATGTATTGTATCACATTGATTGATTTGCAGATGTTGAACCAACCTTGCAGCCTAGGAGTAAATCCCACTTGGTCGTGGTGAATAATCCTTTTAATGCACTGTTGGATCCTATTGGCTGGCGTTTTGGTGAGAAGTTTTGCATCCATGTTCCTCAGGGATATGGACCTGTAATTTTCCTTTTTGATGGGGTCTTTGTTCGGTTTGGGGATCAAGGTAATGGCCTCATAAGACGAGTTTGGATGCTTTCCTTCCATTTCTATTTTTTGGAACAGTTTCAGAAGAATAGGTATTACTACTTCTTTAAATGGTTGGTAGAATTCCCCTGGGAAGCCATCTGGCCTTGGGCTCCTGTTTGTTGGGAGATTTTTGATGACTGCTTCAATTTCCTCATTAGCGGTTATAGGTCTCTTCAGGTTTTCTATTTCTTCCTGGTTCAGCTTAGGTAGTTGATACTTTTCTGGGAATGCATCCATTTCTTCAAGATTATCTAATTTGCTGGCCTAGAGTGGCTCATAATATGTTCTTATAATTGTTTGTATTTCTTTGGTGTTGGTTGTCATCTCTCCTCTTTCATTCATGATTATTTTTTTAATTTTTTTATAGTTATGTTAATCACCATATATTACATCATTAGTTTTTGGTGCAGTGCTCCATGATTCATTGTTTGTTCATAACACCCAGTGCTCCATGCAGAACGTGCCCTCCTCCATACCCATCACCAGGCTCACCCATCCCCCTAACCCCCTCCCCTCTAGAACCCTCAGTTTGTCTTTCAGAGTCCTTCATCTCTCATGGTTCGTCTCCCCCTCTTACATACTCCCCTTTTCTTCCTCTCCTGTTATCTTCTTCTTTTTCTTTTTTCTTAAAATATGGTGCGTTATTTGTTTCAGAAGGACAGAACTGTGATTCAACAGTCTTGCACAATTCACAGCGCTCACCGTAGCACATACCCTCCCCAATGTCTAGCACCCAGCCACCCCATCCCTCCCACCCCCAACCACTGCAGTAACACTCCGTTTCTCTCCTGAGATTAAGAATTCCTCATATCAGTGAGGTCATGTGATACATGTCTTTCTCTGATTGACTTATTTCACTCAGCATAACACCCTCCAGTTCCATCCACGTCGTTGCAAATGGCAAGATCTCATTCCTTTTGATGGCTGCATAATATTCCATTGTGTATCTATACCACCTCTTCTTTATCCATTCATCTGTCGATGGGCATCTTGGCTCTTTCCACAGTTTGGCTATGGTGGACATTGCTGCTATAAACATTGGGGTACACGTACCCCTTCGGGTCCCTACATTTGTATCTTTGTGGTAAATACCCAGTAGTGCAATTGCTGGATCGAACGGTAGCTCTAATTTCAACTGTTTGAGGAACCTCCATACTGTTTTCCAGACGGGTTGCACCAGCTTGCATTCCCACCAACAGTGTAGGAGGGTTCCCCTTTCTCCACATCCCCGCCAACATCTGCCGTTCCCTGACTTGTTCATTTATCCAATCGGACTGGTGTGAGGTGGTATCTCATTGAGGTTTTGATTTGGATTTCCCTGATGCCGAGCGATGTTGAGCACTTTTTCATGTGCCTGTTGGCCATGTGGATGTCTTCTTTGGAGAAATGTCTGTTCATGTCTTCTGCCCATTTCTTGATTGGATTACTTGTTCTTTGGGTGTTGAGTTTGATAAGTTCTTTATAGATTTTGGATACTAGCCCTTATTCTGATATGTCATTTGCACATATTTTCTCCCATTCTGTCGGTTGTCTTTTGGTTTTGTGGACCGTTTCTTTTGCTGTGCAAAAGCTTTTTATCTGGATGAAATCCCAGTAGTTCATTTTTGCCCTGGCTTCCCGTGCCTTTGGCGATGTTTCTAGGAAGAAGTTGCTGCGGCTAAGGTCGAAAAGGTTGCTACCTGTGTTCTCCTTTAGGATTTGGATGGTCTCCTGTCTCACGTTTAGGTCTTTCAACCATTTGGAGTCGATTTTTGTGTGTGGTGTAAGGAAATGGTCCAGTTTCATTCTTCTGCATGTGGCTGTCCAATTTTCCCAACACCATTTGTTGAAGAGACTGTCTCTTTTCCACTGGACATTCTTTCCTGCTTTGTCAAAGATGAGTTGACCATAGAGTTGAGGGTCCATTTCTGGGCTCTCGATTCTGTTCCATTGATCAATGTGTCTGTTTTTGTGCCAGTACCATACTGTCTTGATGATGACAGCTTTGTAATAGAGCTGGAAGTCCGGAATTGCGATGCCGCCAGCTTTGCTTTTCTTTTTCAGTATTCCTCTGGCTATTCTGGGTCTCTTCTGGTTCCATACAAATTTTAGGATTATTTGTTCCATGTCTGTGAAAAAAGTGGATGGTATTTTGATGGGGATGGCATTGAATGTGTAGATTGCTCTAGGTAGCATTGACATCTTCACAATGTTGATTCTCCCAATCCATGAGCATGGAACGTTTTTCCATTTCTTTGTGTCTTCTTCAATTGCTTTCATGGGTATTTTATAGTTTTCTGAGTACAGATCCTTTGCCTCTTTGGTTAGATTTATTCCTAGGTATCTAATGGTTTTGGGTGCAATTGTAAATGGGATCGACTCCTTGATTTGTCTCTCTTCTGTCTTGTTGTTGGTGTATAGGAATGCCACGGATTTCTGTGCATTGATTTTATATCCTGCCACTTGACTGAATTCCTGTATGAGTTCTAGCAGTTTTGGGGTGGAGTCTTTTGGGTTTTCCACATACAGTATCATATCATCTGCAAAGAGTGAGAGTTTGACTTCCTCTTTGCCGATTTGGATGCCTTTCGTTTCTTTTGGTTGTCTAATTGCTGTGGCTAGGACTTCTAATACTATGTTGAATAGCAGTGGTGAGAGTGGACATCCCTGCCGCGTTCCTGACCTTAGGGGAAGAGCTCTCAGCCTTTCCCCCTTGAGAATGATATTGGTTGTAGGTTATTCATAGATGGCTTTTATGATATTGAGGTATGTACCCTCTCTCCCTATACTCTGAAGAGTTTTGTTCAAGAAAGGATGCTGTACTTTGTCAAATGCTTTTTCTGCATCTAGTTACAGGATCATATGGTTCTTTTTCTTTTTTTTTATTAATGTATTGTATCACATTGATTGATTTGCAGATGTTGAACCAACCTTGCAGCCTAGGAGTAAATCCCACTTGGTCGTGGTGAATAATCCTTTTAATGCACTGTTGGATCCTATTGGCTGGCGTTTTGGTGAGAAGTTTTGCATCCATGTTCCTCAGGGATATGGACCTGTAATTTTCCTTTTTGATGGGGTCTTTGTTCGGTTTGGGGATCAAGGTAATGGCCTCATAAGACGAGTTTGGATGCTTTCCTTCCATTTCTATTTTTTGGAACAGTTTCAGAAGAATAGGTATTACTACTTCTTTAAATGGTTGGTAGAATTCCCCTGGGAAGCCATCTGGCCTTGGGCTCCTGTTTGTTGGGAGATTTTTGATGACTGCTTCAATTTCCTCATTAGCGGTTATAGGTCTCTTCAGGTTTTCTCTTTCTTCCTGGTTCAGCTTAGGTAGTTGATACATTTCTGGGAATGCATCCATTTCTTCAAGATTATCTAATTTGCTGGCCTAGAGTGGCTCATAATATGTTCTTATAATTGTTTGTATTTCTTTGGTGTTGGTTGTCATCTCTCCTCTTTCATTCATGATTATTTTTTTAATTTTTTTATAGTTATGTTAATCACCATATATTACATCATTAGTTTTTGGTGAATGTTCCATGATTCATTGTTTGTTCATAACACCCAGTGCTCCATGCAGAACGTGCCCTCCTCCATACCCATCACCAGGCTCACCCATCCCCCTACCCCCCTCCCCTCTAGAACCCTCAGTTTGTCTTTCAGAGTCCTTCATCTCTCATGGTTCGTCTCCCCCTCTGACATACTCCCCTTTTCTTCCTCTCCTGTTATCTTCTTCTTTTTCTTTTTTCTTAAAATATGGTGCGTTATTTGTTTCAGAAGGACAGAACTGTGATTCAACAGTCTTGCACAATTCACAGCGCTCACCGTAGCACATACCCTCCCCAATGTCTAGCACCCAGCCACCCCATCCCTCCCACCCCCAACCACTGCAGTAACACTCCGTTTCTCTCCTGAGATTAAGAATTCCTCATATCAGTGAGGTCATGTGATACATGTCTTTCTCTGATTGACTTATTTCACTCAGCATAACACCCTCCAGTTCCATCCACGTCGTTGCAAATGGCAAGATCTCATTCCTTTTGATGGCTGCATAATATTCCATTGTGTATCTATACCACCTCTTCTTTATCCATTCATCTGTCGATGGGCATCTTGGCTCTTTCCACAGTTTGGCTATGGTGGACATTGCTGCTATAAACATTGGGGTACACGTACCCCTTCGGGTCCCTACATTTGTATCTTTGTGGTAAATACCCAGTAGTGCAATTGCTGGATCGAACGGTAGCTCTAATTTCAACTGTTTGAGGAACCTCCATACTGTTTTCCAGAGGGGTTGCACCAGCTTGCATTCCCACCAACAGTGTAGGAGGGTTCCCCTTTCTCCACATCCCCGCCAACATCTGCCGTTCCCTGACTTCTTCATTTATCCAATCGGACTGGTGTGAGGTGGTATCTCATTGAGGTTTTGATTTGGATTTCCCTGATGCCGAGCGATGTTGAGCACTTTTTCATGTGCCTGTTGGCCATGTGGATGTCTTCTTTGGAGAAATGTCTGTTCATGTCTTCTGCCCATTTCTTGATTGGATTACTTGTTCTTTGGGTGTTGAGTTTGATAAGTTCTTTATAGATTTTGGATACTAGCCCTTATTCTGATATGTCATTTGCAAATATTTTCTCCCATTCTGTCGGTTGTCTTTTGGTTTTGTGGACCGTTTCTTTTGCTGTGCAAAAGCTTTTTATCTGGATGAAATCCCAGTAGTTCATTTTTGCCCTGGCTTCCCGTGCCTTTGGCGATGTTTCTAGGAAGAAGTTGCTGCGGCTAAGGTCGAAAAGGTTGCTACCTGTGTTCTCCTTTAGGATTTGGATGGTCTCCTGTCTCACGTTTAGGTCTTTCAACCATTTGGAGTCGATTTTTGTGTGTGGTGTAAGGAAATGGTCCAGTTTCATTCTTCTGCATGTGGCTGTCCAATTTTCCCAACACCATTTGTTGAAGAGACTGTCTCTTTTCCACTGGACATTCTTTCCTGCTTTGTCAAAGATGAGTTGACCATAGAGTTGAGGGTCCATTTCTGGGCTCTCGATTCTGTTCCATTGATCAATGTGTCTGTTTTTGTGCCAGTACCATACTGTCTTGATGATGACAGCTTTGTAATAGAGCTGGAAGTCCGGAATTGCGATGCCGCCAGCTTTGCTTTTCTTTTTCAGTATTCCTCTGGCTATTCTGGGTCTCTTCTGGTTCCATACAAATTTTAGGATTATTTGTTCCATGTCTGTGAAAAAAGTGGATGGTATTTTGATGGGGATGGCATTGAATGTGTAGATTGCTCTAGGTAGCATTGACATCTTCACAATGTTGATTCTCCCAATCCATGAGCATGGAAAGTTTTTCCATTTCTTTGTGTCTTCTTCAATTGCTTTCATGGGTATTTTATAGTTTTCTGAGTACAGATCCTTTGCCTCTTTGGTTAGATTTATTCCTAGGTATCTAATGGTTTTGGGTGCAATTGTAACTGGGATCGACTCCTTGATTTGTCTCTCTTCTGTCTTGTTGTTGGTGTATAGGAATGCCACGGATTTCTGTGCATTGATTTTATATCCTGCCACTTGACTGAATTCCTGTATGAGTTCTAGCAGTTTTGGGGTGGAGTCTTTTGGGTTTTCCACATACAGTATCATATCATCTGCAAAGAGTGAGAGTTTGACTTCCTCTTTGCCGATTTGGATGCCTTTCGTTTCTTTTGGTTGTCTAACTGCTGTGGCTAGGACTTCTAATACTATGTTGAATAGCAGTGGTGAGAGTGGACATCCCTGCCGCGTTCCTGACCTTAGGGGAAGAGCTCTCAGCCTTTCCCCCTTGAGAATGATATTGGCTGTAGGTTATTCATAGATGGCTTTTATGATATTGAGGTATGTACCCTCTCTCCCTATACTCTGAAGAGTTTTGTTCAAGAAAGGATGCTGTACTTTGTCAAATGCTTTTTCTGCATCTAGTTACAGGATCATATGGTTCTTTTTCTTTTTTTTTATTAATGTATTGTATCACATTGATTGATTTGCAGATGTTGAACCAACCTTGCAGCCTAGGAGTAAATCCCACTTGGTCGTGGTGAATAATCCTTTTAATGCACTGTTGGATCCTATTGGCTGGCGTTTTGGTGAGAAGTTTTGCATCCATGTTCCTCAGGGATATGGACCTGTAATTTTCCTTTTTGATGGGGTCTTTGTTCGGTTTGGGGATCAAGGTAATGGCCTCATAAGACGAGTTTGGATGCTTTCCTTCCATTTCTATTTTTTGGAACAGTTTCAGAAGAATAGGTATTACTACTTCTTTAAATGGTTGGTGGAATTCCCCTGGGAAGCCATCTGGCCTTGGGCTCCTGTTTGTTGGGAGATTTTTGATGACTGCTTCAATTTCCTCATTAGCGGTTATAGGTCTCTTCAGGTTTTCTATTTCTTCCTGGTTCAGCTTAGGTAGTTGATACATTTCTGGGAATGCATCCATTTCTTCAAGATTATCTAATTTGCTGGCCTAGAGTGGCTCATAATATGTTCTTATAATTGTTTGTATTTCTTTGGTGTTGGTTGTCATCTCTCCTCTTTCATTCATGATTATTTTTTTAATTTTTTTATAGTTATGTTAATCACCATATATTACATCATTAGTTTTTGGTGCAGTGCTCCATGATTCATTGTTTGTTCATAACACCCAGTGCTCCATGCAGAACGTGCCCTCCTCCATACCCATCACCAGGCTCACCCATCCCCCTACCCCCCTCCCCTCTAGAACCCTCAGTTTGTCTTTCAGAGTCCTTCATCTCTCATGGTTCGTCTCCCCCTCTGACATACTCCCCTTTTCTTCCTCTCCTGTTATCTTCTTCTTTTTCTTTTTTCTTAAAATATGGTGCGTTATTTGTTTCAGAAGGACAGAACTGTGATTCAACAGTCTTGCACAATTCACAGCGCTCACCGTAGCACATACCCTCCCCAATGTCTAGCACCCAGCCACCCCATCCCTCCCACCCCCAACCACTGCAGTAACACTCAGTTTCTCTCCTGAGATTAAGAATTCCTCATATCAGTGAGGTCATGTGATACATGTCTTTCTCTGATTGACTTATTTCACTCAGCATAACACCCTCCAGTTCCATCCACGTCGTTGCAAATGGCAAGATCTCATTCCTTTTGATGGCTGCATAATATTCCATTGTGTATCTATACCACCTCTTCTTTATCCATTCATCTGTCGATGGGCATCTTGGCTCTTTCCACAGTTTGGCTATGGTGGACATTGCTGCTATAAACATTGGGGTACACGTACCCCTTCGGGTCCCTACATTTGTATCTTTGTGGTAAATACCCAGTAGTGCTATTGCTGGATCGAACGGTAGCTCTAATTTCAACTGTTTGAGGAACCTCCATACTGTTTTCCAGAGGGGTTGCACCAGCTTGCATTCCCACCAACAGTGTAGGAGGTTTCCCCTTTCTCCACATCCCCGCCAACATCTGCCGTTCCCTGACTTGTTCATTTTAGCCAATCGGACTGGTGTGAGGTGGTATCTCATTGAGGTTTTGATTTGGATTTCCCTGATGCCGAGCGATGTTGAGCACTTTTTCATGTGCCTGTTGGCCATGTGGATGTCTTCTTTGGAGAAATGTCTGTTCATGTCTTCTGCCCATTTCTTGATTGGATTACTTGTTCTTTGGGTGTTGAGTTTGATAAGTTCTTTATAGATTTTGGATACTAGCCCTTATTCTGATATGTCATTTGCACATATTTTCTCCCATTCTGTCGGTTGTCTTTTGGTTTTGTGGACCGTTTCTTTTGCTGTGCAAAAGCTTTTTATCTGGATGAAATCCCAGTAGTTCATTTTTGCCCTGGCTTCCCGTGCCTTTGGCGATGTTTCTAGGAAGAAGTTGCTGCGGCTAAGGTCGAAAAGGTTGCTACCTGTGTTCTCCTTTAGGATTTGGATGGTCTCCTGTCTCACGTTTAGGTCTTTCAACCATTTGGAGTCGATTTTTGTGTGTGGTGTAAGGAAATGGTCCAGTTTCATTCTTCTGCATGTGGCTGTCCAATTTTCCCAACACCATTTGTTGAAGAGACTGTCTCTTTTCCACTGGACATTCTTTCCTGCTTTGTCAAAGATGAGTTGACCATAGAGTTGAGGGTCCATTTCTGGGCTCTCGATTCTGTTCCATTGATCAATGTGTATGTTTTTGTGCCAGTACCATACTGTCTTGATGATGACAGCTTTGTAATAGAGCTGGAAGTCCGGAATTGCGATGCCGCCAGCTTTGCTTTTCTTTTTCAGTATTCCTCTGGCTATTCTGGGTCTCTTCTGGTTCCATACAAATTTTAGGATTATTTGTTCCATGTCTGTGAAAAAAGTGGATGGTATTTTGATGGGGATTGCATTGAATGTGTAGATTGCTCTAGGTAGCATTGACATCTTCACAATGTTGATTCTCCCTATCCATGAGCATGGAACGTTTTTCCATTTCTTTGTGTCTTCTTCAATTGCTTTCATGGGTATTTTATAGTTTTCTGAGTACAGATCCTTTGCCTCTTTGGTTAGATTTATTCCTAGGTATCTAATGGTTTTGGGTGCAATTGTAAATGGGATCGACTCCTTGATTTGTCTCTCTTCTGTCTTGTTGTTGGTGTATAGGAATGCCACGGATTTCTGTGCATTGATTTTATATCCTGCCACTTGACTGAATTCCTGTATGAGTTCTAGCAGTTTTGGGGTGGAGTCTTTTGGGTTTTCCACGTACAGTATCATATCATCTGCAAAGAGTGAGAGTTTGACTTCCTCTTTGCCGATTTGGATGCCTTTCGTTTCTTTTGGTTGTCTAATTGCTGTGGCTAGGACTTCTAATACTATGTTGAATAGCAGTGGTGAGAGTGGACATCCCTGCCGCGTTCCTGACCTTAGGGGAAGAGCTCTCAGCCTTTCCCCCTTGAGAATGATATTGGCTGTAGGTTATTCATAGATGGCTTTTATGATATTGAGGTATGTACCCTCTCTCCCTATACTCTGAAGAGTTTTGTTCAAGAAAGGATGCTGTACTTTGTCAAATGCTTTTTCTGCATCTAGTTACAGGATCATATGGTTCTTTTTCTTCTTTTTTATTAATGTATTGTATCACATTGATTGATTTGCAGATGTTGAACCAACCTTGCAGCCTAGGAGTAAATCCCACTTGGTCGTGGTGAATAATCCTTTTAATGCACTGTTGGATCCTATTGGCTGGCGTTTTGGTGAGAAGTTTTGCATCCATGTTCCTCAGGGATATGGACCTGTAATTTTCCTTTTTGATGGGGTCTTTGTTCGGTTTGGGGATCAAGGTAATGGCCTCATAAGACGAGTTTGGATGCTTTCCTTCCATTTCTATTTTTTGGAACAGTTTCAGAAGAATAGGTATTACTACTTCTTTAAATGGTTGGTAGAATTCCCCTGGGAAGCCATCTGGCCTTGGGCTCCTGTTTGTTGGGAGATTTTTGATGACTGCTTCAATTTCCTCATTAGCGGTTATAGGTCTCTTCAGGTTTTCTATTTCTTCCTGGTTCAGCTTAGGTAGTTGATACATTTCTGGGAATGCATCTATTTCTTCAAGATTATCTAATTTGCTGGCCTAGAGTGGCTCATAATATGTTCTTATAATTGTTTGTATTTCTTTGGTGTTGGTTGTCATCTCTCCTCTTTCATTCATGATTATTTTTTTAATTTTTTTATAGTTATGTTAATCACCATATATTACATCATTAGTTTTTGGTGCAGTGCTCCATGATTCATTGTTTGTTCATAACACCCAGTGCTCCATGCAGAACGTGCCCTCCTCCATACCCATCACCAGGCTCACCCATCCCCCTACCCCCCTCCCCTCTAGAACCCTCAGTTTGTCTTTCAGAGTCCTTCATCTCTCATGGTTCGTCTCCCCCTCTGACATACTCCCCTTTTCTTCCTCTCCTGTTATCTTCTTCTTTTTCTTTTTTCTTAAAATATGGTGCGGTATTTGTTTCAGAAGGACAGAACTGTGATTCAACAGTCTTGCACAATTCACAGCGCTCACCGTAGCACATACCCTCCCCAATGTCTAGCACCCAGCCACCCCATCCCTCCCACCCCCAACCACTGCAGTAACACTCAGTTTCTCTCCTGAGATTAAGAATTCCTCATATCAGTGAGGTCATGTGATACATGTCTTTCTCTGATTGACTTATTTCACTCAGCATAACACCCTCCAGTTCCATCCACGTCGTTGCAAATGGCAAGATCTCATTCCTTTTGATGGCTGCATAATATTCCATTGTGTATCTATACCACCTCTTCTTTATCCATTCATCTGTCGATGGGCATCTTGGCTCTTTCCACAGTTTGGCTATGGTGGACATTGCTGCTATAAACATTGGGGTACACGTACCCCTTCGGGTCCCTACATTTGTATCTTTGTGGTAAATACCCAGTAGTGCAATTGCTGGATCGAACGGTAGCTCTAATTTCAACTGTTTGAGGAACCTCCATACTGTTTTCCAGAGGGGTTGCACCAGCTTGCATTCCCACCAACAGTGTAGGAGGGTTCCCCTTTCTCCACATCCCCGCCAACATCTGCCGTTCCCTGACTTGTTCATTTTAGCCAATCGGACTGGTGTGAGGTGGTATCTCATTGAGGTTTTGATTTGGATTTCCCTGATGCCGAGCGATGTTGAGCACTTTTTCATGTGCCTGTTGGCCATGTGGATGTCTTCTTTGGAGAAATGTCTGTTCATGTCTTCTGCCCATTTCTTGATTGGATTACTTGTTCTTTGGGTGTTGAGTTTGATAAGTTCTTTATAGATTTTGGATACTAGCCCTTATTCTGATATGTCATTTGCACATATTTTCTCCCATTCTGTCGGTTGTCTTTTGGTTTTGTGGACCGTTTCTTTTGCTGTGCAAAAGCTTTTTATCTGGATGAAATCCCAGTAGTTCATTTTTGCCCTGGCTTCCCGTGCCTTTGGCGATGTTTCTAGGAAGAAGTTGCTGCGGCTAAGGTCGAAAAGGTTGCTACCTGTGTTCTCCTTTAGGATTTGGATGGTCTCCTGTCTCACGTTTAGGTCTTTCAACCATTTGGAGTCGATTTTTGTGTGTGGTGTAAGGAAATGGTCCAGTTTCATTCTTCTGCATGTGGCTGTCCAATTTTCCCAACACCATTTGTTGAAGAGACTGTCTCTTTTCCACTGGACATTCTTTCCTGCTTTGTCAAAGATGAGTTGACCATAGAGTTGAGGGTCCATTTCTGGGCTCTCGATTCTGTTCCATTGATCAATGTGTCTGTTTTTGTGCCAGTACCATACTGTCTTGATGATGACAGCTTTGTAATAGAGCTGGAAGTCCGGAATTGGGATGCCGCCAGCTTTGCTTTTCTTTTTCAGTATTCCTCTGGCTATTCTGGGTCTCTTCTGGTTCCATACAAATTTTAGGATTATTTGTTCCATGTCTGTGAAAAAAGTGGATGGTATTTTGATGGGGATTGCATTGAATGTGTAGATTGCTCTAGGTAGCATTGACATCTTCACAATGTTGATTCTCCCAATCCATGAGCATGGAACGTTTTTCCATTTCTTTGTGTCTTCTTCAATTGCTTTCATGGGTATTTTATAGTTTTCTGAGTACAGATCCTTTGCCTCTTTGGTTAGATTTATTCCTAGGTATCTAATGGTTTTGGGTGCAATTGTAAATGGGATCGACTCCTTGATTTGTCTCTCTTCTGTCTTGTTGTTGGTGTATAGGAATGCCACGGATTTCTGTGCATTGATTTTATATCCTGCCACTTGACTGAATTCCTGTATGAGTTCTAGCAGTTTTGGGGTGGAGTCTTTTGGGTTTTCCACGTACAGTATCATATCATCTGCAAAGAGTGAGAGTTTGACTTCCTCTTTGCCGATTTGGATGCCTTTCGTTTGTTTTGGTTGTCTAATTGCTGTGGCTAGGACTTCTAATACTATGTTGAATAGCAGTGGTGAGAGTGGACATCCCTGCCGCGTTCCTGACCTTAGGGGAAGAGCTCTCAGCCTTTCCCCCTTGAGAATGATATTGGCTGTAGGTTATTCATAGATGGCTTTTATGATATTGAGGTATGTACCCTCTCTCCCTATACTCTGAAGAGTTTTGTTCAAGAAAGGATGCTGTACTTTGTCAAATGCTTTTTCTGCATCTAGTTACAGGATCATATGGTTCTTTTTCTTCTTTTTTATTAATGTATTGTATCACATTGATTGATTTGCAGATGTTGAACCAACCTTGCAGCCTAGGAGTAAATCCCACTTGGTCGTGGTGAATAATCCTTTTAATGCACTGTTGGATCCTATTGGCTGGCGTTTTGGTGAGAAGTTTTGCATCCATGTTCCTCAGGGATATGGACCTGTAATTTTCCTTTTTGATGGGGTCTTTGTTCGGTTTGGGGATCAAGGTAATGGCCTCATAAGACGAGTTTGGATGCTTTCCTTCCATTTCTATTTTTTGGAACAGTTTCAGAAGAATAGGTATTACTACTTCTTTAAATGGTTGGTAGAATTCCCCTGGGAAGCCATCTGGCCTTGGGCTCCTGTTTGTTGGGAGATTTTTGATGACTGCTTCAATTTCCTCATTAGCGGTTATAGGTCTCTTCAGGTTTTCTATTTCTTCCTGGTTCAGCTTAGGTAGTTGATACATTTCTGGGAATGCATCCATTTCTTCAAGATTATCTAATTTGCTGGCCTAGAGTGGCTCATAATATGTTCTTATAATTGTTTGTATTTCTTTGGTGTTGGTTGTCATCTCTCCTCTTTCATTCATGATTATTTTTTTAATTTTTTTATAGTTATGTTAATCACCATATATTACATCATTAGTTTTTGGTGCAGTGCTCCATGATTCATTGTTTGTTCATAACACCCAGTGCTCCATGCAGAACGTGCCCTCCTCCATACCCATCACCAGGCTCACCCATCCCCCTACCCCCCTCCCCTCTAGAACCCTCAGTTTGTCTTTCAGAGTCCTTCATCTCTCATGGTTCGTCTCCCCCTCTGACATACTCCCCTTTTCTTCCTCTCCTGTTATCTTCTTCTTTTTCTTTTTTCTTAAAATATGGTGCGTTATTTGTTTCAGAAGGACAGAACTGTGATTCAACAGTCTTGCACAATTCACAGCGCTCACCGTAGCACATACCCTCCCCAATGTCTAGCACCCAGCCACCCCATCCCTCCCACCCCCAACCACTGCAGTAACACTCAGTTTCTCTCCTGAGATTAAGAATTCCTCATATCAGTGAGGTCATGTGATACATGTCTTTCTCTGATTGACTTATTTCACTCAGCATAACACCCTCCAGTTCCATCCACGTCGTTGCAAATGGCAAGATCTCATTCCTTTTGATGGCTGCATAATATTCCATTGTGTATCTATACCACCTCTTCTTTATCCATTCATCTGTCGATGGGCATCTTGGCTCTTTCCACAGTTTGGCTATGGTGGACATTGCTGCTATAAACATTGGGGTACACGTACCCCTTCGGGTCCCTACATTTGTATCTTTGTGGTAAATACCCAGTAGTGCAATTGCTGGATCGAACGGTAGCTCTAATTTCAACTGTTTGAGGAACCTCCATACTGTTTTCCAGAGGGGTTGCACCAGCTTGCATTCCCACCAACAGTGTAGGAGGGTTCCCCTTTCTCCACATCCCCGCCAACATCTGCCGTTCCCTGACTTGTTCATTTTAGCCAATCGGACTGGTGTGAGGTGGTATCTCATTGAGGTTTTGATTTGGATTTCCCTGATGCCGAGCGATGTTGAGCACTTTTTCATGTGCCTGTTGGCCATGTGGATGTCTTCTTTGGAGAAATGTCTGTTCATGTCTTCTGCCCATTTCTTGATTGGATTACTTGTTCTTTGGGTGTTGAGTTTGATAAGTTCTTTATAGATTTTGGATACTAGCCCTTATTCTGATATGTCATTTGCAAATATTTTCTCCCATTCTGTCGGTTGTCTTTTGGTTTTGTGGACCGTTTCTTTTGCTGTGCAAAAGCTTTTTATCTGGATGAAATCCCAGTAGTTCATTTTTGCCCTGGCTTCCCGTGCCTTTGGCGATGTTTCTAGGAAGAAGTTGCTGCGGCTAAGGTCGAAAAGGTTGCTACCTGTGTTCTCCTTTAGGATTTGGATGGTCTCCTGTCTCACGTTTAGGTCTTTCAACCATTTGGAGTCGATTTTTGTGTGTGGTGTAAGGAAATGGTCCAGTTTCATTCTTCTGCATGTGGCTGTCCAATTTTCCCAACACCATTTGTTGAAGAGACTGTCTCTTTTCCACTGGACATTCTTTCCTGCTTTGTCAAAGATGAGTTGACCATAGAGTTGAGGGTCCATTTCTGGGCTCTCGATTCTGTTCCATTGATCAATGTGTCTGTTTTTGTGCCAGTACCATACTGTCTTGATGATGACAGCTTTGTAATAGAGCTGGAAGTCCGGAATTGCGATGCCGCCAGCTTTGCTTTTCTTTTTCAGTATTCCTCTGGCTATTCTGGGTCTCTTCTGGTTCCATACAAATTTTAGGATTATTTGTTCCATGTCTGTGAAAAAAGTGGATGGTATTTTGATGGGGATTGCATTGAATGTGTAGATTGCTCTAGGTAGCATTGACATCTTCACAATGTTGATTCTCCCAATCCATGAGCATGGAACGTTTTTCCATTTCTTTGTGTCTTCTTCAATTGCTTTCATGGGTATTTTATAGTTTTCTGAGTACAGATCCTTTGCCTCTTTGGTTAGATTTATTCCTAGGTATCTAATGGTTTTGGGTGCAATTGTAAATGGGATCGACTCCTTGATTTGTCTCTCTTCTGTCTTGTTGTTGGTGTATAGGAATGCCACGGATTTCTGTGCATTGATTTTATATCCTGCCACTTGACTGAATTCCTGTATGAGTTCTAGCAGTTTTGGGGTGGAGTCTTTTGGGTTTTCCACGTACAGTATCATATCATCTGCAAAGAGTGAGAGTTTGACTTCCTCTTTGCCGATTTGGATGCCTTTCGTTTCTTTTGGTTGTCTAATTGCTGTGGCTAGGACTTCTAATACTATGTTGAATAGCAGTGGTGAGAGTGGACATCCCTGCCGCGTTCCTGACCTTAGGGGAAGAGCTCTCAGCCTTTCCCCCTTGAGAATGATATTGGCTGTAGGTTATTCATAGATGGCTTTTATGATATTGAGGTATGTACCCTCTCTCCCTATACTCTGAAGAGTTTTGTTCAAGAAAGGATGCTGTACTTTGTCAAATGCTTTTTCTGCATCTAGTTACAGGATCATATGGTTCTTTTTCTTCTTTTTTATTAATGTATTGTATCACATTGATTGATTTGCAGATGTTGAACCAACCTTGCAGCCTAGGAGTAAATCCCACTTGGTCGTGGTGAATAATCCTTTTAATGCACTGTTGGATCCTATTGGCTGGCGTTTTGGTGAGAAGTTTTGCATCCATGTTCCTCAGGGATATGGACCTGTAATTTTCCTTTTTGATGGGGTCTTTGTTCGGTTTGGGGATCAAGGTAATGGCCTCATAAGACGAGTTTGGATGCTTTCCTTCCATTTCTATTTTTTGGAACAGTTTCAGAAGAATAGGTATTACTACTTCTTTAAATGGTTGGTAGAATTCCCCTGGGAAGCCATCTGGCCTTGGGCTCCTGTTTGTTGGGAGATTTTTGATGACTGCTTCAATTTCCTCATTAGCGGTTATAGGTCTCTTCAGGTTTTCTATTTCTTCCTGGTTCAGCTTAGGTAGTTGATACATTTCTGGGAATGCATCCATTTCTTCAAGATTATCTAATTTGCTGGCCTAGAGTGGCTCATAATATGTTCTTATAATTGTTTGTATTTCTTTGGTGTTGGTTGTCATCTCTCCTCTTTCATTCATGATTATTTTTTTAATTTTTTTATAGTTATGTTAATCACCATATATTACATCATTAGTTTTTGGTGCAGTGCTCCATGATTCATTGTTTGTTCATAACACCCAGTGCTCCATGCAGAACGTGCCCTCCTCCATACCCATCACCAGGCTCACCCATCCCCCTACCCCCCTCCCCTCTAGAACCCTCAGTTTGTCTTTCAGAGTCCTTCATCTCTCATGGTTCGTCTCCCCCTCTGACATACTCCCCTTTTCTTCCTCTCCTGTTATCTTCTTCTTTTTCTTTTTTCTTAAAATATGGTGCGTTATTTGTTTCAGAAGGACAGAACTGTGATTCAACAGTCTTGCACAATTCACAGCGCTCACCGTAGCACATACCCTCCCCAATGTCTAGCACCCAGCCACCCCATCCCTCCCACCCCCAACCACTGCAGTAACACTCAGTTTCTCTCCTGAGATTAAGAATTCCTCATATCAGTGAGGTCATGTGATACATGTCTTTCTCTGATTGACTTATTTCACTCAGCATAACACCCTCCAGTTCCATCCACGTCGTTGCAAATGGCAAGATCTCATTCCTTTTGATGGCTGCATAATATTCCATTGTGTATCTATACCACCTCTTCTTTATCCATTCATGTCGATGGGCATCTTGGCTCTTTCCACAGTTTGGCTATGGTGGACATTGCTGCTATAAACATTGGGGTACACGTACCCCTTCGGGTCCCTACATTTGTATCTTTGTGGTAAATACCCAGTAGTGCAATTGCTGGATCGAACGGTAGCTCTAATTTCAACTGTTTGAGGAACCTCCATACTGTTTTCCAGAGGGGTTGCACCAGCTTGCATTCCCACCAACAGTGTAGGAGGGTTCCCCTTTCTCCACATCCCCGCCAACATCTGCCGTTCCCTGACTTGTTCATTTTAGCCAATCGGACTGGTGTGAGGTGGTATCTCATTGAGGTTTTGATTTGGATTTCCCTGATGCCGAGCGATGTTGAGCACTTTTTCATGTGCCTGTTGGCCATGTGGATGTCTTCTTTGGAGAAATGTCTGTTCATGTCTTCTGCCCATTTCTTGATTGGATTACTTGTTCTTTGGGTGTTGAGTTTGATAAGTTCTTTATAGATTTTGGATACTAGCCCTTATTCTGATATGTCATTTGCACATATTTTCTCCCATTCTGTCGGTTGTCTTTGGGTTTTGTGGACCGTTTCTTTTGCTGTGCAAAAGCTTTTTATCTGGATGAAATCCCAGTAGTTCATTTTTGCCCTGGCTTCCCGTGCCTTTGGCGATGTTTCTAGGAAGAAGTTGCTGCGGCCTAGGTCGAAAAGGTTGCTACCTGTGTTCTCCTTTAGGATTTGGATGGTCTCCTGTCTCACGTTTATGTCTTTCAACCATTTGGAGTCGATTTTTGTGTGTGGTGTAAGGAAATGGTCCAGTTTCATTCTTCTGCATGTGGCTGTCCAATTTTCCCAACACCATTTGTTGAAGAGACTGTCTCTTTTCCACTGGACATTCTTTCCTGCTTTGTCAAAGATGAGTTGACCATAGAGTTGAGGGTCCATTTCTGGGCTCTCGATTCTGTTCCATTGATCAATGTGTCTGTTTTTGTGCCAGTACCATACTGTCTTGATGATGACAGCTTTGTAATAGAGCTGGAAGTCCGGAATTGCGATGCCGCCAGCTTTGCTTTTCTTTTTCAGTATTCCTCTGGCTATTCTGGGTCTCTTCTGGTTCCATACAAATTTTAGGATTATTTGTTCCATGTCTGTGAAAAAAGTGGATGGTATTTTGATGGGGATTGCATTGAATGTGTAGATTGCTCTAGGTAGCATTGACATCTTCACAATGTTGGTTCTCCCAATCCATGAGCATGGAACGTTTTTCCATTTCTTTGTGTCTTCTTCAATTGCTTTCATGGGTATTTTATAGTTTTCTGAGTACAGATCCTTTGCCTCTTTGGTTAGATTTATTCCTAGGTATCTAATGGTTTTGGGTGCAATTATAAATGGGATCGACTCCTTGATTTGTCTCTCTTCTGTCTTGTTGTTGGTGTATAGGAATGCCACGGATTTCTGTGCATTGATTTTATATCCTGCCACTTGACTGAATTCCTGGATGAGTTCTAGCAGTTTTGGGGTGGAGTCTTTTGGGTTTTCCACATACAGTATCATATCATCTGCAAAGAGTGAGAGTTTGACTTCCTCTTTGCCGATTTGGATGCCTTTCGTTTCTTTTGGTTGTCTAACTGCTGTGGCTAGGACTTCTAATACTATGTTGCATAGCAGTGGTGAGAGTGGACATCCCTGCCGCGTTCCTGACCTTAGGGGAAGAGCTCTCAGCCTTTCCCCCTTGAGAATGATATTGGCTGTAGGTTATTCATAGATGGCTTTTATGATATTGAGGTATGTATCCTCTCTCCCTATACTCTGAAGAGTTTTGTTCAAGAAAGGATGCTGTACTTTGTCAAATGCTTTTTCTGCATCTAGTTACAGGATCATATGGTTCTTTTTCTTTTTTTTTTATTAATGTATTGTATCACATTGATTGATTTGCAGATGTTGAACCAACCTTGCAGCCTAGGAGTAAATCCCACTTGGTCGTGGTGAATAATCCTTTTAATGCACTGTTGGATCCTATTGGCTGGCGTTTTGGTGAGAAGTTTTGCATCCATGTTCCTCAGGGATATGGACCTGTAATTTTCCTTTTTGATGGGGTCTTTGTTCGGTTTGGGGATCAAGGTAATGGCCTCATAAGACGAGTTTGGATGCTTTCCTTCCATTTCTATTTTTTGGAACAGTTTCAGAAGAATAGGTATTACTACTTCTTTAAATGGTTGGTAGAATTCCCCTGGGAAGCCATCTGGCCTTGGGCTCCTGTTTGTTGGGAGATTTTTGATGACTGCTTCAATTTCCTCATTAGCGGTTATAGGTCTCTTCAGGTTTTCTATTTCTTCCTGGTTCAGCTTAGGTAGTTGATACATTTCTGGGAATGCATCCATTTCTTCAAGATTATCTAATTTGCTGGCCTAGAGTGGCTCATAATATGTTCTTATAATTGTTTGTATTTCTTTGGTGTTGGTTGTCATCTCTCCTCTTTCATTCATGATTATTTTTTTAATTTTTTTATAGTTATGTTAATCACCATATATTACATCATTAGTTTTTGGTGCAGTGCTCCATGATTCATTGTTTGTTCATAACACCCAGTGCTCCATGCAGAACGTGCCCTCCTCCATACCCATCACCAGGCTCACCCATCCCCCTACCCCCCTCCCCTCTAGAACCCTCAGTTTGTCTTTCAGAGTCCTTCATCTCTCATGGTTCGTCTCCCCCTCTGACATACTCCCCTTTTCTTCCTCTCCTGTTATCTTCTCCTTTTTCTTTTTTCTTAAAATATGGTGCGTTATTTGTTTCAGAAGGACAGAACTGTGATTCAACAGTCTTGCACAATTCACAGCGCTCACCGTAGCACATACCCTCCCCAATGTCTAGCACCCAGCCACCCCATCCCTCCCACCCCCAACCACTGCAGTAACACTCAGTTTCTCTCCTGAGATTAAGAATTCCTCATATCAGTGAGGTCATGTGATACATGTCTTTCTCTGATTGACTTATTTCACTCAGCATAACACCCTCCAGTTCCATCCACGTCGTTGCAAATGGCAAGATCTCATTCCTTTTGATGGCTGCATAATATTCCATTGTGTATCTATACCACCTCTTCTTTATCCATTCATCTGTCGATGGGCATCTTGGCTCTTTCCACAGTTTGGCTATGGTGGACATTGCTGCTATAAACATTGGGGTACACGTACCCCTTCGGGTCCCTACATTTGTATCTTTGTGGTAAATACCCAGTAGTGCAATTGCTGGATCGAACGGTAGCTCTAATTTCAACTGTTTGAGGAACCTCCATACTGTTTTCCAGAGGGGTTGCACCAGCTTGCATTCCCACCAACAGTGTAGGAGGGTTCCCCTTTCTCCACATCCCCGCCAACATCTGCCGTTCCCTGACTTGTTCATTTTAGCCAATCGGACTGGTGTGAGGTGGTATCTCATTGAGGTTTTGATTTGGATTTCCCTGATGCCGAGCGATGTTGAGCACTTTTTCATGTGCCTGTTGGCCATGTGGATGTCTTCTTTGGAGAAATGTCTGTTCATGTCTTCTGCCCATTTCTTGATTGGATTACTTGTTCTTTGGGTGTTGAGTTTGATAAGTTCTTTATAGATTTTGGATACTAGCCCTTATTCTGATATGTCATTTGCAAATATTTTCTCCCATTCTGTCGGTTGTCTTTTGGTTTTGTGGACCGTTTCTTTTGCTGTGCAAAAGCTTTTTATCTGGATGAAATCCCAGTAGTTCATTTTTGCCCTGGCTTCCCGTGCCTTTGGCGATGTTTCTAGGAAGAAGTTGCTGCGGCTAAGGTCGAAAAGGTTGCTACCTGTGTTCTCCTTTAGGATTTGGATGGTCTCCTGTCTCACGTTTAGGTCTTTCAACCATTTGGAGTCGATTTTTGTGTGTGGTGTAAGGAAATGGTCCAGTTTCATTCTTCTGCATGTGGCTGTCCAATTTTCCCAACACCATTTGTTGAAGAGACTGTCTCTTTTCCACTGGACATTCTTTCCTGCTTTGTCAAAGATGAGTTGACCATAGAGTTGAGGGTCCATTTCTGGGCTCTCGATTCTGTTCCATTGATCAATGTGTCTGTTTTTGTGCCAGTACCATACTGTCTTGATGATGACAGCTTTGTAATAGAGCTGGAAGTCCGGAATTGCGATGCCGCCAGCTTTGCTTTTCTTTTTCAGTATTCCTCTGGCTATTCTGGGTCTCTTCTGGTTCCATACAAATTTTAGGATTATTTGTTCCATGTCTGTGAAAAAAGTGGATGGTATTTTGATGGGGATGGCATTGAATGTGTAGATTGCTCTAGGTAGCATTGACATCTTCACAATGTTGATTCTCCCAATCCATGAGCATGGAACGTTTTTCCATTTCTTTGTGTCTTCTTCAATTGCTTTCATGGGTATTTTATAGTTTTCTGAGTACAGATCCTTTGCCTCTTTGGTTAGATTTATTCCTAGGTATCTAATGGTTTTGGGTGCAATTGTAAATGGGATCGACTCCTTGATTTGTCTCTCTTCTGTCTTGTTGTTGGTGTATAGGAATGCCACGGATTTCTGTGCATTGATTTTATATCCTGCCACTTGACTGAATTCCTGTATGAGTTCTAGCAGTTTTGGGGTGGAGTCTTTTGGGTTTTCCACATACAGTATCATATCATCTGCAAAGAGTGAGAGTTTGACTTCCTCTTTGCCGATTTGGATGCCTTTCGTTTCTTTTGGTTGTCTAATTGCTGTGGCTAGGACTTCTAATACTATGTTGAATAGCAGTGGTGAGAGTGGACATCCCTGCCGCGTTCCTGACCTTAGGGGAAGAGCTCTCAGCCTTTCCCCCTTGAGAATGATATTGGCTGTAGGTTATTCATAGATGGCTTTTATGATATTGAGGTATGTACCCTCTCTCCCTATACTCTGAAGAGTTTTGTTCAAGAAAGGATGCTGTACTTTGTCAAATGCTTTTTCTGCATCTAGTTACAGGATCATATGGTTCTTTTTCTTTTTTTTTTATTAATGTATTGTATCACATTGATTGATTTGCAGATGTTGAACCAACCTTGCAGCCTAGGAGTAAATCCCACTTGGTCGTGGTGAATAATCCTTTTAATGCACTGTTGGATCCTATTGGCTGGCGTTTTGGTGAGAAGTTTTGCATCCATGTTCCTCAGGGATATGGACCTGTAATTTTCCTTTTTGATGGGGTCTTTGTTCGGTTTGGGGATCAAGGTAATGGCCTCATAAGACGAGTTTGGATGCTTTCCTTCCATTTCTATTTTTTGGAACAGTTTCAGAAGAATAGGTATTACTACTTCTTTAAATGGTTGGTAGAATTCCCCTGGGAAGCCATCTGGCCTTGGGCTCCTGTTTGTTGGGAGATTTTTGATGACTGCTTCAATTTCCTCATTAGCGGTTATAGGTCTCTTCAGGTTTTCTATTTCTTCCTGGTTCAGCTTAGGTAGTTGATACATTTCTGGGAATGCATCCATTTCTTCAAGATTATCTAATTTGCTGGCCTAGAGTGGCTCATAATATGTTCTTATAATTGTTTGTATTTCTTTGGTGTTGGTTGTCATCTCTCCTCTTTCATTCATGATTATTTTTTTAATTTTTTTATAGTTATGTTAATCACCATATATTACATCATTAGTTTTTGGTGCAGTGCTCCATGATTCATTGTTTGTTCATAACACCCAGTGCTCCATGCAGAACGTGCCCTCCTCCATACCCATCACCAGGCTCACCCATCCCCCTACCCCCCTCCCCTCTAGAACCCTCAGTTTGTCTTTCAGAGTCCTTCATCTCTCATGGTTCGTCTCCCCCTCTGACATACTCCCCTTTTCTTCCTCTCCTGTTATCTTCTTCTTTTTCTTTTTTCTTAAAATATGGTGCGTTATTTGTTTCAGAAGTACAGAACTGTGATTCAACAGTCTTGCACAATTCACAGCGCTCACCGTAGCACATACCCTCCCCAATGTCTAGCACCCAGCCACCCCATCCCTCCCACCCCCAACCACGGCAGTAACACTCAGTTTCTCTCCTGAGATTAAGAATTCCTCATATCAGTGAGGTCATGTGATACATGTCTTTCTCTGATTGACTTATTTCACTCAGCATAACACCCTCCAGTTCCATCCACGTCGTTGCAAATGGCAAGATCTCATTCCTTTTGATGGCTGCATAATATTCCATTGTGTATCTATACCACCTCTTCTTTATCCATTCATCTGTCGATGGGCATCTTGGCTCTTTCCACAGTTTGGCTATGGTGGACATTGCTGCTATAAACATTGGGGTACACGTACCCCTTCGGGTCCCTACATTTGTATCTTTGTGGTAAATACCCAGTAGTGCAATTGCTGGATCGAACGGTAGCTCTAATTTCAACTGTTTGAGGAACCTCCATACTGTTTTCCAGAGGGGTTGCACCAGCTTGCATTCCCACCAACAGTGTAGGAGGGTTCCCCTTTCTCCACATCCCCGCCAACATCTGCCGTTCCCTGACTTGTTCATTTTAGCCAATCTGACTGGTGTGAGGTGGTATCTCATTGAGGTTTTGATTTGGATTTCCCTGATGCCGAGCGATGTTGAGCACTTTTTCATGTGCCTGTTGGCCATGTGGATGTCTTCTTTGGAGAAATGTCTGTTCATGTCTTCTGCCCATTTCTTGATTGGATTACTTGTTCTTTGGGTGTTGAGTTTGATAAGTTCTTTATAGATTTTGGATACTAGCCCTTATTCTGATATGTCATTTGCAAATATTTTCTCCCATTCTGTCGGTTGTCTTTTGGTTTTGTGGACCGTTTCTTTTGCTGTGCAAAAGCTTTTTATCTGGATGAAATCCCAGTAGTTCATTTTTGCCCTGGCTTCCCGTGCCTTTGGCGATGTTTCTAGGAAGAAGTTGCTGCGGCTAAGGTCGAAAAGGTTGCTACCTGTGTTCTCCTTTAGGATTTGGATGGTCTCCTGTCTCACGTTTAGGTCTTTCAACCATTTGGAGTCGATTTTTGTGTGTGGTGTAAGGAAATGGTCCAGTTTCATTCTTCTGCATGTGGCTGTCCAATTTTCCCAACACCATTTGTTGAAGAGACTGTCTCTTTTCCACTGGACATTCTTTCCTGCTTTGTCAAAGATGAGTTGACCATAGAGTTGAGGGTCCATTTCTGGGCTCTCGATTCTGTTCCATTGATCAATGTGTCTGTTTTTGTGCCAGTACCATACTGTCTTGATGATGACAGCTTTGTAATAGAGCTGGAAGTCCGGAATTGCGATGCCGCCAGCTTTGCTTTTCTTTTTCAGTATTCCTCTGGCTATTCTGGGTCTCTTCTGGTTCCATACAAATTTTAGGATTATTTGTTCCATGTCTGTGAAAAAAGTGGATGGTATTTTGATGGGGATTGCATTGAATGTGTAGATTGCTCTAGGTAGCATTGACATCTTCACAATGTTGATTCTCCCAATCCATGAGCATGGAACGTTTTTCCATTTCTTTGTGTCTTCTTCAATTGCTTTCATGGGTATTTTATAGTTTTCTGAGTACAGATCCTTTGCCTCTTTGGTTAGATTTATTCCTAGGTATCTAATGGTTTTGGGTGCAATTGTAAATGGGATCGACTCCTTGATTTGTCTCTCTTCTGTCTTGTTGTTGGTGTATAGGAATGCCACGGATTTCTGTGCATTGATTTTATATCCTGCCACTTGACTGAATTCCTGTATGAGTTCTAGCAGTTTTGGGGTGGAGTCTTTTGGGTTTTCCACATACAGTATCATATCATCTGCAAAGAGTGAGAGTTTGACTTCCTCTTTGCCGATTTGGATGCCTTTCGTTTCTTTTGGTTGTCTAATTGCTGTGGCTAGGACTTCTAATACTATGTTGAATAGCAGTGGTGAGAGTGGACATCCCTGCCGCGTTCCTGACCTTAGGGGAAGAGCTCTCAGCCTTTCCCCCTTGAGAATGATATTGGCTGTAGGTTATTCATAGATGGCTTTTATGATATTGAGGTATGTACCCTCTCTCCCTATACTCTGAAGAGTTTTGTTCAAGAAAGGATGCTGTACTTTGTCAAATGCTTTTTCTGCATCTAGTTACAGGATCATATGGTTCTTTTTCTTTTTTTTTTATTAATGTATTGTATCACATTGATTGATTTGCAGATGTTGAACCAACCTTGCAGCCTAGGAGTAAATCCCACTTGGTCGTGGTGAATAATCCTTTTAATGCACTGTTGGATCCTATTGGCTGGCGTTTTGGTGAGAAGTTTTGCATCCATGTTCCTCAGGGATATGGACCTGTAATTTTCCTTTTTGATGGGGTCTTTGTTCGGTTTGGGGATCAAGGTAATGGCCTCATAAGACGAGTTTGGATGCTTTCCTTCCATTTCTATTTTTTGGAACAGTTTCAGAAGAATAGGTATTACTACTTCTTTAAATGGTTGGTAGAATTCCCCTGGGAAGCCATCTGGCCTTGGGCTCCTGTTTGTTGGGAGATTTTTGATGACTGCTTCAATTTCCTCATTAGCGGTTATAGGTCTCTTCAGGTTTTCTATTTCTTCCTGGTTCAGCTTAGGTAGTTGATACATTTTTGGGAATGCATCCATTTCTTCAAGATTATCTAATTTGCTGGCCTAGAGTGGCTCATAATATGTTCTTATAATTGTTTGTATTTCTTTGGTGTTGGTTGTCATCTCTCCTCTTTCATTCATGATTATTTTTTTAATTTTTTTATAGTTATGTTAATCACCATATATTACATCATTAGTTTTTGGTGCAGTGCTCCATGATTCATTGTTTGTTCATAACACCCAGTGCTCCATGCAGAACGTGCCCTCCTCCATACCCATCACCAGGCTCACCCATCCCCCTACCCCCCTCCCCTCTAGAACCCTCAGTTTGTCTTTCAGAGTCCTTCATCTCTCATGGTTCGTCTCCCCCTCTGACATACTCCCCTTTTCTTCCTCTCCTGTTATCTTCTTCTTTTTCTTTTTTCTTAAAATATGGTGCGTTATTTGTTTCAGAAGGACAGAACTGTGATTCAACAGTCTTGCACAATTCACAGCGCTCACCGTAGCACATACCCTCCCCAATGTCTAGCACCCAGCCACCCCATCCCTCCCACCCCCAACCACTGCAGTAACACTCAGTTTCTCTCCTGAGATTAAGAATTCCTCATATCAGTGAGGTCATGTGATACATGTCTTTCTCTGATTGACTTATTTCACTCAGCATAACACCCTCCAGTTCCATCCACGTCGTTGCAAATGGCAAGATCTCATTCCTTTTGATGGCTGCATAATATTCCATTGTGTATCTATACCACCTCTTCTTTATCCATTCATCCGTCGATGGGCATCTTGGCTCTTTCCACAGTTTGGCCATGGTGGACATTGCTGCTATAAACATTGGGGTACACGTACCCCTTCGGGTCCCTACATTTGTATCTTTGTGGTAAATACCCAGTAGTGCAATTGCTGGATCGAACGGTAGCTCTAATTTCAACTGTTTGAGGAACCTCCATACTGTTTTCCAGAGGGGTTGCACCAGCTTGCATTCCCACCAACAGTGTAGGAGGGTTCCCCTTTCTCCACATCCCCGCCAACATCTGCCGTTCCCTGACTTGTTCATTTTAGCCAATCGGACTGGTGTGAGGTGGTATCTCATTGAGGTTTTGATTTGGATTTCCCTGATGCCGAGCGATGTTGAGCACTTTTTCATGTGCCTGTTGGCCATGTGGATGTCTTCTTTGGAGAAATGTCTGTTCATGTCTTCTGCCCATTTCTTGATTGGATTACTTGTTCTTTGGGTGTTGAGTTTGATAAGTTCTTTATAGATTTTGGATACTAGCCCTTATTCTGATATGTCATTTGCAAATATTTTCTCCCATTCTGTCGGTTGTCTTTTGGTTTTGTGGACCGTTTCTTTTGCTGTGCAAAAGCTTTTTATCTGGATGAAATCCCAGTAGTTCATTTTTGCCCTGGCTTCCCGTGCCTTTGGCGATGTTTCTAGGAAGAAGTTGCTGCGGCTAAGGTCGAAAAGGTTGCTACCTGTGTTCTCCTTTAGGATTTGGATGGTCTCCTGTCTCACGTTTAGGTCTTTCAACCATTTGGAGTCGATTTTTGTGTGTGGTGTAAGGAAATGGTCCAGTTTCATTCTTCTGCATGTGGCTGTCCAATTTTCCCAACACCATTTGTTGAAGAGACTGTCTCTTTTCCACTGGACATTCTTTCCTGCTTTGTCAAAGATGAGTTGACCATAGAGTTGAGGGTCCATTTCTGGGCTCTCGATTCTGTTCCATTGATCAATGTGTCTGTTTTTGTGCCAGTACCATACTGTCTTGATGATGACAGCTTTGTAATAGAGCTGGAAGTCCGGAATTGCGATGCCGCCAGCTTTGCTTTTCTTTTTCAGTATTCCTCTGGCTATTCTGGGTCTCTTCTGGTTCCATACAAATTTTAGGATTATTTGTTCCATGTCTGTGAAAAAAGTGGATGGTATTTTGATGGGGATGGCATTGAATGTGTAGATTGCTCTAGGTAGCATTGACATCTTCACAATGTTGATTCTCCCAATCCATGAGCATGGAACGTTTTTCCATTTCTTTGTGTCTTCTTCAATTGCTTTCATGGGTATTTTATAGTTTTCTGAGTACAGATCCTTTGCCTCTTTGGTTAGATTTATTCCTAGGTATCTAATGGTTTTGGGTGCAATTGTAAATGGGATCGACTCCTTGATTTGTCTCTCTTCTGTCTTGTTGTTGGTGTATAGGAATGCCACGGATTTCTGTGCATTGATTTTATATCCTGCCACTTGACTGAATTCCTGTATGAGTTCTAGCAGTTTTGGGGTGGAGTCTTTTGGGTTTTCCACATACAGTATCATATCATCTGCAAAGAGTGAGAGTTTGACTTCCTCTTTGCCGATTTGGATGCCTTTCGTTTCTTTTGGTTGTCTAATTGCTGTGGCTAGGACTTCTAATACTATGTTGAATAGCAGTGGTGAGAGTGGACATCCCTGCCGCGTTCCTGACCTTAGGGGAAAAGCTCTCAGCCTTTCCCCCTTGAGAATGATATTGGCTGTAGGTTATTCATAGATGGCTTTTATGATATTGAGGTATGTACCCTCTCTCCCTATACTCTGAAGAGTTTTGTTCAAGAAAGGATGCTGTACTTTGTCAAATGCTTTTTCTGCATCTAGTTACAGGATCATATGGTTCTTTTTCTTTTTTTTTTATTAATGTATTGTATCACATTGATTGATTTGCAGATGTTGAACCAACCTTGCAGCCTAGGAGTAAATCCCACTTGGTCGTGGTGAATAATCCTTTTAATGCACTGTTGGATCCTATTGGCTGGCGTTTTGGTGAGAAGTTTTGCATCCATGTTCCTCAGGGATATGGACCTGTAATTTTCCTTTTTGATGGGGTCTTTGTTCGGTTTGGGGATCAAGGTAATGGCCTCATAAGACGAGTTTGGATGCTTTCCTTCCATTTCTATTTTTTGGAACAGTTTCAGAAGAATAGGTATTACTACTTCTTTAAATGGTTGGTAGAATTCCCCTGGGAAGCCATCTGGCCTTGGGCTCCTGTTTGTTGGGAGATTTTTGATGACTGCTTCAATTTCCTCATTAGCGGTTATAGGTCTCTTCAGGTTTTCTATTTCTTCCTGGTTCAGCTTAGGTAGTTGATACATTTCTGGGAATGCATCCATTTCTTCAAGATTATCTAATTTGCTGGCCTAGAGTGGCTCATAATATGTTCTTATAATTGTTTGTATTTCTTTGGTGTTGGTTGTCATCTCTCCTCTTTCATTCATGATTATTTTTTTAATTTTTTTATAGTTATGTTAATCACCATATATTACATCATTAGTTTTTGGTGCAGTGCTCCATGATTCATTGTTTGTTCATAACACCCAGTGCTCCATGCAGAACGTGCCCTCCTCCATACCCATCACCAGGCTCACCCATCCCCCTAACCCCCTCCCCTCTAGAACCCTCAGTTTGTCTTTCAGAGTCCTTCATCTCTCATGGTTCGTCTCCCCCTCTGACATACTCCCCTTTTCTTCCTCTCCTGTTATCTTCTTCTTTTTCTTTTTTCTTAAAATATGGTGCGTTATTTGTTTCAGAAGGACAGAACTGTGATTCAACAGTCTTGCACAATTCACAGCGCTCACCGTAGCACATACCCTCCCCAATGTCTAGCACCCAGCCACCCCATCCCTCCCACCCCCAACCACTGCAGTAACACTCAGTTTCTCTCCTGAGATTAAGAATTCCTCATATCAGTGAGGTCATGTGATACATGTCTTTCTCTGATTGACTTATTTCACTCAGCATAACACCCTCCAGTTCCATCCACGTCGTTGCAAATGGCAAGATCTCATTCCTTTTGATGGCTGCATAATATTCCATTGTGTATCTATACCACCTCTTCTTTATCCATTCATCTGTCGATGGGCATCTTGGCTCTTTCCACAGTTTGGCTATGGTGGACATTGCTGCTATAAACATTGGGGTACACGTACCCCTTCGGGTCCCTACATTTGTATCTTTGTGGTAAATACCCAGTAGTGCAATTGCTGGATCGAACGGTAGCTCTAATTTCAACTGTTTGAGGAACCTCCATACTGTTTTCCAGAGGGGTTGCACCAGCTTGCATTCCCACCAACAGTGTAGGAGGGTTCCCCTTTCTCCACATCCCCGCCAACATCTGCCGTTCCCTGACTTGTTCATTTTAGCCAATCGGACTGGTGTGAGGTGGTATCTCATTGAGGTTTTGATTTGGATTTCCCTGATGCCGAGCGATGTTGAGCACTTTTTCATGTGCCTGTTGGCCATGTGGATGTCTTCTTTGGAGAAATGTCTGTTCATGTCTTCTGCCCATTTCTTGATTGGATTACTTGTTCTTTGGGTGTTGAGTTTGATAAGTTCTTTATAGATTTTGGATACTAGCCCTTATTCTGATATGTCATTTGCAAATATTTTCTCCCATTCTGTCGGTTGTCTTTTGGTTTTGTGGACCGTTTCTTTTGCTGTGCAAAAGCTTTTTATCTGGATGAAATCCCAGTAGTTCATTTTTGCCCTGGCTTCCCGTGCCTTTGGCGATGTTTCTAGGAAGAAGTTGCTGCGGCTAAGGTCGAAAAGGTTGCTACCTGTGTTCTCCTTTAGGATTTGGATGGTCTCCTGTCTCACGTTTAGGTCTTTCAACCATTTGGAGTCGATTTTTGTGTGTGGTGTAAGGAAATGGTCCAGTTTCATTCTTCTGCATGTGGCTGTCCAATTTTCCCAACACCATTTGTTGAAGAGACTGTCTCTTTTCCACTGGACATTCTTTCCTGCTTTGTCAAAGATGAGTTGACCATAGAGTTGAGGGTCCATTTCTGGGCTCTCGATTCTGTTCCATTGATCAATGTGTCTGTTTTTGTGCCAGTACCATACTGTCTTGATGATGACAGCTTTGTAATAGAGCTGGAAGTCCGGAATTGCGATGCCGCCAGCTTTGCTTTTCTTTTTCAGTATTCCTCTGGCTATTCTGGGTCTCTTCTGGTTCCATACAAATTTTAGGATTATTTGTTCCATGTCTGTGAAAAAAGTGGATGGTATTTTGATGGGGATGGCATTGAATGTGTAGATTGCTCTAGGTAGCATTGACATCTTCACAATGTTGATTCTCCCAATCCATGAGCATGGAACGTTTTTCCATTTCTTTGTGTCTTCTTCAATTGCTTTCATGGGTATTTTATAGTTTTCTGAGTACAGATCCTTTGCCTCTTTGGTTAGATTTATTCCTAGGTATCTAATGGTTTTGGGTGCAATTGTAAATGGGATCGACTCCTTGATTTGTCTCTCTTCTGTCTTGTTGTTGGTGTATAGGAATGCCACGGATTTCTGTGCATTGATTTTATATCCTGCCACTTGACTGAATTCCTGTATGAGTTCTAGCAGTTTTGGGGTGGAGTCTTTTGGGTTTTCCACATACAGTATCATATCATCTGCAAAGAGTGAGAGTTTGACTTCCTCTTTGCCGATTTGGATGCCTTTCGTTTCTTTTGGTTGTCTAATTGCTGTGGCTAGGACTTCTAATACTATGTTGAATAGCAGTGGTGAGAGTGGACATCCCTGCCGCGTTCCTGACCTTAGGGGAAGAGCTCTCAGCCTTTCCCCCTTGAGAATGATATTGGCTGTAGGTTATTCATAGATGGCTTTTATGATATTGAGGTATGTACCCTCTCTCCCTATACTCTGAAGAGTTTTGTTCAAGAAAGGATGCTGTACTTTGTCAAATGCTTTTTCTGCATCTAGTTACAGGATCATATGGTTCTTTTTCTTTTTTTTTTATTAATGTATTGTATCACATTGATTGATTTGCAGATGTTGAACCAACCTTGCAGCCTAGGAGTAAATCCCACTTGGTCGTGGTGAATAATCCTTTTAATGCACTGTTGGATCCTATTGGCTGGCGTTTTGGTGAGAAGTTTTGCATCCATGTTCCTCAGGGATATGGACCTGTAATTTTCCTTTTTGATGGGGTCTTTGTTCGGTTTGGGGATCAAGGTAATGGCCTCATAAGACGAGTTTGGATGCTTTCCTTCCATTTCTATTTTTTGGAACAGTTTCAGAAGAATAGGTATTACTACTTCTTTAAATGGTTGGTAGAATTCCCCTGGGAAGCCATCTGGCCTTGGGCTCCTGTTTGTTGGGAGATTTTTGATGACTGCTTCAATTTCCTCATTAGCGGTTATAGGTCTCTTCAGGTTTTCTATTTCTTCCTGGTTCAGCTTAGGTAGTTGATACATTTCTGGGAATGCATCCATTTCTTCAAGATTATCTAATTTGCTGGCCTAGAGTGGCTCATAATATGTTCTTATAATTGTTTGTATTTCTTTGGTGTTGGTTGTCATCTCTCCTCTTTCATTCATGATTATTTTTTTAATTTTTTTATAGTTATGTTAATCACCATATATTACATCATTAGTTTTTGGTGCAGTGCTCCATGATTCATTGTTTGTTCATAACACCCAGTGCTCCATGCAGAACGTGCCCTCCTCCATACCCATCACCAGGCTCACCCATCCCCCTACCCCCCTCCCCTCTAGAACCCTCAGTTTGTCTTTCAGAGTCCTTCATCTCTCATGGTTCGTCTCCCCCTCTGACATACTCCCCTTTTCTTCCTCTCCTGTTATCTTCTTCTTTTTCTTTTTTCTTAAAATATGGTGCGTTATTTGTTTCAGAAGTACAGAACTGTGATTCAACAGTCTTGCACAATTCACAGCGCTCACCGTAGCACATACCCTCCCCAATGTCTAGCACCCAGCCACCCCATCCCTCCCACCCCCAACCACGGCAGTAACACTCAGTTTCTCTCCTGAGATTAAGAATTCCTCATATCAGTGAGGTCATGTGATACATGTCTTTCTCTGATTGACTTATTTCACTCAGCATAACACCCTCCAGTTCCATCCACGTCGTTGCAAATGGCAAGATCTCATTCCTTTTGATGGCTGCATAATATTCCATTGTGTATCTATACCACCTCTTCTTTATCCATTCATCTGTCGATGGGCATCTTGGCTCTTTCCACAGTTTGGCTATGGTGGACATTGCTGCTATAAACATTGGGGTACACGTACCCCTTCGGGTCCCTACATTTGTATCTTTGTGGTAAATACCCAGTAGTGCAATTGCTGGATCGAACGGTAGCTCTAATTTCAACTGTTTGAGGAACCTCCATACTGTTTTCCAGAGGGGTTGCACCAGCTTGCATTCCCACCAACAGTGTAGGAGGGTTCCCCTTTCTCCACATCCCCGCCAACATCTGCCGTTCCCTGACTTGTTCATTTTAGCCAATCTGACTGGTGTGAGGTGGTATCTCATTGAGGTTTTGATTTGGATTTCCCTGATGCCGAGCGATGTTGAGCACTTTTTCATGTGCCTGTTGGCCATGTGGATGTCTTCTTTGGAGAAATGTCTGTTCATGTCTTCTGCCCATTTCTTGATTGGATTACTTGTTCTTTGGGTGTTGAGTTTGATAAGTTCTTTATAGATTTTGGATACTAGCCCTTATTCTGATATGTCATTTGCAAATATTTTCTCCCATTCTGTCGGTTGTCTTTTGGTTTTGTGGACCGTTTCTTTTGCTGTGCAAAAGCTTTTTATCTGGATGAAATCCCAGTAGTTCATTTTTGCCCTGGCTTCCCGTGCCTTTGGCGATGTTTCTAGGAAGAAGTTGCTGCGGCTAAGGTCGAAAAGGTTGCTACCTGTGTTCTCCTTTAGGATTTGGATGGTCTCCTGTCTCACGTTTAGGTCTTTCAACCATTTGGAGTCGATTTTTGTGTGTGGTGTAAGGAAATGGTCCAGTTTCATTCTTCTGCATGTGGCTGTCCAATTTTCCCAACACCATTTGTTGAAGAGACTGTCTCTTTTCCACTGGACATTCTTTCCTGCTTTGTCAAAGATGAGTTGACCATAGAGTTGAGGGTCCATTTCTGGGCTCTCGATTCTGTTCCATTGATCAATGTGTCTGTTTTTGTGCCAGTACCATACTGTCTTGATGATGACAGCTTTGTAATAGAGCTGGAAGTCCGGAATTGCGATGCCGCCAGCTTTGCTTTTCTTTTTCAGTATTCCTCTGGCTATTCTGGGTCTCTTCTGGTTCCATACAAATTTTAGGATTATTTGTTCCATGTCTGTGAAAAAAGTGGATGGTATTTTGATGGGGATTGCATTGAATGTGTAGATTGCTCTAGGTAGCATTGACATCTTCACAATGTTGATTCTCCCAATCCATGAGCATGGAACGTTTTTCCATTTCTTTGTGTCTTCTTCAATTGCTTTCATGGGTATTTTATAGTTTTCTGAGTACAGATCCTTTGCCTCTTTGGTTAGATTTATTCCTAGGTATCTAATGGTTTTGGGTGCAATTGTAAATGGGATCGACTCCTTGATTTGTCTCTCTTCTGTCTTGTTGTTGGTGTATAGGAATGCCACGGATTTCTGTGCATTGATTTTATATCCTGCCACTTGACTGAATTCCTGTATGAGTTCTAGCAGTTTTGGGGTGGAGTCTTTTGGGTTTTCCACATACAGTATCATATCATCTGCAAAGAGTGAGAGTTTGACTTCCTCTTTGCCGATTTGGATGCCTTTCGTTTCTTTTGGTTGTCTAATTGCTGTGGCTAGGACTTCTAATACTATGTTGAATAGCAGTGGTGAGAGTGGACATCCCTGCCGCGTTCCTGACCTTAGGGGAAGAGCTCTCAGCCTTTCCCCCTTGAGAATGATATTGGCTGTAGGTTATTCATAGATGGCTTTTATGATATTGAGGTATGTACCCTCTCTCCCTATACTCTGAAGAGTTTTGTTCAAGAAAGGATGCTGTACTTTGTCAAATGCTTTTTCTGCATCTAGTTACAGGATCATATGGTTCTTTTTCTTTTTTTTTTATTAATGTATTGTATCACATTGATTGATTTGCAGATGTTGAACCAACCTTGCAGCCTAGGAGTAAATCCCACTTGGTCGTGGTGAATAATCCTTTTAATGCACTGTTGGATCCTATTGGCTGGCGTTTTGGTGAGAAGTTTTGCATCCATGTTCCTCAGGGATATGGACCTGTAATTTTCCTTTTTGATGGGGTCTTTGTTCGGTTTGGGGATCAAGGTAATGGCCTCATAAGACGAGTTTGGATGCTTTCCTTCCATTTCTATTTTTTGGAACAGTTTCAGAAGAATAGGTATTACTACTTCTTTAAATGGTTGGTAGAATTCCCCTGGGAAGCCATCTGGCCTTGGGCTCCTGTTTGTTGGGAGATTTTTGATGACTGCTTCAATTTCCTCATTAGCGGTTATAGGTCTCTTCAGGTTTTCTATTTCTTCCTGGTTCAGCTTAGGTAGTTGATACATTTTTGGGAATGCATCCATTTCTTCAAGATTATCTAATTTGCTGGCCTAGAGTGGCTCATAATATGTTCTTATAATTGTTTGTATTTCTTTGGTGTTGGTTGTCATCTCTCCTCTTTCATTCATGATTATTTTTTTAATTTTTTTATAGTTATGTTAATCACCATATATTACATCATTAGTTTTTGGTGCAGTGCTCCATGATTCATTGTTTGTTCATAACACCCAGTGCTCCATGCAGAACGTGCCCTCCTCCATACCCATCACCAGGCTCACCCATCCCCCTACCCCCCTCCCCTCTAGAACCCTCAGTTTGTCTTTCAGAGTCCTTCATCTCTCATGGTTCGTCTCCCCCTCTGACATACTCCCCTTTTCTTCCTCTCCTGTTATCTTCTTCTTTTTCTTTTTTCTTAAAATATGGTGCGTTATTTGTTTCAGAAGGACAGAACTGTGATTCAACAGTCTTGCACAATTCACAGCGCTCACCGTAGCACATACCCTCCCCAATGTCTAGCACCCAGCCACCCCATCCCTCCCACCCCCAACCACTGCAGTAACACTCAGTTTCTCTCCTGAGATTAAGAATTCCTCATATCAGTGAGGTCATGTGATACATGTCTTTCTCTGATTGACTTATTTCACTCAGCATAACACCCTCCAGTTCCATCCACGTCGTTGCAAATGGCAAGATCTCATTCCTTTTGATGGCTGCATAATATTCCATTGTGTATCTATACCACCTCTTCTTTATCCATTCATCCGTCGATGGGCATCTTGGCTCTTTCCACAGTTTGGCCATGGTGGACATTGCTGCTATAAACATTGGGGTACACGTACCCCTTCGGGTCCCTACATTTGTATCTTTGTGGTAAATACCCAGTAGTGCAATTGCTGGATCGAACGGTAGCTCTAATTTCAACTGTTTGAGGAACCTCCATACTGTTTTCCAGAGGGGTTGCACCAGCTTGCATTCCCACCAACAGTGTAGGAGGGTTCCCCTTTCTCCACATCCCCGCCAACATCTGCCGTTCCCTGACTTGTTCATTTTAGCCAATCGGACTGGTGTGAGGTGGTATCTCATTGAGGTTTTGATTTGGATTTCCCTGATGCCGAGCGATGTTGAGCACTTTTTCATGTGCCTGTTGGCCATGTGGATGTCTTCTTTGGAGAAATGTCTGTTCATGTCTTCTGCCCATTTCTTGATTGGATTACTTGTTCTTTGGGTGTTGAGTTTGATAAGTTCTTTATAGATTTTGGATACTAGCCCTTATTCTGATATGTCATTTGCAAATATTTTCTCCCATTCTGTCGGTTGTCTTTTGGTTTTGTGGACCGTTTCTTTTGCTGTGCAAAAGCTTTTTATCTGGATGAAATCCCAGTAGTTCATTTTTGCCCTGGCTTCCCGTGCCTTTGGCGATGTTTCTAGGAAGAAGTTGCTGCGGCTAAGGTCGAAAAGGTTGCTACCTGTGTTCTCCTTTAGGATTTGGATGGTCTCCTGTCTCACGTTTAGGTCTTTCAACCATTTGGAGTCGATTTTTGTGTGTGGTGTAAGGAAATGGTCCAGTTTCATTCTTCTGCATGTGGCTGTCCAATTTTCCCAACACCATTTGTTGAAGAGACTGTCTCTTTTCCACTGGACATTCTTTCCTGCTTTGTCAAAGATGAGTTGACCATAGAGTTGAGGGTCCATTTCTGGGCTCTCGATTCTGTTCCATTGATCAATGTGTCTGTTTTTGTGCCAGTACCATACTGTCTTGATGATGACAGCTTTGTAATAGAGCTGGAAGTCCGGAATTGCGATGCCGCCAGCTTTGCTTTTCTTTTTCAGTATTCCTCTGGCTATTCTGGGTCTCTTCTGGTTCCATACAAATTTTAGGATTATTTGTTCCATGTCTGTGAAAAAAGTGGATGGTATTTTGATGGGGATGGCATTGAATGTGTAGATTGCTCTAGGTAGCATTGACATCTTCACAATGTTGATTCTCCCAATCCATGAGCATGGAACGTTTTTCCATTTCTTTGTGTCTTCTTCAATTGCTTTCATGGGTATTTTATAGTTTTCTGAGTACAGATCCTTTGCCTCTTTGGTTAGATTTATTCCTAGGTATCTAATGGTTTTGGGTGCAATTGTAAATGGGATCGACTCCTTGATTTGTCTCTCTTCTGTCTTGTTGTTGGTGTATAGGAATGCCACGGATTTCTGTGCATTGATTTTATATCCTGCCACTTGACTGAATTCCTGTATGAGTTCTAGCAGTTTTGGGGTGGAGTCTTTTGGGTTTTCCACATACAGTATCATATCATCTGCAAAGAGTGAGAGTTTGACTTCCTCTTTGCCGATTTGGATGCCTTTCGTTTCTTTTGGTTGTCTAATTGCTGTGGCTAGGACTTCTAATACTATGTTGAATAGCAGTGGTGAGAGTGGACATCCCTGCCGCGTTCCTGACCTTAGGGGAAAAGCTCTCAGCCTTTCCCCCTTGAGAATGATATTGGCTGTAGGTTATTCATAGATGGCTTTTATGATATTGAGGTATGTACCCTCTCTCCCTATACTCTGAAGAGTTTTGTTCAAGAAAGGATGCTGTACTTTGTCAAATGCTTTTTCTGCATCTAGTTACAGGATCATATGGTTCTTTTTCTTTTTTTTTTATTAATGTATTGTATCACATTGATTGATTTGCAGATGTTGAACCAACCTTGCAGCCTAGGAGTAAATCCCACTTGGTCGTGGTGAATAATCCTTTTAATGCACTGTTGGATCCTATTGGCTGGCGTTTTGGTGAGAAGTTTTGCATCCATGTTCCTCAGGGATATGGACCTGTAATTTTCCTTTTTGATGGGGTCTTTGTTCGGTTTGGGGATCAAGGTAATGGCCTCATAAGACGAGTTTGGATGCTTTCCTTCCATTTCTATTTTTTGGAACAGTTTCAGAAGAATAGGTATTACTACTTCTTTAAATGGTTGGTAGAATTCCCCTGGGAAGCCATCTGGCCTTGGGCTCCTGTTTGTTGGGAGATTTTTGATGACTGCTTCAATTTCCTCATTAGCGGTTATAGGTCTCTTCAGGTTTTCTATTTCTTCCTGGTTCAGCTTAGGTAGTTGATACATTTCTGGGAATGCATCCATTTCTTCAAGATTATCTAATTTGCTGGCCTAGAGTGGCTCATAATATGTTCTTATAATTGTTTGTATTTCTTTGGTGTTGGTTGTCATCTCTCCTCTTTCATTCATGATTATTTTTTTAATTTTTTTATAGTTATGTTAATCACCATATATTACATCATTAGTTTTTGGTGCAGTGCTCCATGATTCATTGTTTGTTCATAACACCCAGTGCTCCATGCAGAACGTGCCCTCCTCCATACCCATCACCAGGCTCACCCATCCCCCTAACCCCCTCCCCTCTAGAACCCTCAGTTTGTCTTTCAGAGTCCTTCATCTCTCATGGTTCGTCTCCCCCTCTGACATACTCCCCTTTTCTTCCTCTCCTGTTATCTTCTTCTTTTTCTTTTTTCTTAAAATATGGTGCGTTATTTGTTTCAGAAGGACAGAACTGTGATTCAACAGTCTTGCACAATTCACAGCGCTCACCGTAGCACATACCCTCCCCAATGTCTAGCACCCAGCCACCCCATCCCTCCCACCCCCAACCACTGCAGTAACACTCAGTTTCTCTCCTGAGATTAAGAATTCCTCATATCAGTGAGGTCATGTGATACATGTCTTTCTCTGATTGACTTATTTCACTCAGCATAACACCCTCCAGTTCCATCCACGTCGTTGCAAATGGCAAGATCTCATTCCTTTTGATGGCTGCATAATATTCCATTGTGTATCTATACCACCTCTTCTTTATCCATTCATCTGTCGATGGGCATCTTGGCTCTTTCCACAGTTTGGCTATGGTGGACATTGCTGCTATAAACATTGGGGTACACGTACCCCTTCGGGTCCCTACATTTGTATCTTTGTGGTAAATACCCAGTAGTGCAATTGCTGGATCGAACGGTAGCTCTAATTTCAACTGTTTGAGGAACCTCCATACTGTTTTCCAGAGGGGTTGCACCAGCTTGCATTCCCACCAACAGTGTAGGAGGGTTCCCCTTTCTCCACATCCCCGCCAACATCTGCCGTTCCCTGACTTGTTCATTTTAGCCAATCGGACTGGTGTGAGGTGGTATCTCATTGAGGTTTTGATTTGGATTTCCCTGATGCCGAGCGATGTTGAGCACTTTTTCATGTGCCTGTTGGCCATGTGGATGTCTTCTTTGGAGAAATGTCTGTTCATGTCTTCTGCCCATTTCTTGATTGGATTACTTGTTCTTTGGGTGTTGAGTTTGATAAGTTCTTTATAGATTTTGGATACTAGCCCTTATTCTGATATGTCATTTGCAAATATTTTCTCCCATTCTGTCGGTTGTCTTTTGGTTTTGTGGACCGTTTCTTTTGCTGTGCAAAAGCTTTTTATCTGGATGAAATCCCAGTAGTTCATTTTTGCCCTGGCTTCCCGTGCCTTTGGCGATGTTTCTAGGAAGAAGTTGCTGCGGCTAAGGTCGAAAAGGTTGCTACCTGTGTTCTCCTTTAGGATTTGGATGGTCTCCTGTCTCACGTTTAGGTCTTTCAACCATTTGGAGTCGATTTTTGTGTGTGGTGTAAGGAAATGGTCCAGTTTCATTCTTCTGCATGTGGCTGTCCAATTTTCCCAACACCATTTGTTGAAGAGACTGTCTCTTTTCCACTGGACATTCTTTCCTGCTTTGTCAAAGATGAGTTGACCATAGAGTTGAGGGTCCATTTCTGGGCTCTCGATTCTGTTCCATTGATCAATGTGTCTGTTTTTGTGCCAGTACCATACTGTCTTGATGATGACAGCTTTGTAATAGAGCTGGAAGTCCGGAATTGCGATGCCGCCAGCTTTGCTTTTCTTTTTCAGTATTCCTCTGGCTATTCTGGGTCTCTTCTGGTTCCATACAAATTTTAGGATTATTTGTTCCATGTCTGTGAAAAAAGTGGATGGTATTTTGATGGGGATTGCATTGAATGTGTAGATTGCTCTAGGTAGCATTGACATCTTCACAATGTTGATTCTCCCAATCCATGAGCATGGAACGTTTTTCCATTTCTTTGTGTCTTCTTCAATTGCTTTCATGGGTATTTTATAGTTTTCTGAGTACAGATCCTTTGCCTCTTTGGTTAGATTTATTCCTAGGTATCTAATGGTTTTGGGTGCAATTGTAAATGGGATCGACTCCTTGATTTGTCTCTCTTCTGTCTTGTTGTTGGTGTATAGGAATGCCACGGATTTCTGTGCATTGATTTTATATCCTGCCACTTGACTGAATTCCTGTATGAGTTCTAGCAGTTTTGGGGTGGAGTCTTTTGGGTTTTCCACATACAGTATCATATCATCTGCAAAGAGTGAGAGTTTGACTTCCTCTTTGCCGATTTGGATGCCTTTCGTTTCTTTTGGTTGTCTAATTGCTGTGGCTAGGACTTCTAATACTATGTTGAATAGCAGTGGTGAGAGTGGACATCCCTGCCGCGTTCCTGACCTTAGGGGAAAAGCTCTCAGCCTTTCCCCCTTGAGAATGATATTGGCTGTAGGTTATTCATAGATGGCTTTTATGATATTGAGGTATGTACCCTCTCTCCCTATACTCTGAAGAGTTTTGTTCAAGAAAGGATGCTGTACTTTGTCAAATGCTTTTTCTGCATCTAGTTACAGGATCATATGGTTCTTTTTCTTTTTTTTTTATTAATGTATTGTATCACATTGATTGATTTGCAGATGTTGAACCAACCTTGCAGCCTAGGAGTAAATCCCACTTGGTCGTGGTGAATAATCCTTTTAATGCACTGTTGGATCCTATTGGCTGGCGTTTTGGTGAGAAGTTTTGCATCCATGTTCCTCAGGGATATGGACCTGTAATTTTCCTTTTTGATGGGGTCTTTGTTCGGTTTGGGGATCAAGGTAATGGCCTCATAAGACGAGTTTGGATGCTTTCCTTCCATTTCTATTTTTTGGAACAGTTTCAGAAGAATAGGTATTACTACTTCTTTAAATGGTTGGTAGAATTCCCCTGGGAAGCCATCTGGCCTTGGGCTCCTGTTTGTTGGGAGATTTTTGATGACTGCTTCAATTTCCTCATTAGCGGTTATAGGTCTCTTCAGGTTTTCTATTTCTTCCTGGTTCAGCTTAGGTAGTTGATACTTTTCTGGGAATGCATCCATTTCTTCAAGATTATCTAATTTGCTGGCCTAGAGTGGCTCATAATATGTTCTTATAATTGTTTGTATTTCTTTGGTGTTGGTTGTCATCTCTCCTCTTTCATTCATGATTATTTTTTTAATTTTTTTATAGTTATGTTAATCACCATATATTACATCATTAGTTTTTGGTGCAGTGCTCCATGATTCATTGTTTGTTCATAACACCCAGTGCTCCATGCAGAACGTGCCCTCCTCCATACCCATCACCAGGCTCACCCATCCCCCTACCCCCCTCCCCTCTAGAACCCTCAGTTTGTCTTTCAGAGTCCTTCATCTCTCATGGTTCGTCTCCCCCTCTGACATACTCCCCTTTTCTTCCTCTCCTGTTATCTTCTTCTTTTTCTTTTTTCTTAAAATATGGTGCGTTATTTGTTTCAGAAGGACAGAACTGTGATTCAACAGTCTTGCACAATTCACAGCGCTCACCGTAGCACATACCCTCCCCAATGTCTAGCACCCAGCCACCCCATCCCTCCCACCCCCAACCACTGCAGTAACACTCCGTTTCTCTCCTGAGATTAAGAATTCCTCATATCAGTGAGGTCATGTGATACATGTCTTTCTCTGATTGACTTATTTCACTCAGCATAACACCCTCCAGTTCCATCCACGTCGTTGCAAATGGCAAGATCTCATTCCTTTTGATGGCTGCATAATATTCCATTGTGTATCTATACCACCTCTTCTTTATCCATTCATCTGTCGATGGGCATCTTGGCTCTTTCCACAGTTTGGCTATGGTGGACATTGCTGCTATAAACATTGGGGTACACGTACCCCTTCGGGTCCCTACATTTGTACCTTTGTGGTAAATACCCAGTAGTGCAATTGCTGGATCGAACGGTAGCTCTAATTTCAACTGTTTGAGGAACCTCCATACTGTTTTCCAGAGGGGTTGCACCAGCTTGCATTCCCACCAACAGTGTAGGAGGGTTCCCCTTTCTCCACATCCCCGCCAACATCTGCCGTTCCCTGACTTGTTCATTTTAGCCAATCGGACTGGTGTGAGGTGGTATCTCATTGAGGTTTTGATTTGGATTTCCCTGATGCCGAGCGATGTTGAGCACTTTTTCATGTGCCTGTTGGCCATGTGGATGTCTTCTTTGGAGAAATGTCTGTTCATGTCTTCTGCCCATTTCTTGATTGGATTACTTGTTCTTTGGGTGTTGAGTTTGATAAGTTCTTTATAGATTTTGGATACTAGCCCTTATTCTGATATGTCATTTGCAAATATTTTCTCCCATTCTGTCGGTTGTCTTTTGGTTTTGTGGACCGTTTCTTTTGCTGTGCAAAAGCTTTTTATCTGGATGAAATCCCAGTAGTTCATTTTTGCCCTGGCTTCCCGTGCCTTTGGCGATGTTTCTAGGAAGAAGTTGCTGCGGCTAAGGTCGAAAAGGTTGCTACCTGTGTTCTCCTTTAGGATTTGGATGGTCTCCTGTCTCACGTTTAGGTCTTTCAACCATTTGGAGTCGATTTTTGTGTGTGGTGTAAGGAAATGGTCCAGTTTCATTCTTCTGCATGTGGCTGTCCAATTTTCCCAACACCATTTGTTGAAGAGACTGTCTCTTTTCCACTGGACATTCTTTCCTGCTTTGTCAAAGATGAGTTGACCATAGAGTTGAGGGTCCATTTCTGGGCTCTCGATTCTGTTCCATTGATCAATGTGTCTGTTTTTGTGCCAGTACCATACTGTCTTGATGATGACAGCTTTGTAATAGAGCTGGAAGTCCGGAATTGCGATGCCGCCAGCTTTGCTTTTCTTTTTCAGTATTCCTCTGGCTATTCTGGGTCTCTTCTGGTTCCATACAAATTTTAGGATTATTTGTTCCATGTCTGTGAAAAAAGTGGATGGTATTTTGATGGGGATTGCATTGAATGTGTAGATTGCTCTAGGTAGCATTGACATCTTCACAATGTTGATTCTCCCAATCCATGAGCATGGAACGTTTTTCCATTTCTTTGTGTCTTCTTCAATTGCTTTCATGGGTATTTTATAGTTTTCTGAGTACAGATCCTTTGCCTCTTTGGTTAGATTTATTCCTAGGTATCTAATGGTTTTGGGTGCAATTGTAAATGGGATCGACTCCTTGATTTGTCTCTCTTCTGTCTTGTTGTTGGTGTATAGGAATGCCACGGATTTCTGTGCATTGATTTTATATCCTGCCACTTGACTGAATTCCTGTATGAGTTCTAGCAGTTTTGGGGTGGAGTCTTTTGGGTTTTCCACATACAGTATCATATCATCTGCAAAGAGTGAGAGTTTGACTTCCTCTTTGCCGATTTGGATGCCTTTCGTTTCTTTTGGTTGTCTAATTGCTGTGGCTAGGACTTCTAATACTATGTTGAATAGCAGTGGTGAGAGTGGACATCCCTGCCGCGTTCCTGACCTTAGGGGAAAAGCTCTCAGCCTTTCCCCCTTGAGAATGATATTGGCTGTAGGTTATTCATAGATGGCTTTTATGATATTGAGGTATGTACCCTCTCTCCCTATACTCTGAAGAGTTTTGTTCAAGAAAGGATGCTGTACTTTGTCAAATGCTTTTTCTGCATCTAGTTACAGGATCATATGGTTCTTTTTCTTTTTTTTTTATTAATGTATTGTATCACATTGATTGATTTGCAGATGTTGAACCAACCTTGCAGCCTAGGAGTAAATCCCACTTGGTCGTGGTGAATAATCCTTTTAATGCACTGTTGGATCCTATTGGCTGGCGTTTTGGTGAGAAGTTTTGCATCCATGTTCCTCAGGGATATGGACCTGTAATTTTCCTTTTTGATGGGGTCTTTGTTCGGTTTGGGGATCAAGGTAATGGCCTCATAAGACGAGTTTGGATGCTTTCCTTCCATTTCTATTTTTTGGAACAGTTTCAGAAGAATAGGTATTACTACTTCTTTAAATGGTTGGTAGAATTCCCCTGGGAAGCCATCTGGCCTTGGGCTCCTGTTTGTTGGGAGATTTTTGATGACTGCTTCAATTTCCTCATTAGCGGTTATAGGTCTCTTCAGGTTTTCTATTTCTTCCTGGTTCAGCTTAGGTAGTTGATACTTTTCTGGGAATGCATCCATTTCTTCAAGATTATCTAATTTGCTGGCCTAGAGTGGCTCATAATATGTTCTTATAATTGTTTGTATTTCTTTGGTGTTGGTTGTCATCTCTCCTCTTTCATTCATGATTATTTTTTTAATTTTTTTATAGTTATGTTAATCACCATATATTACATCATTAGTTTTTGGTGAATGTTCCATGATTCATTGTTTGTTCATAACACCCAGTGCTCCATGCAGAACGTGCCCTCCTCCATACCCATCACCAGGCTCACCCATCCCCCTACCCCCCTCCCCTCTAGAACCCTCAGTTTGTCTTTCAGAGTCCTTCATCTCTCATGGTTCGTCTCCCCCTCTGACATACTCCCCTTTTCTTCCTCTCCTGTTATCTTCTTCTTTTTCTTTTTTCTTAAAATATGGTGCGTTATTTGTTTCAGAAGGACAGAACTGTGATTCAACAGTCTTGCACAATTCACAGCGCTCACCGTAGCACATACCCTCCCCAATGTCTAGCACCCAGCCACCCCATCCCTCCCACCCCCAACCACTGCAGTAACACTCCGTTTCTCTCCTGAGATTAAGAATTCCTCATATCAGTGAGGTCATGTGATACATGTCTTTCTCTGATTGACTTATTTCACTCAGCATAACACCCTCCAGTTCCATCCACGTCGTTGCAAATGGCAAGATCTCATTCCTTTTGATGGCTGCATAATATTCCATTGTGTATCTATACCACCTCTTCTTTATCCATTCATCTGTCGATGGGCATCTTGGCTCTTTCCACAGTTTGGCTATGGTGGACATTGCTGCTATAAACATTGGGGTACACGTACCCCTTCGGGTCCCTACATTTGTATCTTTGTGGTAAATACCCAGTAGTGCAATTGCTGGATCGAACGGTAGCTCTAATTTCAACTGTTTGAGGAACCTCCATACTGTTTTCCAGAGGGGTTGCACCAGCTTGCATTCCCACCAACAGTGTAGGAGGGTTCCCCTTTCTCCACATCCCCGCCAACATCTGCCGTTCCCTGACTTGTTCATTTATCCAATCGGACTGGTGTGAGGTGGTATCTCATTGAGGTTTTGATTTGGATTTCCCTGATGCCGAGCGATGTTGAGCACTTTTTCATGTGCCTGTTGGCCATGTGGATGTCTTCTTTGGAGAAATGTCTGTTCATGTCTTCTGCCCATTTCTTGATTGGATTACTTGTTCTTTGGGTGTTGAGTTTGATAAGTTCTTTATAGATTTTGGATACTAGCCCTTATTCTGATATGTCATTTGCAAATATTTTCTCCCATTCTGTCGGTTGTCTTTTGGTTTTGTGGACCGTTTCTTTTGCTGTGCAAAAGCTTTTTATCTGGATGAAATCCCAGTAGTTCATTTTTGCCCTGGCTTCCCGTGCCTTTGGCGATGTTTCTAGGAAGAAGTTGCTGCGGCTAAGGTCGAAAAGGTTGCTACCTGTGTTCTCCTTTAGGATTTGGATGGTCTCCTGTCTCACGTTTAGGTCTTTCAACCATTTGGAGTCGATTTTTGTGTGTGGTGTAAGGAAATGGTCCAGTTTCATTCTTCTGCATGTGGCTGTCCAATTTTCCCAACACCATTTGTTGAAGAGACTGTCTCTTTTCCACTGGACATTCTTTCCTGCTTTGTCAAAGATGAGTTGACCATAGAGTTGAGGGTCCATTTCTGGGCTCTCGATTCTGTTCCATTGATCAATGTGTCTGTTTTTGTGCCAGTACCATACTGTCTTGATGATGACAGCTTTGTAATAGAGCTGGAAGTCCGGAATTGCGATGCCGCCAGCTTTGCTTTTCTTTTTCAGTATTCCTCTGGCTATTCTGGGTCTCTTGTGGTTCCATACAAATTTTAGGATTATTTGTTCCATGTCTGTGAAAAAAGTGGATGGTATTTTGATGGGGATGGCATTGAATGTGTAGATTGCTCTAGGTAGCATTGACATCTTCACAATGTTGATTCTCCCAATCCATGAGCATGGAACGTTTTTCCATTTCTTTGTGTCTTCTTCAATTGCTTTCATGGGTATTTTATAGTTTTCTGAGTACAGATCCTTTGCCTCTTTGGTTAGATTTATTCCTAGGTATCTAATGGTTTTGGGTGCAATTGTAAATGGGATCGACTCCTTGATTTGTCTCTCTTCTGTCTTGTTGTTGGTGTATAGGAATGCCACGGATTTCTGTGCATTGATTTTATATCCTGCCACTTGACTGAATTCCTGTATGAGTTCTAGCAGTTTTGGGGTGGAGTCTTTTGGGTTTTCCACATACAGTATCATATCATCTGCAAAGAGTGAGAGTTTGACTTCCTCTTTGCCGATTTGGATGCCTTTCGTTTCTTTTGGTTGTCTAATTGCTGTGGCTAGGACTTCTAATACTATGTTGCATAGCAGTGGTGAGAGTGGACATCCCTGCCGCGTTCCTGACCTTAGGGGAAGAGCTCTCAGCCTTTCCCCCTTGAGAATGATATTGGCTGTAGGTTATTCATAGATGGCTTTTATGATATTGAGGTATGTACCCTCTCTCCCTATACTCTGAAGAGTTTTGTTCAAGAAAGGATGCTGTACTTTGTCAAATGCTTTTTCTGCATCTAGTTACAGGATCATATGGTTCTTTTTCTTTTTTTTTATTAATGTATTGTATCACATTGATTGATTTGCAGATGTTGAACCAACCTTGCAGCCTAGGAGTAAATCCCACTTGGTCGTGGTGAATAATCCTTTTAATGCACTGTTGGATCCTATTGGCTGGCGTTTTGGTGAGAAGTTTTGCATCCATGTTCCTCAGGGATATGGACCTGTAATTTTCCTTTTTGATGGGGTCTTTGTTCGGTTTGGGGATCAAGGTAATGGCCTCATAAGACGAGTTTGGATGCTTTCCTTCCATTTCTATTTTTTGGAACAGTTTCAGAAGAATAGGTATTACTACTTCTTTAAATGGTTGGTAGAATTCCCCTGGGAAGCCATCTGGCCTTGGGCTCCTGTTTGTTGGGAGATTTTTGATGACTGCTTCAATTTCCTCATTAGCGGTTATAGGTCTCTTCAGGTTTTCTATTTCTTCCTGGTTCAGCTTAGGTAGTTGATACATTTCTGGGAATGCATCCATTTCTTCAAGATTATCTAATTTGCTGGCCTAGAGTGGCTCATAATATGTTCTTATAATTGTTTGTATTTCTTTGGTGTTGGTTGTCATCTCTCCTCTTTCATTCATGATTATTTTTTTAATTTTTTTATAGTTATGTTAATCACCATATATTACATCATTAGTTTTTGGTGCAGTGTTCCATGATTCATTGTTTGTTCATAACACCCAGTGCTCCATGCAGAACGTGCCCTCCTCCATACCCATCACCAGGCTCACCCATCCCCCTACCCCCCTCCCCTCTAGAACCCTCAGTTTGTCTTTCAGAGTCCTTCATCTCTCATGGTTCGTCTCCCCCTCTGACATACTCCCCTTTTCTTCCTCTCCTGTTATCTTCTTCTTTTTCTTTTTTCTTAAAATATGGTGCGTTATTTGTTTCAGAAGGACAGAACTGTGATTCAACAGTCTTGCACAATTCACAGCGCTCACCGTAGCACATACCCTCCCCAATGTCTAGCACCCAGCCACCCCATCCCTCCCACCCCCAACCACTGCAGTAACACTCAGTTTCTCTCCTGAGATTAAGAATTCCTCATATCAGTGAGGTCATGTGATACATGTCTTTCTCTGATTGACTTATTTCACTCAGCATAACACCCTCCAGTTCCATCCACGTCGTTGCAAATGGCAAGATCTCATTCCTTTTGATGGCTGCATAATATTCCATTGTGTATCTATACCACCTCTTCTTTATCCATTCATCTGTCGATGGGCATCTTGGCTCTTTCCACAGTTTGGCTATGGTGGACATTGCTGCTATAAACATTGGGGTACACGTACCCCTTCGGGTCCCTACATTTGTATCTTTGTGGTAAATACCCAGTAGTGCAATTGCTGGATCGAACGGTAGCTCTAATTTCAACTGTTTGAGGAACCTCCATACTGTTTTCCAGAGGGGTTGCACCAGCTTGCATTCCCACCAACAGTGTAGGAGGGTTCCCCTTTCTCCACATCCCCGCCAACATCTGCCGTTCCCTGACTTGTTCATTTTAGCCAATCGGACTGGTGTGAGGTGGTATCTCATTGAGGTTTTGATTTGGATTTCCCTGATGCCGAGCGATGTTGAGCACTTTTTCATGTGCCTGTTGGCCATGTGGATGTCTTCTTTGGAGAAATGTCTGTTCATGTCTTCTGCCCATTTCTTGATTGGATTACTTGTTCTTTGGGTGTTGAGTTTGATAAGTTCTTTATAGATTTTGGATACTAGCCCTTATTCTGATATGTCATTTGCACATATTTTCTCCCATTCTGTCGGTTGTCTTTTGGTTTTGTGGACCGTTTCTTTTGCTGTGCAAAAGCTTTTTATCTGGATGAAATCCCAGTAGTTCATTTTTGCCCTGGCTTCCCGTGCCTTTGGCGATGTTTCTAGGAAGAAGTTGCTGCGGCTAAGGTCGAAAAGGTTGCTACCTGTGTTCTCCTTTAGGATTTGGATGGTCTCCTGTCTCACGTTTAGGTCTTTCAACCATTTGGAGTCGATTTTTGTGTGTGGTGTAAGGAAATGGTCCAGTTTCATTCTTCTGCATGTGGCTGTCCAATTTTCCCAACACCATTTGTTGAAGAGACTGTCTCTTTTCCACTGGACATTCTTTCCTGCTTTGTCAAAGATGAGTTGACCATAGAGTTGAGGGTCCATTTCTGGGCTCTCGATTCTGTTCCATTGATCAATGTGTCTGTTTTTGTGCCAGTACCATACTGTCTTGATGATGACAGCTTTGTAATAGAGCTGGAAGTCCGGAATTGCGATGCCGCCAGCTTTGCTTTTCTTTTTCAGTATTCCTCTGGCTATTCTGGGTCTCTTCTGGTTCCATACAAATTTTAGGATTATTTGTTCCATGTCTGTGAAAAAAGTGGATGGTATTTTGATGGGGATTGCATTGAATGTGTAGATTGCTCTAGGTAGCATTGACATCTTCACAATGTTGATTCTCCCAATCCATGAGCATGGAACGTTTTTCCATTTCTTTGTGTCTTCTTCAATTGCTTTCATGGGTATTTTATAGTTTTCTGAGTACAGATCCTTTGCCTCTTTGGTTAGATTTATTCCTAGGTATCTAATGGTTTTGGGTGCAATTGTAAATGGGATCGACTCCTTGATTTGTCTCTCTTCTGTCTTGTTGTTGGTGTATAGGAATGCCACGGATTTCTGTGCATTGATTTTATATCCTGCCACTTGACTGAATTCCTGTATGAGTTCTAGCAGTTTTGGGGTGGAGTCTTTTGGGTTTTCCACATACAGTATCATATCATCTGCAAAGAGTGAGAGTTTGACTTCCTCTTTGCCGATTTGGATGCCTTTCGTTTCTTTTGGTTGTCTAATTGCTGTGGCTAGGACTTCTAATACTATGTTGAATAGCAGTGGTGAGAGTGGACATCCCTGCCGCGTTCCTGACCTTAGGGGAAGAGCTCTCAGCCTTTCCCCCTTGAGAATGATATTGGCTGTAGGTTATTCATAGATGGCTTTTATGATATTGAGGTATGTACCCTCTCTCCCTATACTCTGAAGAGTTTTGTTCAAGAAAGGATGCTGTACTTTGTCAAATGCTTTTTCTGCATCTAGTTACAGGATCATATGGTTCTTTTTCTTCTTTTTTATTAATGTTGTATCACATTGATTGATTTGCAGATGTTGAACCAACCTTGCAGCCTAGGAGTAAATCCCACTTGGTCGTGGTGAATAATCCTTTTAATGCACTGTTGGATCCTATTGGCTGGCGTTTTGGTGAGAAGTTTTGCATCCATGTTCCTCAGGGATATGGACCTGTAATTTTCCTTTTTGATGGGGTCTTTGTTCGGTTTGGGGATCAAGGTAATGGCCTCATAAGACGAGTTTGGATGCTTTCCTTCCATTTCTATTTTTTGGAACAGTTTCAGAAGAATAGGTATTACTACTTCTTTAAATGGTTGGTAGAATTCCCCTGGGAAGCCATCTGGCCTTGGGCTCCTGTTTGTTGGGAGATTTTTGATGACTGCTTCAATTTCCTCATTAGCGGTTATAGGTCTCTTCAGGTTTTCTATTTCTTCCTGGTTCAGCTTAGGTAGTTGATACATTTCTGGGAATGCATCCATTTCTTCAAGATTATCTAATTTGCTGGCCTAGAGTGGCTCATAATATGTTCTTATAATTGTTTGTATTTCTTTGGTGTTGGTTGTCATCTCTCCTCTTTCATTCATGATTATTTTTTTAATTTTTTTATAGTTATGTTAATCACCATATATTACATCATTAGTTTTTGGTGCAGTGCTCCATGATTCATTGGTTGTTCATAACACCCAGTGCTCCATGCAGAACGTGCCCTCCTCCATACCCATCACCAGGCTCACCCATCCCCCTACCCCCCTCCCCTCTAGAACCCTCAGTTTGTCTTTCAGAGTCCTTCATCTCTCATGGTTCGTCTCCCCCTCTGACATACTCCCCTTTTCTTCCTCTCCTGTTATCTTCTTCTTTTTCTTTTTTCTTAAAATATGGTGCGTTATTTGTTTCAGAAGGACAGAACTGTGATTCAACAGTCTTGCACAATTCACAGCGCTCACCGTAGCACATACCCTCCCCAATGTCTAGCACCCAGCCACCCCATCCCTCCCACCCCCAACCACTGCAGTAACACTCAGTTTCTCTCCTGAGATTAAGAATTCCTCATATCAGTGAGGTCATGTGATACATGTCTTTCTCTGATTGACTTATTTCACTCAGCATAACACCCTCCAGTTCCATCCACGTCGTTGCAAATGGCAAGATCTCATTCCTTTTGATGGCTGCATAATATTCCATTGTGTATCTATACCACCTCTTCTTTATCCATTCATCTGTCGATGGGCATCTTGGCTCTTTCCACAGTTTGGCTATGGTGGACATTGCTGCTATAAACATTGGGGTACACGTACCCCTTCGGGTCCCTACATTTGTATCTTTGTGGTAAATACCCAGTAGTGCTATTGCTGGATCGAACGGTAGCTCTAATTTCAACTGTTTGAGGAACCTCCATACTGTTTTCCAGAGGGGTTGCACCAGCTTGCATTCCCACCAACAGTGTAGGAGGGTTCCCCTTTCTCCACATCCCCGCCAACATCTGCCGTTCCCTGACTTGTTCATTTTAGCCAATCGGACTGGTGTGAGGTGGTATCTCATTGAGGTTTTGATTTGGATTTCCCTGATGCCGAGCGATGTTGAGCACTTTTTCATGTGCCTGTTGGCCATGTGGATGTCTTCTTTGGAGAAATGTCTGTTCATGTCTTCTGCCCATTTCTTGATTGGATTACTTGTTCTTTGGGTGTTGAGTTTGATAAGTTCTTTATAGATTTTGGATACTAGCCCTTATTCTGATATGTCATTTGCACATATTTTCTCCCATTCTGTCGGTTGTCTTTTGGTTTTGTGGACCGTTTCTTTTGCTGTGCAAAAGCTTTTTATCTGGATGAAATCCCAGTAGTTCATTTTTGCCCTGGCTTCCCGTGCCTTTGGCGATGTTTCTAGGAAGAAGTTGCTGCGGCTAAGGTCGAAAAGGTTGCTACCTGTGTTCTCCTTTAGGATTTGGATGGTCTCCTGTCTCACGTTTAGGTCTTTCAACCATTTGGAGTCGATTTTTGTGTGTGGTGTAAGGAAATGGTCCAGTTTCATTCTTCTGCATGTGGCTGTCCAATTTTCCCAACACCATTTGTTGAAGAGACTGTCTCTTTTCCACTGGACATTCTTTCCTGCTTTGTCAAAGATGAGTTGACCATAGAGTTGAGGGTCCATTTCTGGGCTCTCGATTCTGTTCCATTGATCAATGTGTCTGTTTTTGTGCCAGTACCATACTGTCTTGATGATGACAGCTTTGTAATAGAGCTGGAAGTCCGGAATTGCGATGCCGCCAGCTTTGCTTTTCTTTTTCAGTATTCCTCTGGCTATTCTGGGTCTCTTCTGGTTCCATACAAATTTTAGGATTATTTGTTCCATGTCTGTGAAAAAAGTGGATGGTATTTTGATGGGGATTGCATTGAATGTGTAGATTGCTCTAGGTAGCATTGACATCTTCACAATGTTGATTCTCCCAATCCATGAGCATGGAACGTTTTTCCATTTCTTTGTGTCTTCTTCAATTGCTTTCATGGGTATTTTATAGTTTTCTGAGTACAGATCCTTTGCCTCTTTGGTTAGATTTATTCCTAGGTATCTAATGGTTTTGGGTGCAATTGTAAATGGGATCGACTCCTTGATTTGTCTCTCTTCTGTCTTGTTGTTGGTGTATAGGAATGCCACGGATTTCTGTGCATTGATTTTATATCCTGCCACTTGACTGAATTCCTGTATGAGTTCTAGCAGTTTTGGGGTGGAGTCTTTTGGGTTTTCCACATACAGTATCATATCATCTGCAAAGAGTGAGAGTTTGACTTCCTCTTTGCCGATTTGGATGCCTTTCGTTTCTTTTGGTTGTCTAATTGCTGTGGCTAGGACTTCTAATACTATGTTGAATAGCAGTGGTGAGAGTGGACATCCCTGCCGCGTTCCTGACCTTAGGGGAAGAGCTCTCAGCCTTTCCCCCTTGAGAATGATATTGGCTGTAGGTTATTCATAGATGGCTTTTATGATATTGAGGTATGTACCCTCTCTCCCTATACTCTGAAGAGTTTTGTTCAAGAAAGGATGCTGTACTTTGTCAAATGCTTTTTCTGCATCTAGTTACAGGATCATATGGTTCTTTTTCTTCTTTTTTATTAATGTTGTATCACATTGATTGATTTGCAGATGTTGAACCAACCTTGCAGCCTAGGAGTAAATCCCACTTGGTCGTGGTGAATAATCCTTTTAATGCACTGTTGGATCCTATTGGCTGGCGTTTTGGTGAGAAGTTTTGCATCCATGTTCCTCAGGGATATGGACCTGTAATTTTCCTTTTTGATGGGGTCTTTGTTCGGTTTGGGGATCAAGGTAATGGCCTCATAAGACGAGTTTGGATGCTTTCCTTCCATTTCTATTTTTTGGAACAGTTTCAGAAGAATAGGTATTACTACTTCTTTAAATGGTTGGTAGAATTCCCCTGGGAAGCCATCTGGCCTTGGGCTCCTGTTTGTTGGGAGATTTTTGATGACTGCTTCAATTTCCTCATTAGCGGTTATAGGTCTCTTCAGGTTTTCTATTTCTTCCTGGTTCAGCTTAGGTAGTTGATACATTTCTGGGAATGCATCCATTTCTTCAAGATTATCTAATTTGCTGGCCTAGAGTGGCTCATAATATGTTCTTATAATTGTTTGTATTTCTTTGGTGTTGGTTGTCATCTCTCCTCTTTCATTCATGATTATTTTTTTAATTTTTTTATAGTTATGTTAATCACCATATATTACATCATTAGTTTTTGGTGCAGTGCTCCATGATTCATTGTTTGCTCATAACACCCAGTGCTCCATGCAGAACGTGCCCTCCTCCATACCCATCACCAGGCTCACCCATCCCCCTACCCCCCTCCCCTCTAGAACCCTCAGTTTGTCTTTCAGAGTCCTTCATCTCTCATGGTTCGTCTCCCCCTCTGACATACTCCCCTTTTCTTCCTCTCCTGTTATCTTCTTCTTTTTCTTTTTTCTTAAAATATGGTGCGTTATTTGTTTCAGAAGGACAGAACTGTGATTCAACAGTCTTGCACAATTCACAGCGCTCACCGTAGCACATACCCTCCCCAATGTCTAGCACCCAGCCACCCCATCCCTCCCACCCCCAACCACTGCAGTAACACTCAGTTTCTCTCCTGAGATTAAGAATTCCTCATATCAGTGAGGTCATGTGATACATGTCTTTCTCTGATTGACTTATTTCACTCAGCATAACACCCTCCAGTTCCATCCACGTCGTTGCAAATGGCAAGATCTCATTCCTTTTGATGGCTGCATAATATTCCATTGTGTATCTATACCACCTCTTCTTTATCCATTCATCTGTCGATGGGCATCTTGGCTCTTTCCACAGTTTGGCTATGGTGGACATTGCTGCTATAAACATTGGGGTACACGTACCCCTTCGGGTCCCTACATTTGTATCTTTGTGGTAAATACCCAGTAGTGCTATTGCTGGATCGAACGGTAGCTCTAATTTCAACTGTTTGAGGAACCTCCATACTGTTTTCCAGAGGGGTTGCACCAGCTTGCATTCCCACCAACAGTGTAGGAGGGTTCCCCTTTCTCCACATCCCCGCCAACATCTGCCGTTCCCTGACTTGTTCATTTTAGCCAATCGGACTGGTGTGAGGTGGTATCTCATTGAGGTTTTGATTTGGATTTCCCTGATGCCGAGCGATGTTGAGCACTTTTTCATGTGCCTGTTGGCCATGTGGATGTCTTCTTTGGAGAAATGTCTGTTCATGTCTTCTGCCCATTTCTTGATTGGATTACTTGTTCTTTGGGTGTTGAGTTTGATAAGTTCTTTATAGATTTTGGATACTAGCCCTTATTCTGATATGTCATTTGCACATATTTTCTCCCATTCTGTCGGTTGTCTTTTGGTTTTGTGGACCGTTTCTTTTGCTGTGCAAAAGCTTTTTATCTGGATGAAATCCCAGTAGTTCATTTTTGCCCTGGCTTCCCGTGCCTTTGGCGATGTTTCTAGGAAGAAGTTGCTGCGGCTAAGGTCGAAAAGGTTGCTACCTGTGTTCTCCTTTAGGATTTGGATGGTCTCCTGTCTCACGTTTAGGTCTTTCAACCATTTGGAGTCGATTTTTGTGTGTGGTGTAAGGAAATGGTCCAGTTTCATTCTTCTGCATGTGGCTGTCCAATTTTCCCAACACCATTTGTTGAAGAGACTGTCTCTTTTCCACTGGACATTCTTTCCTGCTTTGTCAAAGATGAGTTGACCATAGAGTTGAGGGTCCATTTCTGGGCTCTCGATTCTGTTCCATTGATCAATGTGTCTGTTTTTGTGCCAGTACCATACTGTCTTGATGATGACAGCTTTGTAATAGAGCTGGAAGTCCGGAATTGCGATGCCGCCAGCTTTGCTTTTCTTTTTCAGTATTCCTCTGGCTATTCTGGGTCTCTTCTGGTTCCATACAAATTTTAGGATTATTTGTTCCATGTCTGTGAAAAAAGTGGATGGTATTTTGATGGGGATTGCATTGAATGTGTAGATTGCTCTAGGTAGCATTGACATCTTCACAATGTTGATTCTCCCAATCCATGAGCATGGAACGTTTTTCCATTTCTTTGTGTCTTCTTCAATTGCTTTCATGGGTATTTTATAGTTTTCTGAGTACAGATCCTTTGCCTCTTTGGTTAGATTTATTCCTAGGTATCTAATGGTTTTGGGTGCAATTGTAAATGGGATCGACTCCTTGATTTGTCTCTCTTCTGTCTTGTTGTTGGTGTATAGGAATGCCACGGATTTCTGTGCATTGATTTTATATCCGGCCACTTGACTGAATTCCTGGATGAGTTCTAGCAGTTTTGGGGTGGAGTCTTTTGGGTTTTCCACATACAGTATCATATCATCTGCAAAGAGTGAGAGTTTGACTTCCTCTTTGCCGATTTGGATGCCTTTCGTTTCTTTTGGTTGTCTAATTGCTGTGGCTAGGACTTCTAATACTATGTTGCATAGCAGTGGTGAGAGTGGACATCCCTGCCGCGTTCCTGACCTTAGGGGAAGAGCTCTCAGCCTTTCCCCCTTGAGAATGATATTGGCTGTAGGTTATTCATAGATGGCTTTTATGATATTGAGGTATGTACCCTCTCTCCCTATACTCTGAAGAGTTTTGTTCAAGAAAGGATGCTGTACTTTGTCAAATGCTTTTTCTGCATCTAGTTACAGGATCATATGGTTCTTTTTCTTTTTTTTTATTAATGTATTGTATCACATTGATTGATTTGCAGATGTTGAACCAACCTTGCAGCCTAGGAGTAAATCCCACTTGGTCGTGGTGAATAATCCTTTTAATGCACTGTTGGATCCTATTGGCTGGCGTTTTGGTGAGAAGTTTTGCATCCATGTTCCTCAGGGATATGGACCTGTAATTTTCCTTTTTGATGGGGTCTTTGTTCGGTTTGGGGATCAAGGTAATGGCCTCATAAGACGAGTTTGGATGCTTTCCTTCCATTTCTATTTTTTGGAACAGTTTCAGAAGAATAGGTATTACTACTTCTTTAAATGGTTGGTAGAATTCCCCTGGGAAGCCATCTGGCCTTGGGCTCCTGTTTGTTGGGAGATTTTTGATGACTGCTTCAATTTCCTCATTAGCGGTTATAGGTCTCTTCAGGTTTTCTATTTCTTCCTGGTTCAGCTTAGGTAGTTGATACATTTCTGGGAATGCATCCATTTCTTCAAGATTATCTAATTTGCTGGCCTAGAGTGGCTCATAATATGTTCTTATAATTGTTTGTATTTCTTTGGTGTTGGTTGTCATCTCTCCTCTTTCATTCATGATTATTTTTTTAATTTTTTTATAGTTATGTTAATCACCATATATTACATCATTAGTTTTTGGTGCAGTGCTCCATGATTCATTGTTTGTTCATAACACCCAGTGCTCCATGCAGAACGTGCCCTCCTCCATACCCATCACCAGGCTCACCCATCCCCCTACCCCCCTCCCCTCTAAAACCCTCAGTTTGTCTTTCAGAGTCCTTCATCTCTCATGGTTCGTCTCCCCCTCTGACATACTCCCCTTTTCTTCCTCTCCTGTTATCTTCTTCTTTTTCTTTTTTCTTAAAATATGGTGCGTTATTTGTTTCAGAAGGACAGAACTGTGATTCAACAGTCTTGCACAATTCACAGCGCTCACCGTAGCACATACCCTCCCCAATGTCTAGCACCCAGCCACCCCATCCCTCCCACCCCCAACCACTGCAGTAACACTCAGTTTCTCTCCTGAGATTAAGAATTCCTCATATCAGTGAGGTCATGTGATACATGTCTTTCTCTGATTGACTTATTTCACTCAGCATAACACCCTCCAGTTCCATCCACGTCGTTGCAAATGGCAAGATCTCATTCCTTTTGATGGCTGCATAATATTCCATTGTGTATCTATACCACCTCTTCTTTATCCATTCATCTGTCGATGGGCATCTTGGCTCTTTCCACAGTTTGGCTATGGTGGACATTGCTGCTATAAACATTGGGGTACACGTACCCCTTCGGGTCCCTACATTTGTATCTTTGTGGTAAATACCCAGTAGTGCAATTGCTGGATCGAACGGTAGCTCTAATTTCAACTGTTTGAGGAACCTCCATACTGTTTTCCAGAGGGGTTGCACCAGCTTGCATTCCCACCAACAGTGTAGGAGGGTTCCCCTTTCTCCACATCCCCGCCAACATCTGCCGTTCCCTGACTTGTTCATTTTAGCCAATCGGACTGGTGTGAGGTGGTATCTCATTGAGGTTTTGATTTGGATTTCCCTGATGCCGAGCGATGTTGAGCACTTTTTCATGTGCCTGTTGGCCATGTGGATGTCTTCTTTGGAGAAATGTCTGTTCATGTCTTCTGCCCATTTCTTGATTGGATTACTTGTTCTTTGGGTGTTGAGTTTGATAAGTTCTTTATAGATTTTGGATACTAGCCCTTATTCTGATATGTCATTTGCACATATTTTCTCCCATTCTGTCGGTTGTCTTTTGGTTTTGTGGACCGTTTCTTTTGCTGTGCAAAAGCTTTTTATCTGGATGAAATCCCAGTAGTTCATTTTTGCCCTGGCTTCCCGTGCCTTTGGCGATGTTTCTAGGAAGAAGTTGCTGCGGCTAAGGTCGAAAAGGTTGCTACCTGTGTTCTCCTTTAGGATTTGGATGGTCTCCTGTCTCACGTTTAGGTCTTTCAACCATTTGGAGTCGATTTTTGTGTGTGGTGTAAGGAAATGGTCCAGTTTCATTCTTCTGCATGTGGCTGTCCAATTTTCCCAACACCATTTGTTGAAGAGACTGTCTCTTTTCCACTGGACATTCTTTCCTGCTTTGTCAAAGATGAGTTGACCATAGAGTTGAGGGTCCATTTCTGGGCTCTCGATTCTGTTCCATTGATCAATGTGTCTGTTTTTGTGCCAGTACCATACTGTCTTGATGATGACAGCTTTGTAATAGAGCTGGAAGTCCGGAATTGCGATGCCGCCAGCTTTGCTTTTCTTTTTCAGTATTCCTCTGGCTATTCTGGGTCTCTTCTGGTTCCATACAAATTTTAGGATTATTTGTTCCATGTCTGTGAAAAAAGTGGATGGTATTTTGATGGGGATTGCATTGAATGTGTAGATTGCTCTAGGTAGCATTGACATCTTCACAATGTTGATTCTCCCAATCCATGAGCATGGAACGTTTTTCCATTTCTTTGTGTCTTCTTCAATTGCTTTCATGGGTATTTTATAGTTTTCTGAGTACAGATCCTTTGCCTCTTTGGTTAGATTTATTCCTAGGTATCTAATGGTTTTGGGTGCAATTGTAAATGGGATCGACTCCTTGATTTGTCTCTCTTCTGTCTTGTTGTTGGTGTATAGGAATGCCACGGATTTCTGTGCATTGATTTTATATCCTGCCACTTGACTGAATTCCTGTATGAGTTCTAGCAGTTTTGGGGTGGAGTCTTTTGGGTTTTCCACATACAGTATCATATCATCTGCAAAGAGTGAGAGTTTGACTTCCTCTTTGCCGATTTGGATGCCTTTCGTTTCTTTTGGTTGTCTAATTGCTGTGGCTAGGACTTCTAATACTATGTTGAATAGCAGTGGTGAGAGTGGACATCCCTGCCGCGTTCCTGACCTTAGGGGAAGAGCTCTCAGCCTTTCCCCCTTGAGAATGATATTGGCTGTAGGTTATTCATAGATGGCTTTTATGATATTGAGGTATGTACCCTCTCTCCCTATACTCTGAAGAGTTTTGTTCAAGAAAGGATGCTGTACTTTGTCAAATGCTTTTTCTGCATCTAGTTACAGGATCATATGGTTCTTTTTCTTTTTTTTTATTAATGTATTGTATCACATTGATTGATTTGCAGATGTTGAACCAACCTTGCAGCCTAGGAGTAAATCCCACTTGGTCGTGGTGAATAATCCTTTTAATGCACTGTTGGATCCTATTGGCTGGCGTTTTGGTGAGAAGTTTTGCATCCATGTTCCTCAGGGATATGGACCTGTAATTTTCCTTTTTGATGGGGTCTTTGTTCGGTTTGGGGATCAAGGTAATGGCCTCATAAGACGAGTTTGGATGCTTTCCTTCCATTTCTATTTTTTGGAACAGTTTCAGAAGAATAGGTATTACTACTTCTTTAAATGGTTGGTAGAATTCCCCTGGGAAGCCATCTGGCCTTGGGCTCCTGTTTGTTGGGAGATTTTTGATGACTGCTTCAATTTCCTCATTAGCGGTTATAGGTCTCTTCAGGTTTTCTATTTCTTCCTGGTTCAGCTTAGGTAGTTGATACATTTCTGGGAATGCATCCATTTCTTCAAGATTATCTAATTTGCTGGCCTAGAGTGGCTCATAATATGTTCTTATAATTGTTTGTATTTCTTTGGTGTTGGTTGTCATCTCTCCTCTTTCATTCATGATTATTTTTTTAATTTTTTTATAGTTATGTTAATCACCATATATTACATCATTAGTTTTTGGTGCAGTGTTCCATGATTCATTGTTTGTTCATAACACCCAGTGCTCCATGCAGAACGTGCCCTCCTCCATACCCATCACCAGGCTCACCCATCCCCCTACCCCCCTCCCCTCTAGAACCCTCAGTTTGTCTTTCAGAGTCCTTCATCTCTCATGGTTCGTCTCCCCCTCTGACATACTCCCCTTTTCTTCCTCTCCTGTTATCTTCTTCTTTTTCTTTTTTCTTAAAATATGGTGCGTTATTTGTTTCAGAAGGACAGAACTGTGATTCAACAGTCTTGCACAATTCACAGCGCTCACCGTAGCACATACCCTCCCCAATGTCTAGCACCCAGCCACCCCATCCCTCCCACCCCCAACCACTGCAGTAACACTCAGTTTCTCTCCTGAGATTAAGAATTCCTCATATCAGTGAGGTCATGTGATACATGTCTTTCTCTGATTGACTTATTTCACTCAGCATAACACCCTCCAGTTCCATCCACGTCGTTGCAAATGGCAAGATCTCATTCCTTTTGATGGCTGCATAATATTCCATTGTGTATCTATACCACCTCTTCTTTATCCATTCATCTGTCGATGGGCATCTTGGCTCTTTCCACAGTTTGGCTATGGTGGACATTGCTGCTATAAACATTGGGGTACACGTACCCCTTCGGGTCCCTACATTTGTATCTTTGTGGTAAATACCCAGTAGTGCAATTGCTGGATCGAATGGTAGCTCTAATTTCAACTGTTTGAGGAACCTCCATACTGTTTTCCAGAGGGGTTGCACCAGCTTGCATTCCCACCAACAGTGTAGGAGGGTTCCCCTTTCTCCACATCCCCGCCAACATCTGCCGTTCCCTGACTTGTTCATTTTAGCCAATCGGACTGGTGTGAGGTGGTATCTCATTGAGGTTTTGATTTGGATTTCCCTGATGCCGAGCGATGTTGAGCACTTTTTCATGTGCCTGTTGGCCATGTGGATGTCTTCTTTGGAGAAATGTCTGTTCATGTCTTCTGCCCATTTCTTGATTGGATTACTTGTTCTTTGGGTGTTGAGTTTGATAAGTTCTTTATAGATTTTGGATACTAGCCCTTATTCTGATATGTCATTTGCACATATTTTCTCCCATTCTGTCGGTTGTCTTTTGGTTTTGTGGACCGTTTCTTTTGCTGTGCAAAAGCTTTTTATCTGGATGAAATCCCAGTAGTTCATTTTTGCCCTGGCTTCCCGTGCCTTTGGCGATGTTTCTAGGAAGAAGTTGCTGCGGCTAAGGTCGAAAAGGTTGCTACCTGTGTTCTCCTTTAGGATTTGGATGGTCTCCTGTCTCACGTTTAGGTCTTTCAACCATTTGGAGTCGATTTTTGTGTGTGGTGTAAGGAAATGGTCCAGTTTCATTCTTCTGCATGTGGCTGTCCAATTTTCCCAACACCATTTGTTGAAGAGACTGTCTCTTTTCCACTGGACATTCTTTCCTGCTTTGTCAAAGATGAGTTGACCATAGAGTTGAGGGTCCATTTCTGGGCTCTCGATTCTGTTCCATTGATCAATGTGTCTGTTTTTGTGCCAGTACCATACTGTCTTGATGATGACAGCTTTGTAATAGAGCTGGAAGTCCGGAATTGCGATGCCGCCAGCTTTGCTTTTCTTTTTCAGTATTCCTCTGGCTATTCTGGGTCTCTTCTGGTTCCATACAAATTTTAGGATTATTTGTTCCATGTCTGTGAAAAAAGTGGATGGTATTTTGATGGGGATTGCATTGAATGTGTAGATTGCTCTAGGTAGCATTGACATCTTCACAATGTTGATTCTCCCAATCCATGAGCATGGAACGTTTTTCCATTTCTTTGTGTCTTCTTCAATTGCTTTCATGGGTATTTTATAGTTTTCTGAGTACAGATCCTTTGCCTCTTTGGTTAGATTTATTCCTAGGTATCTAATGGTTTTGGGTGCAATTGTAAATGGGATCGACTCCTTGATTTGTCTCTCTTCTGTCTTGTTGTTGGTGTATAGGAATGCCACGGATTTCTGTGCATTGATTTTATATCCTGCCACTTGACTGAATTCCTGTATGAGTTCTAGCAGTTTTGGGGTGGAGTCTTTTGGGTTTTCCACATACAGTATCATATCATCTGCAAAGAGTGAGAGTTTGACTTCCTCTTTGCCGATTTGGATGCCTTTCGTTTCTTTTGGTTGTCTAATTGCTGTGGCTAGGACTTCTAATACTATGTTGAATAGCAGTGGTGAGAGTGGACATCCCTGCCGCGTTCCTGACCTTAGGGGAAGAGCTCTCAGCCTTTCCCCCTTGAGAATGATATTGGCTGTAGGTTATTCATAGATGGCTTTTATGATATTGAGGTATGTACCCTCTCTCCCTATACTCTGAAGAGTTTTGTTCAAGAAAGGATGCTGTACTTTGTCAAATGCTTTTTCTGCATCTAGTTACAGGATCATATGGTTCTTTTTCTTCTTTTTTATTAATGTTGTATCACATTGATTGATTTGCAGATGTTGAACCAACCTTGCAGCCTAGGAGTAAATCCCACTTGGTCGTGGTGAATAATCCTTTTAATGCACTGTTGGATCCTATTGGCTGGCGTTTTGGTGAGAAGTTTTGCATCCATGTTCCTCAGGGATATGGACCTGTAATTTTCCTTTTTGATGGGGTCTTTGTTCGGTTTGGGGATCAAGGTAATGGCCTCATAAGACGAGTTTGGATGCTTTCCTTCCATTTCTATTTTTTGGAACAGTTTCAGAAGAATAGGTATTACTACTTCTTTAAATGGTTGGTAGAATTCCCCTGGGAAGCCATCTGGCCTTGGGCTCCTGTTTGTTGGGAGATTTTTGATGACTGCTTCAATTTCCTCATTAGCGGTTATAGGTCTCTTCAGGTTTTCTATTTCTTCCTGGTTCAGCTTAGGTAGTTGATACATTTCTGGGAATGCATCCATTTCTTCAAGATTATCTAATTTGCTGGCCTAGAGTGGCTCATAATATGTTCTTATAATTGTTTGTATTTCTTTGGTGTTGGTTGTCATCTCTCCTCTTTCATTCATGATTATTTTTTTAATTTTTTTATAGTTATGTTAATCACCATATATTACATCATTAGTTTTTGGTGCAGTGCTCCATGATTCATTGTTTGTTCATAACACCCAGTGCTCCATGCAGAACGTGCCCTCCTCCATACCCATCACCAGGCTCACCCATCCCCCTACCCCCCTCCCCTCTAGAACCCTCAGTTTGTCTTTCAGAGTCCTTCATCTCTCATGGTTCGTCTCCCCCTCTGACATACTCCCCTTTTCTTCCTCTCCTGTTATCTTCTTCTTTTTCTTTTTTCTTAAAATATGGTGCGTTATTTGTTTCAGAAGGACAGAACTGTGATTCAACAGTCTTGCACAATTCACAGCGCTCACCGTAGCACATACCCTCCCCAATGTCTAGCACCCAGCCACCCCATCCCTCCCACCCCCAACCACTGCAGTAACACTCAGTTTCTCTCCTGAGATTAAGAATTCCTCATATCAGTGAGGTCATGTGATACATGTCTTTCTCTGATTGACTTATTTCACTCAGCATAACACCCTCCAGTTCCATCCACGTCGTTGCAAATGGCAAGATCTCATTCCTTTTGATGGCTGCATAATATTCCATTGTGTATCTATACCACCTCTTCTTTATCCATTCATCTGTCGATGGGCATCTTGGCTCTTTCCACAGTTTGGCTATGGTGGACATTGCTGCTATAAACATTGGGGTACACGTACCCCTTCGGGTCCCTACATTTGTATCTTTGTGGTAAATACCCAGTAGTGCTATTGCTGGATCGAACGGTAGCTCTAATTTCAACTGTTTGAGGAACCTCCATACTGTTTTCCAGAGGGGTTGCACCAGCTTGCATTCCCACCAACAGTGTAGGAGGGTTCCCCTTTCTCCACATCCCCGCCAACATCTGCCGTTCCCTGACTTGTTCATTTTAGCCAATCGGACTGGTGTGAGGTGGTATCTCATTGAGGTTTTGATTTGGATTTCCCTGATGCCGAGCGATGTTGAGCACTTTTTCATGTGCCTGTTGGCCATGTGGATGTCTTCTTTGGAGAAATGTCTGTTCATGTCTTCTGCCCATTTCTTGATTGGATTACTTGTTCTTTGGGTGTTGAGTTTGATAAGTTCTTTATAGATTTTGGATACTAGCCCTTATTCTGATATGTCATTTGCACATATTTTCTCCCATTCTGTCGGTTGTCTTTTGGTTTTGTGGACCGTTTCTTTTGCTGTGCAAAAGCTTTTTATCTGGATGAAATCCCAGTAGTTCATTTTTGCCCTGGCTTCCCGTGCCTTTGGCGATGTTTCTAGGAAGAAGTTGCTGCGGCTAAGGTCGAAAAGGTTGCTACCTGTGTTCTCCTTTAGGATTTGGATGGTCTCCTGTCTCACGTTTAGGTCTTTCAACCATTTGGAGTCGATTTTTGTGTGTGGTGTAAGGAAATGGTCCAGTTTCATTCTTCTGCATGTGGCTGTCCAATTTTCCCAACACCATTTGTTGAAGAGACTGTCTCTTTTCCACTGGACATTCTTTCCTGCTTTGTCAAAGATGAGTTGACCATAGAGTTGAGGGTCCATTTCTGGGCTCTCGATTCTGTTCCATTGATCAATGTGTCTGTTTTTGTGCCAGTACCATACTGTCTTGATGATGACAGCTTTGTAATAGAGCTGGAAGTCCGGAATTGCGATGCCGCCAGCTTTGCTTTTCTTTTTCAGTATTCCTCTGGCTATTCTGGGTCTCTTCTGGTTCCATACAAATTTTAGGATTATTTGTTCCATGTCTGTGAAAAAAGTGGATGGTATTTTGATGGGGATTGCATTGAATGTGTAGATTGCTCTAGGTAGCATTGACATCTTCACAATGTTGATTCTCCCAATCCATGAGCATGGAACGTTTTTCCATTTCTTTGTGTCTTCTTCAATTGCTTTCATGGGTATTTTATAGTTTTCTGAGTACAGATCCTTTGCCTCTTTGGTTAGATTTATTCCTAGGTATCTAATGGTTTTGGGTGCAATTGTAAATGGGATCGACTCCTTGATTTGTCTCTCTTCTGTCTTGTTGTTGGTGTATAGGAATGCCACGGATTTCTGTGCATTGATTTTATATCCTGCCACTTGACTGAATTCCTGTATGAGTTCTAGCAGTTTTGGGGTGGAGTCTTTTGGGTTTTCCACATACAGTATCATATCATCTGCAAAGAGTGAGAGTTTGACTTCCTCTTTGCCGATTTGGATGCCTTTCGTTTCTTTTGGTTGTCTAATTGCTGTGGCTAGGACTTCTAATACTATGTTGAATAGCAGTGGTGAGAGTGGACATCCCTGCCGCGTTCCTGACCTTAGGGGAAGAGCTCTCAGCCTTTCCCCCTTGAGAATGATATTGGCTGTAGGTTATTCATAGATGGCTTTTATGATATTGAGGTATGTACCCTCTCTCCCTATACTCTGAAGAGTTTTGTTCAAGAAAGGATGCTGTACTTTGTCAAATGCTTTTTCTGCATCTAGTTACAGGATCATATGGTTCTTTTTCTTCTTTTTTATTAATGTTGTATCACATTGATTGATTTGCAGATGTTGAACCAACCTTGCAGCCTAGGAGTAAATCCCACTTGGTCGTGGTGAATAATCCTTTTAATGCACTGTTGGATCCTATTGGCTGGCGTTTTGGTGAGAAGTTTTGCATCCATGTTCCTCAGGGATATGGACCTGTAATTTTCCTTTTTGATGGGGTCTTTGTTCGGTTTGGGGATCAAGGTAATGGCCTCATAAGACGAGTTTGGATGCTTTCCTTCCATTTCTATTTTTTGGAACAGTTTCAGAAGAATAGGTATTACTACTTCTTTAAATGGTTGGTAGAATTCCCCTGGGAAGCCATCTGGCCTTGGGCTCCTGTTTGTTGGGAGATTTTTGATGACTGCTTCAATTTCCTCATTAGCGGTTATAGGTCTCTTCAGGTTTTCTATTTCTTCCTGGTTCAGCTTAGGTAGTTGATACATTTCTGGGAATGCATCCATTTCTTCAAGATTATCTAATTTGCTGGCCTAGAGTGGCTCATAATATGTTCTTATAATTGTTTGTATTTCTTTGGTGTTGGTTGTCATCTCTCCTCTTTCATTCATGATTATTTTTTTAATTTTTTTATAGTTATGTTAATCACCATATATTACATCATTAGTTTTTGGTGCAGTGCTCCATGATTCATTGTTTGTTCATAACACCCAGTGCTCCATGCAGAACGTGCCCTCCTCCATACCCATCACCAGGCTCACCCATCCCCCTACCCCCCTCCCCTCTAGAACCCTCAGTTTGTCTTTCAGAGTCCTTCATCTCTCATGGTTCGTCTCCCCCTCTGACATACTCCCCTTTTCTTCCTCTCCTGTTATCTTCTTCTTTTTCTTTTTTCTTAAAATATGGTGCGTTATTTGTTTCAGAAGGACAGAACTGTGATTCAACAGTCTTGCACAATTCACAGCGCTCACCGTAGCACATACCCTCCCCAATGTCTAGCACCCAGCCACCCCATCCCTCCCACCCCCAACCACTGCAGTAACACTCAGTTTCTCTCCTGAGATTAAGAATTCCTCATATCAGTGAGGTCATGTGATACATGTCTTTCTCTGATTGACTTATTTCACTCAGCATAACACCCTCCAGTTCCATCCACGTCGTTGCAAATGGCAAGATCTCATTCCTTTTGATGGCTGCATAATATTCCATTGTGTATCTATACCACCTCTTCTTTATCCATTCATCTGTCGATGGGCATCTTGGCTCTTTCCACAGTTTGGCTATGGTGGACATTGCTGCTATAAACATTGGGGTACACGTACCCCTTCGGGTCCCTACATTTGTATCTTTGTGGTAAATACCCAGTAGTGCAATTGCTGGATCGAACGGTAGCTCTAATTTCAACTGTTTGAGGAACCTCCATACTGTTTTCCAGAGGGGTTGCACCAGCTTGCATTCCCACCAACAGTGTAGGAGGGTTCCCCTTTCTCCACATCCCCGCCAACATCTGCCGTTCCCTGACTTGTTCATTTTAGCCAATCGGACTGGTGTGAGGTGGTATCTCATTGAGGTTTTGATTTGGATTTCCCTGATGCCGAGCGATGTTGAGCACTTTTTCATGTGCCTGTTGGCCATGTGGATGTCTTCTTTGGAGAAATGTCTGTTCATGTCTTCTGCCCTTTTCTTGATTGGATTACTTGTTCTTTGGGTGTTGAGTTTGATAAGTTCTTTATAGATTTTGGATACTAGCCCTTATTCTGATATGTCATTTGCACATATTTTCTCCCATTCTGTCGGTTGTCTTTTGGTTTTGTGGACCGTTTCTTTTGCTGTGCAAAAGCTTTTTATCTGGATGAAATCCCAGTAGTTCATTTTTGCCCTGGCTTCCCGTGCCTTTGGCGATGTTTCTAGGAAGAAGTTGCTGCGGCTAAGGTCGAAAAGGTTGCTACCTGTGTTCTCCTTTAGGATTTGGATGGTCTCCTGTCTCACGTTTAGGTCTTTCAACCATTTGGAGTCGATTTTTGTGTGTGGTGTAAGGAAATGGTCCAGTTTCATTCTTCTGCATGTGGCTGTCCAATTTTCCCAACACCATTTGTTGAAGAGACTGTCTCTTTTCCACTGGACATTCTTTCCTGCTTTGTCAAAGATGAGTTGACCATAGAGTTGAGGGTCCATTTCTGGGCTCTCGATTCTGTTCCATTGATCAATGTGTCTGTTTTTGTGCCAGTACCATACTGTCTTGATGATGACAGCTTTGTAATAGAGCTGGAAGTCCGGAATTGCGATGCCGCCAGCTTTGCTTTTCTTTTTCAGTATTCCTCTGGCTATTCTGGGTCTCTTCTGGTTCCATACAAATTTTAGGATTATTTGTTCCATGTCTGTGAAAAAAGTGGATGGTATTTTGATGGGGATTGCATTGAATGTGTAGATTGCTCTAGGTAGCATTGACATCTTCACAATGTTGGTTCTCCCAATCCATGAGCATGGAACGTTTTTCCATTTCTTTGTGTCTTCTTCAATTGCTTTCATGGGTATTTTATAGTTTTCTGAGTACAGATCCTTTGCCTCTTTGGTTAGATTTATTCCTAGGTATCTAATGGTTTTGGGTGCAATTGTAAATGGGATCGACTCCTTGATTTGTCTCTCTTCTGTCTTGTTGTTGGTGTATAGGAATGCCACGGATTTCTGTGCATTGATTTTATATCCTGCCACTTGACTGAATTCCTGGATGAGTTCTAGCAGTTTTGGGGTGGAGTCTTTTGGGTTTTCCACATACAGTATCATATCATCTGCAAAGAGTGAGAGTTTGACTTCCTCTTTGCCGATTTGGATGCCTTTCGTTTCTTTTGGTTGTCTAACTGCTGTGGCTAGGACTTCTAATACTATGTTGCATAGCAGTGGTGAGAGTGGACATCCCTGCCGCGTTCCTGACCTTAGGGGAAGAGCTCTCAGCCTTTCCCCCTTGAGAATGATATTGGCTGTAGGTTATTCATAGATGGCTTTTATGGTATTGAGGTATGTACCCTCTCTCCCTATACTCTGAAGAGTTTTGTTCAAGAAAGGATGCTGTACTTTGTCAAATGCTTTTTCTGCATCTAGTTACAGGATCATATGGTTCTTTTTCTTTTTTTTTATTAATGTATTGTATCACATTGATTGATTTGCAGATGTTGAACCAACCTTGCAGCCTAGGAGTAAATCCCACTTGGTCGTGGTGAATAATCCTTTTAATGCACTGTTGGATCCTATTGGCTGGCGTTTTGGTGAGAAGTTTTGCATCCATGTTCCTCAGGGATATGGACCTGTAATTTTCCTTTTTGATGGGGTCTTTGTTCGGTTTGGGGATCAAGGTAATGGCCTCATAAGACGAGTTTGGATGCTTTCCTTCCATTTCTATTTTTTGGAACAGTTTCAGAAGAATAGGTATTACTACTTCTTTAAATGGTTGGTGGAATTCCCCTGGGAAGCCATCTGGCCTTGGGCTCCTGTTTGTTGGGAGATTTTTGATGACTGCTTCAATTTCCTCATTAGCGGTTATAGGTCTCTTCAGGTTTTCTATTTCTTCCTGGTTCAGCTTAGGTAGTTGATACATTTCTGGGAATGCATCCATTTCTTCAAGATTATCTAATTTGCTGGCCTAGAGTGGCTCATAATATGTTCTTATAATTGTTTGTATTTCTTTGGTGTTGGTTGTCATCTCTCCTCTTTCATTCATGATTATTTTTTTAATTTTTTTATAGTTATGTTAATCGCCATATATTACATCATTAGTTTTTGGTGCAGTGCTCCATGATTCATTGTTTGTTCATAACACCCAGTGCTCCATGCAGAACGTGCCCTCCTCCATACCCATCACCAGGCTCACCCATCCCCCTACCCCCCTCCCCTCTAGAACCCTCAGTTTGTCTTTCAGAGTCCTTCATCTCTCATGGTTCGTCTCCCCCTCTGACATACTCCCCTTTTCTTCCTCTCCTGTTATCTTCTTCTTTTTCTTTTTTCTTAAAATATGGTGCGTTATTTGTTTCAGAAGGACAGAACTGTGATTCAACAGTCTTGCACAATTCACAGCGCTCACCGTAGCACATACCCTCCCCAATGTCTAGCACCCAGCCACCCCATCCCTCCCACCCCCAACCACTGCAGTAACACTCAGTTTCTCTCCTGAGATTAAGAATTCCTCATATCAGTGAGGTCATGTGATACATGTCTTTCTCTGATTGACTTATTTCACTCAGCATAACACCCTCCAGTTCCATCCACGTCGTTGCAAATGGCAAGATCTCATTCCTTTTGATGGCTGCATAATATTCCATTGTGTATCTATACCACCTCTTCTTTATCCATTCATCTGTCGATGGGCATCTTGGCTCTTTCCACAGTTTGGCTATGGTGGACATTGCTGCTATAAACATTGGGGTACACGTACCCCTTCGGGTCCCTACATTTGTATCTTTGTGGTAAATACCCAGTAGTGCAATTGCTGGATCGAACGGTAGCTCTAATTTCAACTGTTTGAGGAACCTCCATACTGTTTTCCAGAGGGGTTGCACCAGCTTGCATTCCCACCAACAGTGTAGGAGGGTTCCCCTTTCTCCACATCCCCGCCAACATCTGCCGTTCCCTGACTTGTTCATTTTAGCCAATCGGACTGGTGTGAGGTGGTATCTCATTGAGGTTTTGATTTGGATTTCCCTGATGCCGAGCGATGTTGAGCACTTTTTCATGTGCCTGTTGGCCATGTGGATGTCTTCTTTGGAGAAATGTCTGTTCATGTCTTCTGCCCTTTTCTTGATTGGATTACTTGTTCTTTGGGTGTTGAGTTTGATAAGTTCTTTATAGATTTTGGATACTAGCCCTTATTCTGATATGTCATTTGCACATATTTTCTCCCATTCTGTCGGTTGTCTTTTGGTTTTGTGGACCGTTTCTTTTGCTGTGCAAAAGCTTTTTATCTGGATGAAATCCCAGTAGTTCATTTTTGCCCTGGCTTCCCGTGCCTTTGGCGATGTTTCTAGGAAGAAGTTGCTGCGGCTAAGGTCGAAAAGGTTGCTACCTGTGTTCTCCTTTAGGATTTGGATGGTCTCCTGTCTCACGTTTAGGTCTTTCAACCATTTGGAGTCGATTTTTGTGTGTGGTGTAAGGAAATGGTCCAGTTTCATTCTTCTGCATGTGGCTGTCCAATTTTCCCAACACCATTTGTTGAAGAGACTGTCTCTTTTCCACTGGACATTCTTTCCTGCTTTGTCAAAGATGAGTTGACCATAGAGTTGAGGGTCCATTTCTGGGCTCTCGATTCTGTTCCATTGATCAATGTGTCTGTTTTTGTGCCAGTACCATACTGTCTTGATGATGACAGCTTTGTAATAGAGCTGGAAGTCCGGAATTGCGATGCCGCCAGCTTTGCTTTTCTTTTTCAGTATTCCTCTGGCTATTCTGGGTCTCTTCTGGTTCCATACAAATTTTAGGATTATTTGTTCCATGTCTGTGAAAAAAGTGGATGGTATTTTGATGGGGATTGCATTGAATGTGTAGATTGCTCTAGGTAGCATTGACATCTTCACAATGTTGGTTCTCCCAATCCATGAGCATGGAACGTTTTTCCATTTCTTTGTGTCTTCTTCAATTGCTTTCATGGGTATTTTATAGTTTTCTGAGTACAGATCCTTTGCCTCTTTGGTTAGATTTATTCCTAGGTATCTAATGGTTTTGGGTGCAATTGTAAATGGGATCGACTCCTTGATTTGTCTCTCTTCTGTCTTGTTGTTGGTGTATAGGAATGCCACGGATTTCTGTGCATTGATTTTATATCCTGCCACTTGACTGAATTCCTGGATGAGTTCTAGCAGTTTTGGGGTGGAGTCTTTTGGGTTTTCCACATACAGTATCATATCATCTGCAAAGAGTGAGAGTTTGACTTCCTCTTTGCCGATTTGGATGCCTTTCGTTTCTTTTGGTTGTCTAACTGCTGTGGCTAGGACTTCTAATACTATGTTGCATAGCAGTGGTGAGAGTGGACATCCCTGCCGCGTTCCTGACCTTAGGGGAAGAGCTCTCAGCCTTTCCCCCTTGAGAATGATATTGGCTGTAGGTTATTCATAGATGGCTTTTATGATATTGAGGTATGTACCCTCTCTCCCTATACTCTGAAGAGTTTTGTTCAAGAAAGGATGCTGTACTTTGTCAAATGCTTTTTCTGCATCTAGTTACAGGATCATATGGTTCTTTTTCTTTTTTTTTATTAATGTATTGTATCACATTGATTGATTTGCAGATGTTGAACCAACCTTGCAGCCTAGGAGTAAATCCCACTTGGTCGTGGTGAATAATCCTTTTAATGCACTGTTGGATCCTATTGGCTGGCGTTTTGGTGAGAAGTTTTGCATCCATGTTCCTCAGGGATATGGACCTGTAATTTTCCTTTTTGATGGGGTCTTTGTTCGGTTTGGGGATCAAGGTAATGGCCTCATAAGACGAGTTTGGATGCTTTCCTTCCATTTCTATTTTTTGGAACAGTTTCAGAAGAATAGGTATTACTACTTCTTTAAATGGTTGGTGGAATTCCCCTGGGAAGCCATCTGGCCTTGGGCTCCTGTTTGTTGGGAGATTTTTGATGACTGCTTCAATTTCCTCATTAGCGGTTATAGGTCTCTTCAGGTTTTCTATTTCTTCCTGGTTCAGCTTAGGTAGTTGATACATTTCTGGGAATGCATCCATTTCTTCAAGATTATCTAATTTGCTGGCCTAGAGTGGCTCATAATATGTTCTTATAATTGTTTGTATTTCTTTGGTGTTGGTTGTCATCTCTCCTCTTTCATTCATGATTATTTTTTTAATTTTTTTATAGTTATGTTAATCACCATATATTACATCATTAGTTTTTGGTGCAGTGCTCCATGATTCATTGTTTGTTCATAACACCCAGTGCTCCATGCAGAACGTGCCCTCCTCCATACCCATCACCAGGCTCACCCATCCCCCTACCCCCCTCCCCTCTAGAACCCTCAGTTTGTCTTTCAGAGTCCTTCATCTCTCATGGTTCGTCTCCCCCTCTGACATACTCCCCTTTTCTTCCTCTCCTGTTATCTTCTTCTTTTTCTTTTTTCTTAAAATATGGTGCGGTATTTGTTTCAGAAGGACAGAACTGTGATTCAACAGTCTTGCACAATTCACAGCGCTCACCGTAGCACATACCCTCCCCAATGTCTAGCACCCAGCCACCCCATCCCTCCCACCCCCAACCACTGCAGTAACACTCAGTTTCTCTCCTGAGATTAAGAATTCCTCATATCAGTGAGGTCATGTGATACATGTCTTTCTCTGATTGACTTATTTCACTCAGCATAACACCCTCCAGTTCCATCCACGTCGTTGCAAATGGCAAGATCTCATTCCTTTTGATGGCTGCATAATATTCCATTGTGTATCTATACCACCTCTTCTTTATCCATTCATCTGTCGATGGGCATCTTGGCTCTTTCCACAGTTTGGCTATGGTGGACATTGCTGCTATAAACATTGGGGTACACGTACCCCTTCGGGTCCCTACATTTGTATCTTTGTGGTAAATACCCAGTAGTGCTATTGCTGGATCGAACGGTAGCTCTAATTTCAACTGTTTGAGGAACCTCCATACTGTTTTCCAGAGGGGTTGCACCAGCTTGCATTCCCACCAACAGTGTAGGAGGTTTCCCCTTTCTCCACATCCCCGCCAACATCTGCCGTTCCCTGACTTGTTCATTTTAGCCAATCGGACTGGTGTGAGGTGGTATCTCATTGAGGTTTTGATTTGGATTTCCCTGATGCCGAGCGATGTTGAGCACTTTTTCATGTGCCTGTTGGCCATGTGGATGTCTTCTTTGGAGAAATGTCTGTTCATGTCTTCTGCCCATTTCTTGATTGGATTACTTGTTCTTTGGGTGTTGAGTTTGATAAGTTCTTTATAGATTTTGGATACTAGCCCTTATTCTGATATGTCATTTGCACATATTTTCTCCCATTCTGTCGGTTGTCTTTTGGTTTTGTGGACCGTTTCTTTTGCTGTGCAAAAGCTTTTTATCTGGATGAAATCCCAGTAGTTCATTTTTGCCCTGGCTTCCCGTGCCTTTGGCGATGTTTCTAGGAAGAAGTTGCTGCGGCTAAGGTCGAAAAGGTTGCTACCTGTGTTCTCCTTTAGGATTTGGATGGTCTCCTGTCTCACGTTTAGGTCTTTCAACCATTTGGAGTCGATTTTTGTGTGTGGTGTAAGGAAATGGTCCAGTTTCATTCTTCTGCATGTGGCTGTCCAATTTTCACAACAGCATTTGTTGAAGAGACTGTCTCTTTTCCACTGGACATTCTTTCCTGCTTTGTCAAAGATGAGTTGACCATAGAGTTGAGGGTCCATTTCTGGGCTCTCGATTCTGTTCCATTGATCAATGTGTCTGTTTTTGTGCCAGTACCATACTGTCTTGATGATGACAGCTTTGTAATAGAGCTGGAAGTCCGGAATTGCGATGCCGCCAGCTTTGCTTTTCTTTTTCAGTATTCCTCTGGCTATTCTGGGTCTCTTCTGGTTCCATACAAATTTTAGGATTATTTGTTCCATGTCTGTGAAAAAAGTGGATGGTATTTTGATGGGGATGGCATTGAATGTGTAGATTGCTCTAGGTAGCATTGACATCTTCACAATGTTGATTCTCCCAATCCATGAGCATGGAACGTTTTTCCATTTCTTTGTGTCTTCTTCAATTGCTTTCATGGGTATTTTATAGTTTTCTGAGTACAGATCCTTTGCCTCTTTGGTTAGATTTATTCCTAGGTATCTAATGGTTTTGGGTGCAATTGTAACTGGGATCGACTCCTTGATTTGTCTCTCTTCTGTCTTGTTGTTGGTGTATAGGAATGCCACGGATTTCTGTGCATTGATTTTATATCCTGCCACTTGACTGAATTCCTGTATGAGTTCTAGCAGTTTTGGGGTGGAGTCTTTTGGGTTTTGCACATACAGTATCATATCATCTGCAAAGAGTGAGAGTTTGACTTCCTCTTTGCCGATTTGGATGCCTTTCGTTTCTTTTGGTTGTCTAACTGCTGTGGCTAGGACTTCTAATACTATGTTGAATAGCAGTGGTGAGAGTGGACATCCCTGCCGCGTTCCTGACCTTAGGGGAAGAGCTCTCAGCCTTTCCCCCTTGAGAATGATATTGGCTGTAGGTTATTCATAGATGGCTTTTATGATATTGAGGTATGTACCCTCTCTCCCTATACTCTGAAGAGTTTTGTTCAAGAAAGGATGCTGTACTTTGTCAAATGCTTTTTCTGCATCTAGTTACAGGATCATATGGTTCTTTTTCTTTTTTTTTATTAATGTATTGTATCACATTGATTGATTTGCAGATGTTGAACCAACCTTGCAGCCTAGGAGTAAATCCCACTTGGTCGTGGTGAATAATCCTTTTAATGCACTGTTGGATCCTATTGGCTGGCGTTTTGGTGAGAAGTTTTGCATCCATGTTCCTCAGGGATATGGACCTGTAATTTTCCTTTTTGATGGGGTCTTTGTTCGGTTTGGGGATCAAGGTAATGGCCTCATAAGACGAGTTTGGATGCTTTCCTTCCATTTCTATTTTTTGGAACAGTTTCAGAAGAATAGGTATTACTACTTCTTTAAATGGTTGGTGGAATTCCCCTGGGAAGCCATCTGGCCTTGGGCTCCTGTTTGTTGGGAGATTTTTGATGACTGCTTCAATTTCCTCATTAGCGGTTATAGGTCTCTTCAGGTTTTCTATTTCTTCCTGGTTCAGCTTAGGTAGTTGATACATTTCTGGGAATGCATCCATTTCTTCAAGATTATCTAATTTGCTGGCCTAGAGTGGCTCATAATATGTTCTTATAATTGTTTGTATTTCTTTGGTGTTGGTTGTCATCTCTCCTCTTTCATTCATGATTATTTTTTTAATTTTTTTATAGTTATGTTAATCACCATATATTACATCATTAGTTTTTGGTGCAGTGCTCCATGATTCATTGTTTGTTCATAACACCCAGTGCTCCATGCAGAACGTGCCCTCCTCCATACCCATCACCAGGCTCACCCATCCCCCTACCCCCCTCCCCTCTAGAACCCTCAGTTTGTCTTTCAGAGTCCTTCATCTCTCATGGTTCGTCTCCCCCTCTGACATACTCCCCTTTTCTTCCTCTCCTGTTATCTTCTTCTTTTTCTTTTTTCTTAAAATATGGTGCGGTATTTGTTTCAGAAGGACAGAACTGTGATTCAACAGTCTTGCACAATTCACAGCGCTCACCGTAGCACATACCCTCCCCAATGTCTAGCACCCAGCCACCCCATCCCTCCCACCCCCAACCACTGCAGTAACACTCAGTTTCTCTCCTGAGATTAAGAATTCCTCATATCAGTGAGGTCATGTGATACATGTCTTTCTCTGATTGACTTATTTCACTCAGCATAACACCCTCCAGTTCCATCCACGTCGTTGCAAATGGCAAGATCTCATTCCTTTTGATGGCTGCATAATATTCCATTGTGTATCTATACCACCTCTTCTTTATCCATTCATCTGTCGATGGGCATCTTGGCTCTTTCCACAGTTTGGCTATGGTGGACATTGCTGCTATAAACATTGGGGTACACGTACCCCTTCGGGTCCCTACATTTGTATCTTTGTGGTAAATACCCAGTAGTGCTATTGCTGGATCGAACGGTAGCTCTAATTTCAACTGTTTGAGGAACCTCCATACTGTTTTCCAGAGGGGTTGCACCAGCTTGCATTCCCACCAACAGTGTAGGAGGTTTCCCCTTTCTCCACATCCCCGCCAACATCTGCCGTTCCCTGACTTGTTCATTTTAGCCAATCGGACTGGTGTGAGGTGGTATCTCATTGAGGTTTTGATTTGGATTTCCCTGATGCCGAGCGATGTTGAGCACTTTTTCATGTGCCTGTTGGCCATGTGGATGTCTTCTTTGGAGAAATGTCTGTTCATGTCTTCTGCCCATTTCTTGATTGGATTACTTGTTCTTTGGGTGTTGAGTTTGATAAGTTCTTTATAGATTTTGGATACTAGCCCTTATTCTGATATGTCATTTGCACATATTTTCTCCCATTCTGTCGGTTGTCTTTTGGTTTTGTGGACCGTTTCTTTTGCTGTGCAAAAGCTTTTTATCTGGATGAAATCCCAGTAGTTCATTTTTGCCCTGGCTTCCCGTGCCTTTGGCGATGTTTCTAGGAAGAAGTTGCTGCGGCTAAGGTCGAAAAGGTTGCTACCTGTGTTCTCCTTTAGGATTTGGATGGTCTCCTGTCTCACGTTTAGGTCTTTCAACCATTTGGAGTCGATTTTTGTGTGTGGTGTAAGGAAATGGTCCAGTTTCATTCTTCTGCATGTGGCTGTCCAATTTTCCCAACACCATTTGTTGAAGAGACTGTCTCTTTTCCACTGGACATTCTTTCCTGCTTTGTCAAAGATGAGTTGACCATAGAGTTGAGGGTCCATTTCTGGGCTCTCGATTCTGTTCCATTGATCAATGTGTCTGTTTTTGTGCCAGTACCATACTGTCTTGATGATGACAGCTTTGTAATAGAGCTGGAAGTCCGGAATTGCGATGCCGCCAGCTTTGCTTTTCTTTTTCAGTATTCCTCTGGCTATTCTGGGTCTCTTCTGGTTCCATACAAATTTTAGGATTATTTGTTCCATGTCTGTGAAAAAAGTGGATGGTATTTTGATGGGGATGGCATTGAATGTGTAGATTGCTCTAGGTAGCATTGACATCTTCACAATGTTGATTCTCCCAATCCATGAGCATGGAACGTTTTTCCATTTCTTTGTGTCTTCTTCAATTGCTTTCATGGGTATTTTATAGTTTTCTGAGTACAGATCCTTTGCCTCTTTGGTTAGATTTATTCCTAGGTATCTAATGGTTTTGGGTGCAATTGTAAATGGGATCGACTCCTTGATTTGTCTCTCTTCTGTCTTGTTGTTGGTGTATAGGAATGCCACGGATTTCTGTGCATTGATTTTATATCCTGCCACTTGACTGAATTCCTGTATGAGTTCTAGCAGTTTTGGGGTGGAGTCTTTTGGGTTTTCCACGTACAGTATCATATCATCTGCAAAGAGTGAGAGTTTGACTTCCTCTTTGCCGATTTGGATGCCTTTCGTTTCTTTTGGTTGTCTAATTGCTGTGGCTAGGACTTCTAATACTATGTTGAATAGCAGTGGTGAGAGTGGACATCCCTGCCGCGTTCCTGACCTTAGGGGAAGAGCTCTCAGCCTTTCCCCCTTGAGAATGATATTGGCTGTAGGTTATTCATAGATGGCTTTTATGATATTGAGGTATGTACCCTCTCTCCCTATACTCTGAAGAGTTTTGTTCAAGAAAGGATGCTGTACTTTGTCAAATGCTTTTTCTGCATCTAGTTACAGGATCATATGGTTCTTTTTCTTCTTTTTTATTAATGTATTGTATCACATTGATTGATTTGCAGATGTTGAACCAACCTTGCAGCCTAGGAGTAAATCCCACTTGGTCGTGGTGAATAATCCTTTTAATGCACTGTTGGATCCTATTGGCTGGCGTTTTGGTGAGAAGTTTTGCATCCATGTTCCTCAGGGATATGGACCTGTAATTTTCCTTTTTGATGGGGTCTTTGTTCGGTTTGGGGATCAAGGTAATGGCCTCATAAGACGAGTTTGGATGCTTTCCTTCCATTTCTATTTTTTGGAACAGTTTCAGAAGAATAGGTATTACTACTTCTTTAAATGGTTGGTAGAATTCCCCTGGGAAGCCATCTGGCCTTGGGCTCCTGTTTGTTGGGAGATTTTTGATGACTGCTTCAATTTCCTCATTAGCGGTTATAGGTCTCTTCAGGTTTTCTATTTCTTCCTGGTTCAGCTTAGGTAGTTGATACATTTCTGGGAATGCATCCATTTCTTCAAGATTATCTAATTTGCTGGCCTAGAGTGGCTCATAATATGTTCTTATAATTGTTTGTATTTCTTTGGTGTTGGTTGTCATCTCTCCTCTTTCATTCATGATTATTTTTTTAATTTTTTTATAGTTATGTTAATCACCATATATTACATCATTAGTTTTTGGTGCAGTGCTCCATGATTCATTGTTTGTTCATAACACCCAGTGCTCCATGCAGAACGTGCCCTCCTCCATACCCATCACCAGGCTCACCCATCCCCCTACCCCCCTCCCCTCTAGAACCCTCAGTTTGTCTTTCAGAGTCCTTCATCTCTCATGGTTCGTCTCCCCCTCTGACATACTCCCCTTTTCTTCCTCTCCTGTTATCTTCTTCTTTTTCTTTTTTCTTAAAATATGGTGCGTTATTTGTTTCAGAAGGACAGAACTGTGATTCAACAGTCTTGCACAATTCACAGCGCTCACCGTAGCACATACCCTCCCCAATGTCTAGCACCCAGCCACCCCATCCCTCCCACCCCCAACCACTGCAGTAACACTCAGTTTCTCTCCTGAGATTAAGAATTCCTCATATCAGTGAGGTCATGTGATACATGTCTTTCTCTGATTGACTTATTTCACTCAGCATAACACCCTCCAGTTCCATCCACGTCGTTGCAAATGGCAAGATCTCATTCCTTTTGATGGCTGCATAATATTCCATTGTGTATCTATACCACCTCTTCTTTATCCATTCATCTGTCGATGGGCATCTTGGCTCTTTCCACAGTTTGGCTATGGTGGACATTGCTGCTATAAACATTGGGGTACACGTACCCCTTCGGGTCCCTACATTTGTATCTTTGTGGTAAATACCCAGTAGTGCAATTGCTGGATCGAACGGTAGCTCTAATTTCAACTGTTTGAGGAACCTCCATACTGTTTTCCAGAGGGGTTGCACCAGCTTGCATTCCCACCAACAGTGTAGGAGGGTTCCCCTTTCTCCACATCCCCGCCAACATCTGCCGTTCCCTGACTTGTTCATTTTAGCCAATCGGACTGGTGTGAGGTGGTATCTCATTGAGGTTTTGATTTGGATTTCCCTGATGCCGAGCGATGTTGAGCACTTTTTCATGTGCCTGTTGGCCATGTGGATGTCTTCTTTGGAGAAATGTCTGTTCATGTCTTCTGCCCATTTCTTGATTGGATTACTTGTTCTTTGGGTGTTGAGTTTGATAAGTTCTTTATAGATTTTGGATACTAGCCCTTATTCTGATATGTCATTTGCAAATATTTTCTCCCATTCTGTCGGTTGTCTTTTGGTTTTGTGGACCGTTTCTTTTGCTGTGCAAAAGCTTTTTATCTGGATGAAATCCCAGTAGTTCATTTTTGCCCTGGCTTCCCGTGCCTTTGGCGATGTTTCTAGGAAGAAGTTGCTGCGGCTAAGGTCGAAAAGGTTGCTACCTGTGTTCTCCTTTAGGATTTGGATGGTCTCCTGTCTCACGTTTAGGTCTTTCAACCATTTGGAGTCGATTTTTGTGTGTGGTGTAAGGAAATGGTCCAGTTTCATTCTTCTGCATGTGGCTGTCCAATTTTCCCAACACCATTTGTTGAAGAGACTGTCTCTTTTCCACTGGACATTCTTTCCTGCTTTGTCAAAGATGAGTTGACCATAGAGTTGAGGGTCCATTTCTGGGCTCTCGATTCTGTTCCATTGATCAATGTGTCTGTTTTTGTGCCAGTACCATACTGTCTTGATGATGACAGCTTTGTAATAGAGCTGGAAGTCCGGAATTGCGATGCCGCCAGCTTTGCTTTTCTTTTTCAGTATTCCTCTGGCTATTCTGGGTCTCTTCTGGTTCCATACAAATTTTAGGATTATTTGTTCCATGTCTGTGAAAAAAGTGGATGGTATTTTGATGGGGATGGCATTGAATGTGTAGATTGCTCTAGGTAGCATTGACATCTTCACAATGTTGATTCTCCCAATCCATGAGCATGGAACGTTTTTCCATTTCTTTGTGTCTTCTTCAATTGCTTTCATGGGTATTTTATAGTTTTCTGAGTACAGATCCTTTGCCTCTTTGGTTAGATTTATTCCTAGGTATCTAATGGTTTTGGGTGCAATTGTAAATGGGATCGACTCCTTGATTTGTCTCTCTTCTGTCTTGTTGTTGGTGTATAGGAATGCCACGGATTTCTGTGCATTGATTTTATATCCTGCCACTTGACTGAATTCCTGTATGAGTTCTAGCAGTTTTGGGGTGGAGTCTTTTGGGTTTTCCACGTACAGTATCATATCATCTGCAAAGAGTGAGAGTTTGACTTCCTCTTTGCCGATTTGGATGCCTTTCGTTTCTTTTCGTTGTCTAATTGCTGTGGCTAGGACTTCTAATACTATGTTGAATAGCAGTGGTGAGAGTGGACATCCCTGCCGCGTTCCTGACCTTAGGGGAAGAGCTCTCAGCCTTTCCCCCTTGAGAATGATATTGGCTGTAGGTTATTCATAGATGGCTTTTATGATATTGAGGTATGTACCCTCTCTCCCTATACTCTGAAGAGTTTTGTTCAAGAAAGGATGCTGTACTTTGTCAAATGCTTTTTCTGCATCTAGTTACAGGATCATATGGTTCTTTTTCTTCTTTTTTATTAATGTATTGTATCACATTGATTGATTTGCAGATGTTGAACCAACCTTGCAGCCTAGGAGTAAATCCCACTTGGTCGTGGTGAATAATCCTTTTAATGCACTGTTGGATCCTATTGGCTGGCGTTTTGGTGAGAAGTTTTGCATCCATGTTCCTCAGGGATATGGACCTGTAATTTTCCTTTTTGATGGGGTCTTTGTTCGGTTTGGGGATCAAGGTAATGGCCTCATAAGACGAGTTTGGATGCTTTCCTTCCATTTCTATTTTTTGGAACAGTTTCAGAAGAATAGGTATTACTACTTCTTTAAATGGTTGGTAGAATTCCCCTGGGAAGCCATCTGGCCTTGGGCTCCTGTTTGTTGGGAGATTTTTGATGACTGCTTCAATTTCCTCATTAGCGGTTATAGGTCTCTTCAGGTTTTCTATTTCTTCCTGGTTCAGCTTAGGTAGTTGATACATTTCTGGGAATGCATCCATTTCTTCAAGATTATCTAATTTGCTGGCCTAGAGTGGCTCATAATATGTTCTTATAATTGTTTGTATTTCTTTGGTGTTGGTTGTCATCTCTCCTCTTTCATTCATGATTATTTTTTTAATTTTTTTATAGTTATGTTAATCACCATATATTACATCATTAGTTTTTGGTGCAGTGCTCCATGATTCATTGTTTGTTCATAACACCCAGTGCTCCATGCAGAACGTGCCCTCCTCCATACCCATCACCAGGCTCACCCATCCCCCTACCCCCCTCCCCTCTAGAACCCTCAGTTTGTCTTTCAGAGTCCTTCATCTCTCATGGTTCGTCTCCCCCTCTGACATACTCCCCTTTTCTTCCTCTCCTGTTATCTTCTTCTTTTTCTTTTTTCTTAAAATATGGTGCGTTATTTGTTTCAGAAGGACAGAACTGTGATTCAACAGTCTTGCACAATTCACAGCGCTCACCGTAGCACATACCCTCCCCAATGTCTAGCACCCAGCCACCCCATCCCTCCCACCCCCAACCACTGCAGTAACACTCAGTTTCTCTCCTGAGATTAAGAATTCCTCATATCAGTGAGGTCATGTGATACATGTCTTTCTCTGATTGACTTATTTCACTCAGCATAACACCCTCCAGTTCCATCCACGTCGTTGCAAATGGCAAGATCTCATTCCTTTTGATGGCTGCATAATATTCCATTGTGTATCTATACCACCTCTTCTTTATCCATTCATCTGTCGATGGGCATCTTGGCTCTTTCCACAGTTTGGCTATGGTGGACATTGCTGCTATAAACATTGGGGTACACGTACCCCTTCGGGTCCCTACATTTGTATCTTTGTGGTAAATACCCAGTAGTGCAATTGCTGGATCGAACGGTAGCTCTAATTTCAACTGTTTGAGGAACCTCCATACTGTTTTCCAGAGGGGTTGCACCAGCTTGCATTCCCACCAACAGTGTAGGAGGGTTCCCCTTTCTCCACATCCCCGCCAACATCTGCCGTTCCCTGACTTGTTCATTTTAGCCAATCGGACTGGTGTGAGGTGGTATCTCATTGAGGTTTTGATTTGGATTTCCCTGATGCCGAGCGATGTTGAGCACTTTTTCATGTGCCTGTTGGCCATGTGGATGTCTTCTTTGGAGAAATGTCTGTTCATGTCTTCTGCCCATTTCTTGATTGGATTACTTGTTCTTTGGGTGTTGAGTTTGATAAGTTCTTTATAGATTTTGGATACTAGCCCTTATTCTGATATGTCATTTGCACATATTTTCTCCCATTCTGTCGGTTGTCTTTTGGTTTTGTGGACCGTTTCTTTTGCTGTGCAAAAGCTTTTTATCTGGATGAAATCCCAGTAGTTCATTTTTGCCCTGGCTTCCCGTGCCTTTGGCGATGTTTCTAGGAAGAAGTTGCTGCGGCTAAGGTCGAAAAGGTTGCTACCTGTGTTCTCCTTTAGGATTTGGATGGTCTCCTGTCTCACGTTTAGGTCTTTCAACCATTTGGAGTCGATTTTTGTGTGTGGTGTAAGGAAATGGTCCAGTTTCATTCTTCTGCATGTGGCTGTCCAATTTTCCCAACACCATTTGTTGAAGAGACTGTCTCTTTTCCACTGGACATTCTTTCCTGCTTTGTCAAAGATGAGTTGACCATAGAGTTGAGGGTCCATTTCTGGGCTCTCGATTCTGTTCCATTGATCAATGTGTCTGTTTTTGTGCCAGTACCATACTGTCTTGATGATGACAGCTTTGTAATAGAGCTGGAAGTCCGGAATTGCGATGCCGCCAGCTTTGCTTTTCTTTTTCAGTATTCCTCTGGCTATTCTGGGTCTCTTCTGGTTCCATACAAATTTTAGGATTATTTGTTCCATGTCTGTGAAAAAAGTGGATGGTATTTTGATGGGGATGGCATTGAATGTGTAGATTGCTCTAGGTAGCATTGACATCTTCACAATGTTGATTCTCCCAATCCATGAGCATGGAACGTTTTTCCATTTCTTTGTGTCTTCTTCAATTGCTTTCATGGGTATTTTATAGTTTTCTGAGTACAGATCCTTTGCCTCTTTGGTTAGATTTATTCCTAGGTATCTAATGGTTTTGGGTGCAATTGTAAATGGGATCGACTCCTTGATTTGTCTCTCTTCTGTCTTGTTGTTGGTGTATAGGAATGCCACGGATTTCTGTGCATTGATTTTATATCCTGCCACTTGACTGAATTCCTGTATGAGTTCTAGCAGTTTTGGGGTGGAGTCTTTTGGGTTTTCCACGTACAGTATCATATCATCTGCAAAGAGTGAGAGTTTGACTTCCTCTTTGCCGATTTGGATGCCTTTCGTTTCTTTTGGTTGTCTAATTGCTGTGGCTAGGACTTCTAATACTATGTTGAATAGCAGTGGTGAGAGTGGACATCCCTGCCGCGTTCCTGACCTTAGGGGAAGAGCTCTCAGCCTTTCCCCCTTGAGAATGATATTGGCTGTAGGTTATTCATAGATGGCTTTTATGATATTGAGGTATGTACCCTCTCTCCCTATACTCTGAAGAGTTTTGTTCAAGAAAGGATGCTGTACTTTGTCAAATGCTTTTTCTGCATCTAGTTACAGGATCATATGGTTCTTTTTCTTCTTTTTTATTAATGTATTGTATCACATTGATTGATTTGCAGATGTTGAACCAACCTTGCAGCCTAGGAGTAAATCCCACTTGGTCGTGGTGAATAATCCTTTTAATGCACTGTTGGATCCTATTGGCTGGCGTTTTGGTGAGAAGTTTTGCATCCATGTTCCTCAGGGATATGGACCTGTAATTTTCCTTTTTGATGGGGTCTTTGTTCGGTTTGGGGATCAAGGTAATGGCCTCATAAGACGAGTTTGGATGCTTTCCTTCCATTTCTATTTTTTGGAACAGTTTCAGAAGAATAGGTATTACTACTTCTTTAAATGGTTGGTAGAATTCCCCTGGGAAGCCATCTGGCCTTGGGCTCCTGTTTGTTGGGAGATTTTTGATGACTGCTTCAATTTCCTCATTAGCGGTTATAGGTCTCTTCAGGTTTTCTATTTCTTCCTGGTTCAGCTTAGGTAGTTGATACATTTCTGGGAATGCATCCATTTCTTCAAGATTATCTAATTTGCTGGCCTAGAGTGGCTCATAATATGTTCTTATAATTGTTTGTATTTCTTTGGTGTTGGTTGTCATCTCTCCTCTTTCATTCATGATTATTTTTTTAATTTTTTTATAGTTATGTTAATCACCATATATTACATCATTAGTTTTTGGTGCAGTGCTCCATGATTCATTGTTTGTTCATAACACCCAGTGCTCCATGCAGAACGTGCCCTCCTCCATACCCATCACCAGGCTCACCCATCCCCCTACCCCCCTCCCCTCTAGAACCCTCAGTTTGTCTTTCAGAGTCCTTCATCTCTCATGGTTCGTCTCCCCCTCTGACATACTCCCCTTTTCTTCCTCTCCTGTTATCTTCTTCTTTTTCTTTTTTCTTAAAATATGGTGCGTTATTTGTTTCAGAAGGACAGAACTGTGATTCAACAGTCTTGCACAATTCACAGCGCTCACCGTAGCACATACCCTCCCCAATGTCTAGCACCCAGCCACCCCATCCCTCCCACCCCCAACCACTGCAGTAACACTCAGTTTCTCTCCTGAGATTAAGAATTCCTCATATCAGTGAGGTCATGTGATACATGTCTTTCTCTGATTGACTTATTTCACTCAGCATAACACCCTCCAGTTCCATCCACGTCGTTGCAAATGGCAAGATCTCATTCCTTTTGATGGCTGCATAATATTCCATTGTGTATCTATACCACCTCTTCTTTATCCATTCATCTGTCGATGGGCATCTTGGCTCTTTCCACAGTTTGGCTATGGTGGACATTGCTGCTATAAACATTGGGGTACACGTACCCCTTCGGGTCCCTACATTTGTATCTTTGTGGTAAATACCCAGTAGTGCAATTGCTGGATCGAACGGTAGCTCTAATTTCAACTGTTTGAGGAACCTCCATACTGTTTTCCAGAGGGGTTGCACCAGCTTGCATTCCCACCAACAGTGTAGGAGGGTTCCCCTTTCTCCACATCCCCGCCAACATCTGCCGTTCCCTGACTTGTTCATTTTAGCCAATCGGACTGGTGTGAGGTGGTATCTCATTGAGGTTTTGATTTGGATTTCCCTGATGCCGAGCGATGTTGAGCACTTTTTCATGTGCCTGTTGGCCATGTGGATGTCTTCTTTGGAGAAATGTCTGTTCATGTCTTCTGCCCATTTCTTGATTGGATTACTTGTTCTTTGGGTGTTGAGTTTGATAAGTTCTTTATAGATTTTGGATACTAGCCCTTATTCTGATATGTCATTTGCACATATTTTCTCCCATTCTGTCGGTTGTCTTTTGGTTTTGTGGACCGTTTCTTTTGCTGTGCAAAAGCTTTTTATCTGGATGAAATCCCAGTAGTTCATTTTTGCCCTGGCTTCCCGTGCCTTTGGCGATGTTTCTAGGAAGAAGTTGCTGCGGCTAAGGTCGAAAAGGTTGCTACCTGTGTTCTCCTTTAGGATTTGGATGGTCTCCTGTCTCACGTTTAGGTCTTTCAACCATTTGGAGTCGATTTTTGTGTGTGGTGTAAGGAAATGGTCCAGTTTCATTCTTCTGCATGTGGCTGTCCAATTTTCCCAACACCATTTGTTGAAGAGACTGTCTCTTTTCCACTGGACATTCTTTCCTGCTTTGTCAAAGATGAGTTGACCATAGAGTTGAGGGTCCATTTCTGGGCTCTCGATTCTGTTCCATTGATCAATGTGTCTGTTTTTGTGCCAGTACCATACTGTCTTGATGATGACAGCTTTGTAATAGAGCTGGAAGTCCGGAATTGCGATGCCGCCAGCTTTGCTTTTCTTTTTCAGTATTCCTCTGGCTATTCTGGGTCTCTTCTGGTTCCATACAAATTTTAGGATTATTTGTTCCATGTCTGTGAAAAAAGTGGATGGTATTTTGATGGGGATGGCATTGAATGTGTAGATTGCTCTAGGTAGCATTGACATCTTCACAATGTTGATTCTCCCTATCCATGAGCATGGAACGTTTTTCCATTTCTTTGTGTCTTCTTCAATTGCTTTCATGGGTATTTTATAGTTTTCTGAGTACAGATCCTTTGCCTCTTTGGTTAGATTTATTCCTAGGTATCTAATGGTTTTGGGTGCAATTGTAAATGGGATCGACTCCTTGATTTGTCTCTCTTCTGTCTTGTTGTTGGTGTATAGGAATGCCACGGATTTCTGTGCATTGATTTTATATCCTGCCACTTGACTGAATTCCTGTATGAGTTCTAGCAGTTTTGGGGTGGAGTCTTTTGGGTTTTCCACGTACAGTATCATATCATCTGCAAAGAGTGAGAGTTTGACTTCCTCTTTGCCGATTTGGATGCCTTTCGTTTCTTTTGGTTGTCTAATTGCTGTGGCTAGGACTTCTAATACTATGTTGAATAGCAGTGGTGAGAGTGGACATCCCTGCCGCGTTCCTGACCTTAGGGGAAGAGCTCTCAGCCTTTCCCCCTTGAGAATGATATTGGCTGTAGGTTATTCATAGATGGCTTTTATGATATTGAGGTATGTACCCTCTCTCCCTATACTCTGAAGAGTTTTGTTCAAGAAAGGATGCTGTACTTTGTCAAATGCTTTTTCTGCATCTAGTTACAGGATCATATGGTTCTTTTTCTTCTTTTTTATTAATGTATTGTATCACATTGATTGATTTGCAGATGTTGAACCAACCTTGCAGCCTAGGAGTAAATCCCACTTGGTCGTGGTGAATAATCCTTTTAATGCACTGTTGGATCCTATTGGCTGGCGTTTTGGTGAGAAGTTTTGCATCCATGTTCCTCAGGGATATGGACCTGTAATTTTCCTTTTTGATGGGGTCTTTGTTCGGTTTGGGGATCAAGGTAATGGCCTCATAAGACGAGTTTGGATGCTTTCCTTCCATTTCTATTTTTTGGAACAGTTTCAGAAGAATAGGTATTACTACTTCTTTAAATGGTTGGTAGAATTCCCCTGGGAAGCCATCTGGCCTTGGGCTCCTGTTTGTTGGGAGATTTTTGATGACTGCTTCAATTTCCTCATTAGCGGTTATAGGTCTCTTCAGGTTTTCTATTTCTTCCTGGTTCAGCTTAGGTAGTTGATACATTTCTGGGAATGCATCCATTTCTTCAAGATTATCTAATTTGCTGGCCTAGAGTGGCTCATAATATGTTCTTATAATTGTTTGTATTTCTTTGGTGTTGGTTGTCATCTCTCCTCTTTCATTCATGATTATTTTTTTAATTTTTTTATAGTTATGTTAATCACCATATATTACATCATTAGTTTTTGGTGCAGTGCTCCATGATTCATTGTTTGTTCATAACACCCAGTGCTCCATGCAGAACGTGCCCTCCTCCATACCCATCACCAGGCTCACCCATCCCCCTACCCCCCTCCCCTCTAGAACCCTCAGTTTGTCTTTCAGAGTCCTTCATCTCTCATGGTTCGTCTCCCCCTCTGACATACTCCCCTTTTCTTCCTCTCCTGTTATCTTCTTCTTTTTCTTTTTTCTTAAAATATGGTGCGTTATTTGTTTCAGAAGGACAGAACTGTGATTCAACAGTCTTGCACAATTCACAGCGCTCACCGTAGCACATACCCTCCCCAATGTCTAGCACCCAGCCACCCCATCCCTCCCACCCCCAACCACTGCAGTAACACTCAGTTTCTCTCCTGAGATTAAGAATTCCTCATATCAGTGAGGTCATGTGATACATGTCTTTCTCTGATTGACTTATTTCACTCAGCATAACACCCTCCAGTTCCATCCACGTCGTTGCAAATGGCAAGATCTCATTCCTTTTGATGGCTGCATAATATTCCATTGTGTATCTATACCACCTCTTCTTTATCCATTCATCTGTCGATGGGCATCTTGGCTCTTTCCACAGTTTGGCTATGGTGGACATTGCTGCTATAAACATTGGGGTACACGTACCCCTTCGGGTCCCTACATTTGTATCTTTGTGGTAAATACCCAGTAGTGCAATTGCTGGATCGAACGGTAGCTCTAATTTCAACTGTTTGAGGAACCTCCATACTGTTTTCCAGAGGGGTTGCACCAGCTTGCATTCCCACCAACAGTGTAGGAGGGTTCCCCTTTCTCCACATCCCCGCCAACATCTGCCGTTCCCTGACTTGTTCATTTTAGCCAATCGGACTGGTGTGAGGTGGTATCTCATTGAGGTTTTGATTTGGATTTCCCTGATGCCGAGCGATGTTGAGCACTTTTTCATGTGCCTGTTGGCCATGTGGATGTCTTCTTTGGAGAAATGTCTGTTCATGTCTTCTGCCCATTTCTTGATTGGATTACTTGTTCTTTGGGTGTTGAGTTTGATAAGTTCTTTATAGATTTTGGATACTAGCCCTTATTCTGATATGTCATTTGCAAATATTTTCTCCCATTCTGTCGGTTGTCTTTTGGTTTTGTGGACCGTTTCTTTTGCTGTGCAAAAGCTTTTTATCTGGATGAAATCCCAGTAGTTCATTTTTGCCCTGGCTTCCCGTGCCTTTGGCGATGTTTCTAGGAAGAAGTTGCTGCGGCTAAGGTCGAAAAGGTTGCTACCTGTGTTCTCCTTTAGGATTTGGATGGTCTCCTGTCTCACGTTTAGGTCTTTCAACCATTTGGAGTCGATTTTTGTGTGTGGTGTAAGGAAATGGTCCAGTTTCATTCTTCTGCATGTGGCTGTCCAATTTTCCCAACACCATTTGTTGAAGAGACTGTCTCTTTTCCACTGGACATTCTTTCCTGCTTTGTCAAAGATGAGTTGACCATAGAGTTGAGGGTCCATTTCTGGGCTCTCGATTCTGTTCCATTGATCAATGTGTCTGTTTTTGTGCCAGTACCATACTGTCTTGATGATGACAGCTTTGTAATAGAGCTGGAAGTCCGGAATTGCGATGCCGCCAGCTTTGCTTTTCTTTTTCAGTATTCCTCTGGCTATTCTGGGTCTCTTCTGGTTCCATACAAATTTTAGGATTATTTGTTCCATGTCTGTGAAAAAAGTGGATGGTATTTTGATGGGGATGGCATTGAATGTGTAGATTGCTCTAGGTAGCATTGACATCTTCACAATGTTGATTCTCCCAATCCATGAGCATGGAACGTTTTTCCATTTCTTTGTGTCTTCTTCAATTGCTTTCATGGGTATTTTATAGTTTTCTGAGTACAGATCCTTTGCCTCTTTGGTTAGATTTATTCCTAGGTATCTAATGGTTTTGGGTGCAATTGTAAATGGGATCGACTCCTTGATTTGTCTCTCTTCTGTCTTGTTGTTGGTGTATAGGAATGCCACGGATTTCTGTGCATTGATTTTATATCCTGCCACTTGACTGAATTCCTGTATGAGTTCTAGCAGTTTTGGGGTGGAGTCTTTTGGGTTTTCCACGTACAGTATCATATCATCTGCAAAGAGTGAGAGTTTGACTTCCTCTTTGCCGATTTGGATGCCTTTCGTTTCTTTTGGTTGTCTAATTGCTGTGGCTAGGACTTCTAATACTATGTTGAATAGCAGTGGTGAGAGTGGACATCCCTGCCGCGTTCCTGACCTTAGGGGAAGAGCTCTCAGCCTTTCCCCCTTGAGAATGATATTGGCTGTAGGTTATTCATAGATGGCTTTTATGATATTGAGGTATGTACCCTCTCTCCCTATACTCTGAAGAGTTTTGTTCAAGAAAGGATGCTGTACTTTGTCAAATGCTTTTTCTGCATCTAGTTACAGGATCATATGGTTCTTTTTCTTTTTTTTTATTAATGTATTGTATCACATTGATTGATTTGCAGATGTTGAACCAACCTTGCAGCCTAGGAGTAAATCCCACTTGGTCGTGGTGAATAATCCTTTTAATGCACTGTTGGATCCTATTGGCTGGCGTTTTGGTGAGAAGTTTTGCATCCATGTTCCTCAGGGATATGGACCTGTAATTTTCCTTTTTGATGGGGTCTTTGTTCGGTTTGGGGATCAAGGTAATGGCCTCATAAGACGAGTTTGGATGCTTTCCTTCCATTTCTATTTTTTGGAACAGTTTCAGAAGAATAGGTATTACTACTTCTTTAAATGGTTGGTAGAATTCCCCTGGGAAGCCATCTGGCCTTGGGCTCCTGTTTGTTGGGAGATTTTTGATGACTGCTTCAATTTCCTCATTAGCGGTTATAGGTCTCTTCAGGTTTTCTATTTCTTCCTGGTTCAGCTTAGGTAGTTGATACATTTCTGGGAATGCATCCATTTCTTCAAGATTATCTAATTTGCTGGCCTAGAGTGGCTCATAATATGTTCTTATAATTGTTTGTATTTCTTTGGTGTTGGTTGTCATCTCTCCTCTTTCATTCATGATTATTTTTTTAATTTTTTTATAGTTATGTTAATCACCATATATTACATCATTAGTTTTTGGTGCAGTGCTCCATGATTCATTGTTTGTTCATAACACCCAGTGCTCCATGCAGAACGTGCCCTCCTCCATACCCATCACCAGGCTCACCCATCCCCCTACCCCCCTCCCCTCTAGAACCCTCAGTTTGTCTTTCAGAGTCCTTCATCTCTCATGGTTCGTCTCCCCCTCTGACATACTCCCCTTTTCTTCCTCTCCTGTTATCTTCTTCTTTTTCTTTTTTCTTAAAATATGGTGCGTTATTTGTTTCAGAAGGACAGAACTGTGATTCAACAGTCTTGCACAATTCACAGCGCTCACCGTAGCACATACCCTCCCCAATGTCTAGCACCCAGCCACCCCATCCCTCCCACCCCCAACCACTGCAGTAACACTCAGTTTCTCTCCTGAGATTAAGAATTCCTCATATCAGTGAGGTCATGTGATACATGTCTTTCTCTGATTGACTTATTTCACTCAGCATAACACCCTCCAGTTCCATCCACGTCGTTGCAAATGGCAAGATCTCATTCCTTTTGATGGCTGCATAATATTCCATTGTGTATCTATACCACCTCTTCTTTATCCATTCATCTGTCGATGGGCATCTTGGCTCTTTCCACAGTTTGGCTATGGTGGACATTGCTGCTATAAACATTGGGGTACACGTACCCCTTCGGGTCCCTACATTTGTATCTTTGTGGTAAATACCCAGTAGTGCAATTGCTGGATCGAACGGTAGCTCTAATTTCAACTGTTTGAGGAACCTCCATACTGTTTTCCAGAGGGGTTGCACCAGCTTGCATTCCCACCAACAGTGTAGGAGGGTTCCCCTTTCTCCACATCCCCGCCAACATCTGCCGTTCCCTGACTTGTTCATTTTAGCCAATCGGACTGGTGTGAGGTGGTATCTCATTGAGGTTTTGATTTGGATTTCCCTGATGCCGAGCGATGTTGAGCACTTTTTCATGTGCCTGTTGGCCATGTGGATGTCTTCTTTGGAGAAATGTCTGTTCATGTCTTCTGCCCATTTCTTGATTGGATTACTTGTTCTTTGGGTGTTGAGTTTGATAAGTTCTTTATAGATTTTGGATACTAGCCCTTATTCTGATATGTCATTTGCAAATATTTTCTCCCATTCTGTCGGTTGTCTTTTGGTTTTGTGGACCGTTTCTTTTGCTGTGCAAAAGCTTTTTATCTGGATGAAATCCCAGTAGTTCATTTTTGCCCTGGCTTCCCGTGCCTTTGGCGATGTTTCTAGGAAGAAGTTGCTGCGGCTAAGGTCGAAAAGGTTGCTACCTGTGTTCTCCTTTAGGATTTGGATGGTCTCCTGTCTCACGTTTAGGTCTTTCAACCATTTGGAGTCGATTTTTGTGTGTGGTGTAAGGAAATGGTCCAGTTTCATTCTTCTGCATGTGGCTGTCCAATTTTCCCAACACCATTTGTTGAAGAGACTGTCTCTTTTCCACTGGACATTCTTTCCTGCTTTGTCAAAGATGAGTTGACCATAGAGTTGAGGGTCCATTTCTGGGCTCTCGATTCTGTTCCATTGATCAATGTGTCTGTTTTTGTGCCAGTACCATACTGTCTTGATGATGACAGCTTTGTAATAGAGCTGGAAGTCCGGAATTGCGATGCCGCCAGCTTTGCTTTTCTTTTTCAGTATTCCTCTGGCTATTCTGGGTCTCTTCTGGTTCCATACAAATTTTAGGATTATTTGTTCCATGTCTGTGAAAAAAGTGGATGGTATTTTGATGGGGATGGCATTGAATGTGTAGATTGCTCTAGGTAGCATTGACATCTTCACAATGTTGATTCTCCCAATCCATGAGCATGGAACGTTTTTCCATTTCTTTGTGTCTTCTTCAATTGCTTTCATGGGTATTTTATAGTTTTCTGAGTACAGATCCTTTGCCTCTTTGGTTAGATTTATTCCTAGGTATCTAATGGTTTTGGGTGCAATTGTAAATGGGATCGACTCCTTGATTTGTCTCTCTTCTGTCTTGTTGTTGGTGTATAGGAATGCCACGGATTTCTGTGCATTGATTTTATATCCTGCCACTTGACTGAATTCCTGTATGAGTTCTAGCAGTTTTGGGGTGGAGTCTTTTGGGTTTTCCACGTACAGTATCATATCATCTGCAAAGAGTGAGAGTTTGACTTCCTCTTTGCCGATTTGGATGCCTTTCGTTTCTTTTCGTTGTCTAATTGCTGTGGCTAGGACTTCTAATACTATGTTGAATAGCAGTGGTGAGAGTGGACATCCCTGCCGCGTTCCTGACCTTAGGGGAAGAGCTCTCAGCCTTTCCCCCTTGAGAATGATATTGGCTGTAGGTTATTCATAGATGGCTTTTATGATATTGAGGTATGTACCCTCTCTCCCTATACTCTGAAGAGTTTTGTTCAAGAAAGGATGCTGTACTTTGTCAAATGCTTTTTCTGCATCTAGTTACAGGATCATATGGTTCTTTTTCTTTTTTTTTTATTAATGTATTGTATCACATTGATTGATTTGCAGATGTTGAACCAACCTTGCAGCCTAGGAGTAAATCCCACTTGGTCGTGGTGAATAATCCTTTTAATGCACTGTTGGATCCTATTGGCTGGCGTTTTGGTGAGAAGTTTTGCATCCATGTTCCTCAGGGATATGGACCTGTAATTTTCCTTTTTGATGGGGTCTTTGTTCGGTTTGGGGATCAAGGTAATGGCCTCATAAGACGAGTTTGGATGCTTTCCTTCCATTTCTATTTTTTGGAACAGTTTCAGAAGAATAGGTATTACTACTTCTTTAAATGGTTGGTAGAATTCCCCTGGGAAGCCATCTGGCCTTGGGCTCCTGTTTGTTGGGAGATTTTTGATGACTGCTTCAATTTCCTCATTAGCGGTTATAGGTCTCTTCAGGTTTTCTATTTCTTCCTGGTTCAGCTTAGGTAGTTGATACATTTCTGGGAATGCATCCATTTCTTCAAGATTATCTAATTTGCTGGCCTAGAGTGGCTCATAATATGTTCTTATAATTGTTTGTATTTCTTTGGTGTTGGTTGTCATCTCTCCTCTTTCATTCATGATTATTTTTTTAATTTTTTTATAGTTATGTTAATCACCATATATTACATCATTAGTTTTTGGTGCAGTGCTCCATGATTCATTGTTTGTTCATAACACCCAGTGCTCCATGCAGAACGTGCCCTCCTCCATACCCATCACCAGGCTCACCCATCCCCCTACCCCCCTCCCCTCTAGAACCCTCAGTTTGTCTTTCAGAGTCCTTCATCTCTCATGGTTCGTCTCCCCCTCTGACATACTCCCCTTTTCTTCCTCTCCTGTTATCTTCTTCTTTTTCTTTTTTCTTAAAATATGGTGCGTTATTTGTTTCAGAAGGACAGAACTGTGATTCAACAGTCTTGCACAATTCACAGCGCTCACCGTAGCACATACCCTCCCCAATGTCTAGCACCCAGCCACCCCATCCCTCCCACCCCCAACCACTGCAGTAACACTCCGTTTCTCTCCTGAGATTAAGAATTCCTCATATCAGTGAGGTCATGTGATACATGTCTTTCTCTGATTGACTTATTTCACTCAGCATAACACCCTCCAGTTCCATCCACGTCGTTGCAAATGGCAAGATCTCATTCCTTTTGATGGCTGCATAATATTCCATTGTGTATCTATACCACCTCTTCTTTATCCATTCATCTGTCGATGGGCATCTTGGCTCTTTCCACAGTTTGGCTATGGTGGACATTGCTGCTATAAACATTGGGGTACACGTACCCCTTCGGGTCCCTACATTTGTATCTTTGTGGTAAATACCCAGTAGTGCAATTGCTGGATCGAACGGTAGCTCTAATTTCAACTGTTTGAGGAACCTCCATACTGTTTTCCAGAGGGGTTGCACCAGCTTGCATTCCCACCAACAGTGTAGGAGGGTTCCCCTTTCTCCACATCCCCGCCAACATCTGCCGTTCCCTGACTTGTTCATTTTAGCCAATCGGACTGGTGTGAGGTGGTATCTCATTGAGGTTTTGATTTGGATTTCCCTGATGCCGAGCGATGTTGAGCACTTTTTCATGTGCCTGTTGGCCATGTGGATGTCTTCTTTGGAGAAATGTCTGTTCATGTCTTCTGCCCATTTCTTGATTGGATTACTTGTTCTTTGGGTGTTGAGTTTGATAAGTTCTTTATAGATTTTGGATACTAGCCCTTATTCTGATATGTCATTTGCACATATTTTCTCCCATTCTGTCGGTTGTCTTTTGGTTTTGTGGACCGTTTCTTTTGCTGTGCAAAAGCTTTTTATCTGGATGAAATCCCAGTAGTTCATTTTTGCCCTGGCTTCCCGTGCCTTTGGCGATGTTTCTAGGAAGAAGTTGCTGCGGCTAAGGTCGAAAAGGTTGCTACCTGTGTTCTCCTTTAGGATTTGGATGGTCTCCTGTCTCACGTTTAGGTCTTTCAACCATTTGGAGTCGATTTTTGTGTGTGGTGTAAGGAAATGGTCCAGTTTCATTCTTCTGCATGTGGCTGTCCAATTTTCCCAACACCATTTGTTGAAGAGACTGTCTCTTTTCCACTGGACATTCTTTCCTGCTTTGTCAAAGATGAGTTGACCATAGAGTTGAGGGTCCATTTCTGGGCTCTCGATTCTGTTCCATTGATCAATGTGTCTGTTTTTGTGCCAGTACCATACTGTCTTGATGATGACAGCTTTGTAATAGAGCTGGAAGTCCGGAATTGCGATGCCGCCAGCTTTGCTTTTCTTTTTCAGTATTCCTCTGGCTATTCTGGGTCTCTTCTGGTTCCATACAAATTTTAGGATTATTTGTTCCATGTCTGTGAAAAAAGTGGATGGTATTTTGATGGGGATGGCATTGAATGTGTAGATTGCTCTAGGTAGCATTGACATCTTCACAATGTTGATTCTCCCTATCCATGAGCATGGAACGTTTTTCCATTTCTTTGTGTCTTCTTCAATTGCTTTCATGGGTATTTTATAGTTTTCTGAGTACAGATCCTTTGCCTCTTTGGTTAGATTTATTCCTAGGTATCTAATGGTTTTGGGTGCAATTGTAAATGGGATCGACTCCTTGATTTGTCTCTCTTCTGTCTTGTTGTTGGTGTATAGGAATGCCACGGATTTCTGTGCATTGATTTTATATCCTGCCACTTGACTGAATTCCTGTATGAGTTCTAGCAGTTTTGGGGTGGAGTCTTTTGGGTTTTCCACGTACAGTATCATATCATCTGCAAAGAGTGAGAGTTTGACTTCCTCTTTGCCGATTTGGATGCCTTTCGTTTCTTTTGGTTGTCTAATTGCTGTGGCTAGGACTTCTAATACTATGTTGAATAGCAGTGGTGAGAGTGGACATCCCTGCCGCGTTCCTGACCTTAGGGGAAGAGCTCTCAGCCTTTCCCCCTTGAGAATGATATTGGCTGTAGGTTATTCATAGATGGCTTTTATGATATTGAGGTATGTACCCTCTCTCCCTATACTCTGAAGAGTTTTGTTCAAGAAAGGATGCTGTACTTTGTCAAATGCTTTTTCTGCATCTAGTTACAGGATCATATGGTTCTTTTTCTTCTTTTTTATTAATGTATTGTATCACATTGATTGATTTGCAGATGTTGAACCAACCTTGCAGCCTAGGAGTAAATCCCACTTGGTCGTGGTGAATAATCCTTTTAATGCACTGTTGGATCCTATTGGCTGGCGTTTTGGTGAGAAGTTTTGCATCCATGTTCCTCAGGGATATGGACCTGTAATTTTCCTTTTTGATGGGGTCTTTGTTCGGTTTGGGGATCAAGGTAATGGCCTCATAAGACGAGTTTGGATGCTTTCCTTCCATTTCTATTTTTTGGAACAGTTTCAGAAGAATAGGTATTACTACTTCTTTAAATGGTTGGTAGAATTCCCCTGGGAAGCCATCTGGCCTTGGGCTCCTGTTTGTTGGGAGATTTTTGATGACTGCTTCAATTTCCTCATTAGCGGTTATAGGTCTCTTCAGGTTTTCTATTTCTTCCTGGTTCAGCTTAGGTAGTTGATACATTTCTGGGAATGCATCCATTTCTTCAAGATTATCTAATTTGCTGGCCTAGAGTGGCTCATAATATGTTCTTATAATTGTTTGTATTTCTTTGGTGTTGGTTGTCATCTCTCCTCTTTCATTCATGATTATTTTTTTAATTTTTTTATAGTTATGTTAATCACCATATATTACATCATTAGTTTTTGGTGCAGTGCTCCATGATTCATTGTTTGTTCATAACACCCAGTGCTCCATGCAGAACGTGCCCTCCTCCATACCCATCACCAGGCTCACCCATCCCCCTACCCCCCTCCCCTCTAGAACCCTCAGTTTGTCTTTCAGAGTCCTTCATCTCTCATGGTTCGTCTCCCCCTCTGACATACTCCCCTTTTCTTCCTCTCCTGTTATCTTCTTCTTTTTCTTTTTTCTTAAAATATGGTGCGTTATTTGTTTCAGAAGGACAGAACTGTGATTCAACAGTCTTGCACAATTCACAGCGCTCACCGTAGCACATACCCTCCCCAATGTCTAGCACCCAGCCACCCCATCCCTCCCACCCCCAACCACTGCAGTAACACTCAGTTTCTCTCCTGAGATTAAGAATTCCTCATATCAGTGAGGTCATGTGATACATGTCTTTCTCTGATTGACTTATTTCACTCAGCATAACACCCTCCAGTTCCATCCACGTCGTTGCAAATGGCAAGATCTCATTCCTTTTGATGGCTGCATAATATTCCATTGTGTATCTATACCACCTCTTCTTTATCCATTCATCTGTCGATGGGCATCTTGGCTCTTTCCACAGTTTGGCTATGGTGGACATTGCTGCTATAAACATTGGGGTACACGTACCCCTTCGGGTCCCTACATTTGTATCTTTGTGGTAAATACCCAGTAGTGCAATTGCTGGATCGAACGGTAGCTCTAATTTCAACTGTTTGAGGAACCTCCATACTGTTTTCCAGAGGGGTTGCACCAGCTTGCATTCCCACCAACAGTGTAGGAGGGTTCCCCTTTCTCCACATCCCCGCCAACATCTGCCGTTCCCTGACTTGTTCATTTTAGCCAATCGGACTGGTGTGAGGTGGTATCTCATTGAGGTTTTGATTTGGATTTCCCTGATGCCGAGCGATGTTGAGCACTTTTTCATGTGCCTGTTGGCCATGTGGATGTCTTCTTTGGAGAAATGTCTGTTCATGTCTTCTGCCCATTTCTTGATTGGATTACTTGTTCTTTGGGTGTTGAGTTTGATAAGTTCTTTATAGATTTTGGATACTAGCCCTTATTCTGATATGTCATTTGCAAATATTTTCTCCCATTCTGTCGGTTGTCTTTTGGTTTTGTGGACCGTTTCTTTTGCTGTGCAAAAGCTTTTTATCTGGATGAAATCCCAGTAGTTCATTTTTGCCCTGGCTTCCCGTGCCTTTGGCGATGTTTCTAGGAAGAAGTTGCTGCGGCTAAGGTCGAAAAGGTTGCTACCTGTGTTCTCCTTTAGGATTTGGATGGTCTCCTGTCTCACGTTTAGGTCTTTCAACCATTTGGAGTCGATTTTTGTGTGTGGTGTAAGGAAATGGTCCAGTTTCATTCTTCTGCATGTGGCTGTCCAATTTTCCCAACACCATTTGTTGAAGAGACTGTCTCTTTTCCACTGGACATTCTTTCCTGCTTTGTCAAAGATGAGTTGACCATAGAGTTGAGGGTCCATTTCTGGGCTCTCGATTCTGTTCCATTGATCAATGTGTCTGTTTTTGTGCCAGTACCATACTGTCTTGATGATGACAGCTTTGTAATAGAGCTGGAAGTCCGGAATTGCGATGCCGCCAGCTTTGCTTTTCTTTTTCAGTATTCCTCTGGCTATTCTGGGTCTCTTCTGGTTCCATACAAATTTTAGGATTATTTGTTCCATGTCTGTGAAAAAAGTGGATGGTATTTTGATGGGGATGGCATTGAATGTGTAGATTGCTCTAGGTAGCATTGACATCTTCACAATGTTGATTCTCCCAATCCATGAGCATGGAACGTTTTTCCATTTCTTTGTGTCTTCTTCAATTGCTTTCATGGGTATTTTATAGTTTTCTGAGTACAGATCCTTTGCCTCTTTGGTTAGATTTATTCCTAGGTATCTAATGGTTTTGGGTGCAATTGTAAATGGGATCGACTCCTTGATTTGTCTCTCTTCTGTCTTGTTGTTGGTGTATAGGAATGCCACGGATTTCTGTGCATTGATTTTATATCCTGCCACTTGACTGAATTCCTGTATGAGTTCTAGCAGTTTTGGGGTGGAGTCTTTTGGGTTTTCCACGTACAGTATCATATCATCTGCAAAGAGTGAGAGTTTGACTTCCTCTTTGCCGATTTGGATGCCTTTCGTTTCTTTTGGTTGTCTAATTGCTGTGGCTAGGACTTCTAATACTATGTTGAATAGCAGTGGTGAGAGTGGACATCCCTGCCGCGTTCCTGACCTTAGGGGAAGAGCTCTCAGCCTTTCCCCCTTGAGAATGATATTGGCTGTAGGTTATTCATAGATGGCTTTTATGATATTGAGGTATGTACCCTCTCTCCCTATACTCTGAAGAGTTTTGTTCAAGAAAGGATGCTGTACTTTGTCAAATGCTTTTTCTGCATCTAGTTACAGGATCATATGGTTCTTTTTCTTTTTTTTTATTAATGTATTGTATCACATTGATTGATTTGCAGATGTTGAACCAACCTTGCAGCCTAGGAGTAAATCCCACTTGGTCGTGGTGAATAATCCTTTTAATGCACTGTTGGATCCTATTGGCTGGCGTTTTGGTGAGAAGTTTTGCATCCATGTTCCTCAGGGATATGGACCTGTAATTTTCCTTTTTGATGGGGTCTTTGTTCGGTTTGGGGATCAAGGTAATGGCCTCATAAGACGAGTTTGGATGCTTTCCTTCCATTTCTATTTTTTGGAACAGTTTCAGAAGAATAGGTATTACTACTTCTTTAAATGGTTGGTAGAATTCCCCTGGGAAGCCATCTGGCCTTGGGCTCCTGTTTGTTGGGAGATTTTTGATGACTGCTTCAATTTCCTCATTAGCGGTTATAGGTCTCTTCAGGTTTTCTATTTCTTCCTGGTTCAGCTTAGGTAGTTGATACATTTCTGGGAATGCATCCATTTCTTCAAGATTATCTAATTTGCTGGCCTAGAGTGGCTCATAATATGTTCTTATAATTGTTTGTATTTCTTTGGTGTTGGTTGTCATCTCTCCTCTTTCATTCATGATTATTTTTTTAATTTTTTTATAGTTATGTTAATCACCATATATTACATCATTAGTTTTTGGTGCAGTGCTCCATGATTCATTGTTTGTTCATAACACCCAGTGCTCCATGCAGAACGTGCCCTCCTCCATACCCATCACCAGGCTCACCCATCCCCCTACCCCCCTCCCCTCTAGAACCCTCAGTTTGTCTTTCAGAGTCCTTCATCTCTCATGGTTCGTCTCCCCCTCTGACATACTCCCCTTTTCTTCCTCTCCTGTTATCTTCTTCTTTTTCTTTTTTCTTAAAATATGGTGCGTTATTTGTTTCAGAAGGACAGAACTGTGATTCAACAGTCTTGCACAATTCACAGCGCTCACCGTAGCACATACCCTCCCCAATGTCTAGCACCCAGCCACCCCATCCCTCCCACCCCCAACCACTGCAGTAACACTCAGTTTCTCTCCTGAGATTAAGAATTCCTCATATCAGTGAGGTCATGTGATACATGTCTTTCTCTGATTGACTTATTTCACTCAGCATAACACCCTCCAGTTCCATCCACGTCGTTGCAAATGGCAAGATCTCATTCCTTTTGATGGCTGCATAATATTCCATTGTGTATCTATACCACCTCTTCTTTATCCATTCATCTGTCGATGGGCATCTTGGCTCTTTCCACAGTTTGGCTATGGTGGACATTGCTGCTATAAACATTGGGGTACACGTACCCCTTCGGGTCCCTACATTTGTATCTTTGTGGTAAATACCCAGTAGTGCAATTGCTGGATCGAACGGTAGCTCTAATTTCAACTGTTTGAGGAACCTCCATACTGTTTTCCAGAGGGGTTGCACCAGCTTGCATTCCCACCAACAGTGTAGGAGGGTTCCCCTTTCTCCACATCCCCGCCAACATCTGCCGTTCCCTGACTTGTTCATTTTAGCCAATCGGACTGGTGTGAGGTGGTATCTCATTGAGGTTTTGATTTGGATTTCCCTGATGCCGAGCGATGTTGAGCACTTTTTCATGTGCCTGTTGGCCATGTGGATGTCTTCTTTGGAGAAATGTCTGTTCATGTCTTCTGCCCATTTCTTGATTGGATTACTTGTTCTTTGGGTGTTGAGTTTGATAAGTTCTTTATAGATTTTGGATACTAGCCCTTATTCTGATATGTCATTTGCAAATATTTTCTCCCATTCTGTCGGTTGTCTTTTGGTTTTGTGGACCGTTTCTTTTGCTGTGCAAAAGCTTTTTATCTGGATGAAATCCCAGTAGTTCATTTTTGCCCTGGCTTCCCGTGCCTTTGGCGATGTTTCTAGGAAGAAGTTGCTGCGGCTAAGGTCGAAAAGGTTGCTACCTGTGTTCTCCTTTAGGATTTGGATGGTCTCCTGTCTCACGTTTAGGTCTTTCAACCATTTGGAGTCGATTTTTGTGTGTGGTGTAAGGAAATGGTCCAGTTTCATTCTTCTGCATGTGGCTGTCCAATTTTCCCAACACCATTTGTTGAAGAGACTGTCTCTTTTCCACTGGACATTCTTTCCTGCTTTGTCAAAGATGAGTTGACCATAGAGTTGAGGGTCCATTTCTGGGCTCTCGATTCTGTTCCATTGATCAATGTGTCTGTTTTTGTGCCAGTACCATACTGTCTTGATGATGACAGCTTTGTAATAGAGCTGGAAGTCCGGAATTGCGATGCCGCCAGCTTTGCTTTTCTTTTTCAGTATTCCTCTGGCTATTCTGGGTCTCTTCTGGTTCCATACAAATTTTAGGATTATTTGTTCCATGTCTGTGAAAAAAGTGGATGGTATTTTGATGGGGATGGCATTGAATGTGTAGATTGCTCTAGGTAGCATTGACATCTTCACAATGTTGATTCTCCCAATCCATGAGCATGGAACGTTTTTCCATTTCTTTGTGTCTTCTTCAATTGCTTTCATGGGTATTTTATAGTTTTCTGAGTACAGATCCTTTGCCTCTTTGGTTAGATTTATTCCTAGGTATCTAATGGTTTTGGGTGCAATTGTAAATGGGATCGACTCCTTGATTTGTCTCTCTTCTGTCTTGTTGTTGGTGTATAGGAATGCCACGGATTTCTGTGCATTGATTTTATATCCTGCCACTTGACTGAATTCCTGTATGAGTTCTAGCAGTTTTGGGGTGGAGTCTTTTGGGTTTTCCACGTACAGTATCATATCATCTGCAAAGAGTGAGAGTTTGACTTCCTCTTTGCCGATTTGGATGCCTTTCGTTTCTTTTCGTTGTCTAATTGCTGTGGCTAGGACTTCTAATACTATGTTGAATAGCAGTGGTGAGAGTGGACATCCCTGCCGCGTTCCTGACCTTAGGGGAAGAGCTCTCAGCCTTTCCCCCTTGAGAATGATATTGGCTGTAGGTTATTCATAGATGGCTTTTATGATATTGAGGTATGTACCCTCTCTCCCTATACTCTGAAGAGTTTTGTTCAAGAAAGGATGCTGTACTTTGTCAAATGCTTTTTCTGCATCTAGTTACAGGATCATATGGTTCTTTTTCTTTTTTTTTTATTAATGTATTGTATCACATTGATTGATTTGCAGATGTTGAACCAACCTTGCAGCCTAGGAGTAAATCCCACTTGGTCGTGGTGAATAATCCTTTTAATGCACTGTTGGATCCTATTGGCTGGCGTTTTGGTGAGAAGTTTTGCATCCATGTTCCTCAGGGATATGGACCTGTAATTTTCCTTTTTGATGGGGTCTTTGTTCGGTTTGGGGATCAAGGTAATGGCCTCATAAGACGAGTTTGGATGCTTTCCTTCCATTTCTATTTTTTGGAACAGTTTCAGAAGAATAGGTATTACTACTTCTTTAAATGGTTGGTAGAATTCCCCTGGGAAGCCATCTGGCCTTGGGCTCCTGTTTGTTGGGAGATTTTTGATGACTGCTTCAATTTCCTCATTAGCGGTTATAGGTCTCTTCAGGTTTTCTATTTCTTCCTGGTTCAGCTTAGGTAGTTGATACATTTCTGGGAATGCATCCATTTCTTCAAGATTATCTAATTTGCTGGCCTAGAGTGGCTCATAATATGTTCTTATAATTGTTTGTATTTCTTTGGTGTTGGTTGTCATCTCTCCTCTTTCATTCATGATTATTTTTTTAATTTTTTAATAGTTATGTTAATCACCATATATTACATCATTAGTTTTTGGTGCAGTGCTCCATGATTCATTGTTTGTTCATAACACCCAGTGCTCCATGCAGAACGTGCCCTCCTCCATACCCATCACCAGGCTCACCCATCCCCCTACCCCCCTCCCCTCTAGAACCCTCAGTTTGTCTTTCAGAGTCCTTCATCTCTCATGGTTCGTCTCCCCCTCTGACATACTCCCCTTTTCTTCCTCTCCTGTTATCTTCTTCTTTTTCTTTTTTCTTAAAATATGGTGCGTTATTTGTTTCAGAAGGACAGAACTGTGATTCAACAGTCTTGCACAATTCACAGCGCTCACCGTAGCACATACCCTCCCCAATGTCTAGCACCCAGCCACCCCATCCCTCCCACCCCCAACCACTGCAGTAACACTCCGTTTCTCTCCTGAGATTAAGAATTCCTCATATCAGTGAGGTCATGTGATACATGTCTTTCTCTGATTGACTTATTTCACTCAGCATAACACCCTCCAGTTCCATCCACGTCGTTGCAAATGGCAAGATCTCATTCCTTTTGATGGCTGCATAATATTCCATTGTGTATCTATACCACCTCTTCTTTATCCATTCATCTGTCGATGGGCATCTTGGCTCTTTCCACAGTTTGGCTATGGTGGACATTGCTGCTATAAACATTGGGGTACACGTACCCCTTCGGGTCCCTACATTTGTATCTTTGTGGTAAATACCCAGTAGTGCAATTGCTGGATCGAACGGTAGCTCTAATTTCAACTGTTTGAGGAACCTCCATACTGTTTTCCAGAGGGGTTGCACCAGCTTGCATTCCCACCAACAGTGTAGGAGGGTTCCCCTTTCTCCACATCCCCGCCAACATCTGCCGTTCCCTGACTTGTTCATTTTAGCCAATCGGACTGGTGTGAGGTGGTATCTCATTGAGGTTTTGATTTGGATTTCCCTGATGCCGAGCGATGTTGAGCACTTTTTCATGTGCCTGTTGGCCATGTGGATGTCTTCTTTGGAGAAATGTCTGTTCATGTCTTCTGCCCATTTCTTGATTGGATTACTTGTTCTTTGGGTGTTGAGTTTGATAAGTTCTTTATAGATTTTGGATACTAGCCCTTATTCTGATATGTCATTTGCAAATATTTTCTCCCATTCTGTCGGTTGTCTTTTGGTTTTGTGGACCGTTTCTTTTGCTGTGCAAAAGCTTTTTATCTGGATGAAATCCCAGTAGTTCATTTTTGCCCTGGCTTCCCGTGCCTTTGGCGATGTTTCTAGGAAGAAGTTGCTGCGGCTAAGGTCGAAAAGGTTGCTACCTGTGTTCTCCTTTAGGATTTGGATGGTCTCCTGTCTCACGTTTAGGTCTTTCAACCATTTGGAGTCGATTTTTGTGTGTGGTGTAAGGAAATGGTCCAGTTTCATTCTTCTGCATGTGGCTGTCCAATTTTCCCAACACCATTTGTTGAAGAGACTGTCTCTTTTCCACTGGACATTCTTTCCTGCTTTGTCAAAGATGAGTTGACCATAGAGTTGAGGGTCCATTTCTGGGCTCTCGATTCTGTTCCATTGATCAATGTGTCTGTTTTTGTGCCAGTACCATACTGTCTTGATGATGACAGCTTTGTAATAGAGCTGGAAGTCCGGAATTGCGATGCCGCCAGCTTTGCTTTTCTTTTTCAGTATTCCTCTGGCTATTCTGGGTCTCTTCTGGTTCCATACAAATTTTAGGATTATTTGTTCCATGTCTGTGAAAAAAGTGGATGGTATTTTGATGGGGATGGCATTGAATGTGTAGATTGCTCTAGGTAGCATTGACATCTTCACAATGTTGATTCTCCCTATCCATGAGCATGGAACGTTTTTCCATTTCTTTGTGTCTTCTTCAATTGCTTTCATGGGTATTTTATAGTTTTCTGAGTACAGATCCTTTGCCTCTTTGGTTAGATTTATTCCTAGGTATCTAATGGTTTTGGGTGCAATTGTAAATGGGATCGACTCCTTGATTTGTCTCTCTTCTGTCTTGTTGTTGGTGTATAGGAATGCCACGGATTTCTGTGCATTGATTTTATATCCTGCCACTTGACTGAATTCCTGTATGAGTTCTAGCAGTTTTGGGGTGGAGTCTTTTGGGTTTTCCACATACAGTATCATATCATCTGCAAAGAGTGAGAGTTTGACTTCCTCTTTGCCGATTTGGATGCCTTTCGTTTCTTTTCGTTGTCTAATTGCTGTGGCTAGGACTTCTAATACTATGTTGAATAGCAGTGGTGAGAGTGGACATCCCTGCCGCGTTCCTGACCTTAGGGGAAGAGCTCTCAGCCTTTCCCCCTTGAGAATGATATTGGCTGTAGGTTATTCATAGATGGCTTTTATGATATTGAGGTATGTACCCTCTCTCCCTATACTCTGAAGAGTTTTGTTCAAGAAAGGATGCTGTACTTTGTCAAATGCTTTTTCTGCATCTAGTTACAGGATCATATGGTTCTTTTTCTTTTTTTTTTATTAATGTATTGTATCACATTGATTGATTTGCAGATGTTGAACCAACCTTGCAGCCTAGGAGTAAATCCCACTTGGTCGTGGTGAATAATCCTTTTAATGCACTGTTGGATCCTATTGGCTGGCGTTTTGGTGAGAAGTTTTGCATCCATGTTCCTCAGGGATATGGACCTGTAATTTTCCTTTTTGATGGGGTCTTTGTTCGGTTTGGGGATCAAGGTAATGGCCTCATAAGACGAGTTTGGATGCTTTCCTTCCATTTCTATTTTTTGGAACAGTTTCAGAAGAATAGGTATTGCTACTTCTTTAAATGGTTGGTAGAATTCCCCTGGGAAGCCATCTGGCCTTGGGCTCCTGTTTGTTGGGAGATTTTTGATGACTGCTTCAATTTCCTCATTAGCGGTTATAGGTCTCTTCAGGTTTTCTATTTCTTCCTGGTTCAGCTTAGGTAGTTGATACATTTCTGGGAATGCATCCATTTCTTCAAGATTATCTAATTTGCTGGCCTAGAGTGGCTCATAATATGTTCTTATAATTGTTTGTATTTCTTTGGTGTTGGTTGTCATCTCTCCTCTTTCATTCATGATTATTTTTTTAATTTTTTTATAGTTATGTTAATCACCATATATTACATCATTAGTTTTTGGTGCAGTGCTCCATGATTCATTGTTTGTTCATAACACCCAGTGCTCCATGCAGAACGTGCCCTCCTCCATACCCATCACCAGGCTCACCCATCCCCCTACCCCCCTCCCCTCTAGAACCCTCAGTTTGTCTTTCAGAGTCCTTCATCTCTCATGGTTCGTCTCCCCCTCTGACATACTCCCCTTTTCTTCCTCTCCTGTTATCTTCTTCTTTTTCTTTTTTCTTAAAATATGGTGCGTTATTTGTTTCAGAAGGACAGAACTGTGATTCAACAGTCTTGCACAATTCACAGCGCTCACCGTAGCACATACCCTCCCCAATGTCTAGCACCCAGCCACCCCATCCCTCCCACCCCCAACCACTGCAGTAACACTCCGTTTCTCTCCTGAGATTAAGAATTCCTCATATCAGTGAGGTCATGTGATACATGTCTTTCTCTGATTGACTTATTTCACTCAGCATAACACCCTCCAGTTCCATCCACGTCGTTGCAAATGGCAAGATCTCATTCCTTTTGATGGCTGCATAATATTCCATTGTGTATCTATACCACCTCTTCTTTATCCATTCATCTGTCGATGGGCATCTTGGCTCTTTCCACAGTTTGGCTATGGTGGACATTGCTGCTATAAACATTGGGGTACACGTACCCCTTCGGGTCCCTACATTTGTATCTTTGTGGTAAATACCCAGTAGTGCAATTGCTGGATCGAACGGTAGCTCTAATTTCAACTGTTTGAGGAACCTCCATACTGTTTTCCAGAGGGGTTGCACCAGCTTGCATTCCCACCAACAGTGTAGGAGGGTTCCCCTTTCTCCACATCCCCGCCAACATCTGCCGTTCCCTGACTTGTTCATTTTAGCCAATCGGACTGGTGTGAGGTGGTATCTCATTGAGGTTTTGATTTGGATTTCCCTGATGCCGAGCGATGTTGAGCACTTTTTCATGTGCCTGTTGGCCATGTGGATGTCTTCTTTGGAGAAATGTCTGTTCATGTCTTCTGCCCATTTCTTGATTGGATTACTTGTTCTTTGGGTGTTGAGTTTGATAAGTTCTTTATAGATTTTGGATACTAGCCCTTATTCTGATATGTCATTTGCAAATATTTTCTCCCATTCTGTCGGTTGTCTTTTGGTTTTGTGGACCGTTTCTTTTGCTGTGCAAAAGCTTTTTATCTGGATGAAATCCCAGTAGTTCATTTTTGCCCTGGCTTCCCGTGCCTTTGGCGATGTTTCTAGGAAGAAGTTGCTGCGGCTAAGGTCGAAAAGGTTGCTACCTGTGTTCTCCTTTAGGATTTGGATGGTCTCCTGTCTCACGTTTAGGTCTTTCAACCATTTGGAGTCGATTTTTGTGTGTGGTGTAAGGAAATGGTCCAGTTTCATTCTTCTGCATGTGGCTGTCCAATTTTCCCAACACCATTTGTTGAAGAGACTGTCTCTTTTCCACTGGACATTCTTTCCTGCTTTGTCAAAGATGAGTTGACCATAGAGTTGAGGGTCCATTTCTGGGCTCTCGATTCTGTTCCATTGATCAATGTGTCTGTTTTTGTGCCAGTACCATACTGTCTTGATGATGACAGCTTTGTAATAGAGCTGGAAGTCCGGAATTGCGATGCCGCCAGCTTTGCTTTTCTTTTTCAGTATTCCTCTGGCTATTCTGGGTCTCTTCTGGTTCCATACAAATTTTAGGATTATTTGTTCCATGTCTGTGAAAAAAGTGGATGGTATTTTGATGGGGATGGCATTGAATGTGTAGATTGCTCTAGGTAGCATTGACATCTTCACAATGTTGATTCTCCCAATCCATGAGCATGGAACGTTTTTCCATTTCTTTGTGTCTTCTTCAATTGCTTTCATGGGTATTTTATAGTTTTCTGAGTACAGATCCTTTGCCTCTTTGGTTAGTTTTATTCCTAGGTATCTAATGGTTTTGGGTGCAATTGTAAATGGGATCGACTCCTTGATTTGTCTCTCTTCTGTCTTGTTGTTGGTGTATAGGAATGCCACGGATTTCTGTGCATTGATTTTATATCCTGCCACTTGACTGAATTCCTGTATGAGTTCTAGCAGTTTTGGGGTGGAGTCTTTTGGGTTTTCCACATACAGTATCATATCATCTGCAAAGAGTGAGAGTTTGACTTCCTCTTTGCCGATTTGGATGCCTTTCGTTTCTTTTCGTTGTCTAATTGCTGTGGCTAGGACTTCTAATACTATGTTGAATAGCAGTGGTGAGAGTGGACATCCCTGCCGCGTTCCTGACCTTAGGGGAAGAGCTCTCAGCCTTTCCCCCTTGAGAATGATATTGGCTGTAGGTTATTCATAGATGGCTTTTATGATATTGAGGTATGTACCCTCTCTCCCTATACTCTGAAGAGTTTTGTTCAAGAAAGGATGCTGTACTTTGTCAAATGCTTTTTCTGCATCTAGTTACAGGATCATATGGTTCTTTTTCTTTTTTTTTTATTAATGTATTGTATCACATTGATTGATTTGCAGATGTTGAACCAACCTTGCAGCCTAGGAGTAAATCCCACTTGGTCGTGGTGAATAATCCTTTTAATGCACTGTTGGATCCTATTGGCTGGCGTTTTGGTGAGAAGTTTTGCATCCATGTTCCTCAGGGATATGGACCTGTAATTTTCCTTTTTGATGGGGTCTTTGTTCGGTTTGGGGATCAAGGTAATGGCCTCATAAGACGAGTTTGGATGCTTTCCTTCCATTTCTATTTTTTGGAACAGTTTCAGAAGAATAGGTATTACTACTTCTTTAAATGGTTGGTAGAATTCCCCTGGGAAGCCATCTGGCCTTGGGCTCCTGTTTGTTGGGAGATTTTTGATGACTGCTTCAATTTCCTCATTAGCGGTTATAGGTCTCTTCAGGTTTTCTATTTCTTCCTGGTTCAGCTTAGGTAGTTGATACATTTCTGGGAATGCATCCATTTCTTCAAGATTATCTAATTTGCTGGCCTAGAGTGGCTCATAATATGTTCTTATAATTGTTTGTATTTCTTTGGTGTTGGTTGTCATCTCTCCTCTTTCATTCATGATTATTTTTTTAATTTTTTTATAGTTATGTTAATCACCATATATTACATCATTAGTTTTTGGTGCAGTGCTCCATGATTCATTGTTTGTTCATAACACCCAGTGCTCCATGCAGAACGTGCCCTCCTCCATACCCATCACCAGGCTCACCCATCCCCCTACCCCCCTCCCCTCTAGAACCCTCAGTTTGTCTTTCAGAGTCCTTCATCTCTCATGGTTCGTCTCCCCCTCTGACATACTCCCCTTTTCTTCCTCTCCTGTTATCTTCTTCTTTTTCTTTTTTCTTAAAATATGGTGCGTTATTTGTTTCAGAAGGACAGAACTGTGATTCAACAGTCTTGCACAATTCACAGCGCTCACCGTAGCACATACCCTCCCCAATGTCTAGCACCCAGCCACCCCATCCCTCCCACCCCCAACCACTGCAGTAACACTCCGTTTCTCTCCTGAGATTAAGAATTCCTCATATCAGTGAGGTCATGTGATACATGTCTTTCTCTGATTGACTTATTTCACTCAGCATAACACCCTCCAGTTCCATCCACGTCGTTGCAAATGGCAAGATCTCATTCCTTTTGATGGCTGCATAATATTCCATTGTGTATCTATACCACCTCTTCTTTATCCATTCATCTGTCGATGGGCATCTTGGCTCTTTCCACAGTTTGGCTATGGTGGACATTGCTGCTATAAACATTGGGGTACACGTACCCCTTCGGGTCCCTACATTTGTATCTTTGTGGTAAATACCCAGTAGTGCAATTGCTGGATCGAACGGTAGCTCTAATTTCAACTGTTTGAGGAACCTCCATACTGTTTTCCAGAGGGGTTGCACCAGCTTGCATTCCCACCAACAGTGTAGGAGGGTTCCCCTTTCTCCACATCCCCGCCAACATCTGCCGTTCCCTGACTTGTTCATTTTAGCCAATCGGACTGGTGTGAGGTGGTATCTCATTGAGGTTTTGATTTGGATTTCCCTGATGCCGAGCGATGTTGAGCACTTTTTCATGTGCCTGTTGGCCATGTGGATGTCTTCTTTGGAGAAATGTCTGTTCATGTCTTCTGCCCATTTCTTGATTGGATTACTTGTTCTTTGGGTGTTGAGTTTGATAAGTTCTTTATAGATTTTGGATACTAGCCCTTATTCTGATATGTCATTTGCAAATATTTTCTCCCATTCTGTCGGTTGTCTTTTGGTTTTGTGGACCGTTTCTTTTGCTGTGCAAAAGCTTTTTATCTGGATGAAATCCCAGTAGTTCATTTTTGCCCTGGCTTCCCGTGCCTTTGGCGATGTTTCTAGGAAGAAGTTGCTGCGGCTAAGGTCGAAAAGGTTGCTACCTGTGTTCTCCTTTAGGATTTGGATGGTCTCCTGTCTCACGTTTAGGTCTTTCAACCATTTGGAGTCGATTTTTGTGTGTGGTGTAAGGAAATGGTCCAGTTTCATTCTTCTGCATGTGGCTGTCCAATTTTCCCAACACCATTTGTTGAAGAGACTGTCTCTTTTCCACTGGACATTCTTTCCTGCTTTGTCAAAGATGAGTTGACCATAGAGTTGAGGGTCCATTTCTGGGCTCTCGATTCTGTTCCATTGATCAATGTGTCTGTTTTTGTGCCAGTACCATACTGTCTTGATGATGACAGCTTTGTAATAGAGCTGGAAGTCCGGAATTGCGATGCCGCCAGCTTTGCTTTTCTTTTTCAGTATTCCTCTGGCTATTCTGGGTCTCTTCTGGTTCCATACAAATTTTAGGATTATTTGTTCCATGTCTGTGAAAAAAGTGGATGGTATTTTGATGGGGATGGCATTGAATGTGTAGATTGCTCTAGGTAGCATTGACATCTTCACAATGTTGATTCTCCCAATCCATGAGCATGGAACGTTTTTCCATTTCTTTGTGTCTTCTTCAATTGCTTTCATGGGTATTTTATAGTTTTCTGAGTACAGATCCTTTGCCTCTTTGGTTAGTTTTATTCCTAGGTATCTAATGGTTTTGGGTGCAATTGTAAATGGGATCGACTCCTTGATTTGTCTCTCTTCTGTCTTGTTGTTGGTGTATAGGAATGCCACGGATTTCTGTGCATTGATTTTATATCCTGCCACTTGACTGAATTCCTGTATGAGTTCTAGCAGTTTTGGGGTGGAGTCTTTTGGGTTTTCCACATACAGTATCATATCATCTGCAAAGAGTGAGAGTTTGACTTCCTCTTTGCCGATTTGGATGCCTTTCGTTTCTTTTCGTTGTCTAATTGCTGTGGCTAGGACTTCTAATACTATGTTGAATAGCAGTGGTGAGAGTGGACATCCCTGCCGCGTTCCTGACCTTAGGGGAAGAGCTCTCAGCCTTTCCCCCTTGAGAATGATATTGGCTGTAGGTTATTCATAGATGGCTTTTATGATATTGAGGTATGTACCCTCTCTCCCTATACTCTGAAGAGTTTTGTTCAAGAAAGGATGCTGTACTTTGTCAAATGCTTTTTCTGCATCTAGTTACAGGATCATATGGTTCTTTTTCTTTTTTTTTATTAATGTATTGTATCACATTGATTGATTTGCAGATGTTGAACCAACCTTGCAGCCTAGGAGTAAATCCCACTTGGTCGTGGTGAATAATCCTTTTAATGCACTGTTGGATCCTATTGGCTGGCGTTTTGGTGAGAAGTTTTGCATCCATGTTCCTCAGGGATATGGACCTGTAATTTTCCTTTTTGATGGGGTCTTTGTTCGGTTTGGGGATCAAGGTAATGGCCTCATAAGACGAGTTTGGATGCTTTCCTTCCATTTCTATTTTTTGGAACAGTTTCAGAAGAATAGGTATTACTACTTCTTTAAATGGTTGGTGGAATTCCCCTGGGAAGCCATCTGGCCTTGGGCTCCTGTTTGTTGGGAGATTTTTGATGACTGCTTCAATTTCCTCATTAGCGGTTATAGGTCTCTTCAGGTTTTCTATTTCTTCCTGGTTCAGCTTAGGTAGTTGATACATTTCTGGGAATGCATCCATTTCTTCAAGATTATCTAATTTGCTGGCCTAGAGTGGCTCATAATATGTTCTTATAATTGTTTGTATTTCTTTGGTGTTGGTTGTCATCTCTCCTCTTTCATTCATGATTATTTTTTTAATTTTTTTATAGTTATGTTAATCACCATATATTACATCATTAGTTTTTGGTGCAGTGTTCCATGATTCATTGTTTGTTCATAACACCCAGTGCTCCATGCAGAACGTGCCCTCCTCCATACCCATCACCAGGCTCACCCATCCCCCTACCCCCCTCCCCTCTAGAACCCTCAGTTTGTCTTTCAGAGTCCTTCATCTCTCATGGTTCGTCTCCCCCTCTGACATACTCCCCTTTTCTTCCTCTCCTGTTATCTTCTTCTTTTTCTTTTTTCTTAAAATATGGTGCGTTATTTGTTTCAGAAGGACAGAACTGTGATTCAACAGTCTTGCACAATTCACAGCGCTCACCGTAGCACATACCCTCCCCAATGTCTAGCACCCAGCCACCCCATCCCTCCCACCCCCAACCACTGCAGTAACACTCCGTTTCTCTCCTGAGATTAAGAATTCCTCATATCAGTGAGGTCATGTGATACATGTCTTTCTCTGATTGACTTATTTCACTCAGCATAACACCCTCCAGTTCCATCCACGTCGTTGCAAATGGCAAGATCTCATTCCTTTTGATGGCTGCATAATATTCCATTGTGTATCTATACCACCTCTTCTTTATCCATTCATCTGTCGATGGGCATCTTGGCTCTTTCCACAGTTTGGCTATGGTGGACATTGCTGCTATAAACATTGGGGTACACGTACCCCTTCGGGTCCCTACATTTGTATCTTTGTGGTAAATACCCAGTAGTGCAATTGCTGGATCGAACGGTAGCTCTAATTTCAACTGTTTGAGGAACCTCCATACTGTTTTCCAGAGGGGTTGCACCAGCTTGCATTCCCACCAACAGTGTAGGAGGGTTCCCCTTTCTCCACATCCCCGCCAACATCTGCCGTTCCCTGACTTGTTCATTTTAGCCAATCGGACTGGTGTGAGGTGGTATCTCATTGAGGTTTTGATTTGGATTTCCCTGATGCCGAGCGATGTTGAGCACTTTTTCATGTGCCTGTTGGCCATGTGGATGTCTTCTTTGGAGAAATGTCTGTTCATGTCTTCTGCCCATTTCTTGATTGGATTACTTGTTCTTTGGGTGTTGAGTTTGATAAGTTCTTTATAGATTTTGGATACTAGCCCTTATTCTGATATGTCATTTGCAAATATTTTCTCCCATTCTGTCGGTTGTCTTTTGGTTTTGTGGACCGTTTCTTTTGCTGTGCAAAAGCTTTTTATCTGGATGAAATCCCAGTAGTTCATTTTTGCCCTGGCTTCCCGTGCCTTTGGCGATGTTTCTAGGAAGAAGTTGCTGCGGCTAAGGTCGAAAAGGTTGCTACCTGTGTTCTCCTTTAGGATTTGGATGGTCTCCTGTCTCACGTTTAGGTCTTTCAACCATTTGGAGTCGATTTTTGTGTGTGGTGTAAGGAAATGGTCCAGTTTCATTCTTCTGCATGTGGCTGTCCAATTTTCCCAACACCATTTGTTGAAGAGACTGTCTCTTTTCCACTGGACATTCTTTCCTGCTTTGTCAAAGATGAGTTGACCATAGAGTTGAGGGTCCATTTCTGGGCTCTCGATTCTGTTCCATTGATCAATGTGTCTGTTTTTGTGCCAGTACCATACTGTCTTGATGAGGACAGCTTTGTAATAGAGCTGGAAGTCCGGAATTGCGATGCCGCCAGCTTTGCTTTTCTTTTTCAGTATTCCTCTGGCTATTCTGGGTCTCTTCTGGTTCCATACAAATTTTAGGATTATTTGTTCCATGTCTGTGAAAAAAGTGGATGGTATTTTGATGGGGATGGCATTGAATGTGTAGATTGCTCTAGGTAGCATTGACATCTTCACAATGTTGATTCTCCCAATCCATGAGCATGGAACGTTTTTCCATTTCTTTGTGTCTTCTTCAATTGCTTTCATGGGTATTTTATAGTTTTCTGAGTACAGATCCTTTGCCTCTTTGGTTAGATTTATTCCTAGGTATCTAATGGTTTTGGGTGCAATTGTAAATGGGATCGACTCCTTGATTTGTCTCTCTTCTGTCTTGTTGTTGGTGTATAGGAATGCCACGGATTTCTGTGCATTGATTTTATATCCGGCCACTTGACTGAATTCCTGTATGAGTTCTAGCAGTTTTGGGGTGGAGTCTTTTGGGTTTTCCACATACAGTATCATATCATCTGCAAAGAGTGAGAGTTTGACTTCCTCTTTGCCGATTTGGATGCCTTTCGTTTCTTTTGGTTGTCTAATTGCTGTGGCTAGGACTTCTAATACTATGTTGAATAGCAGTGGTGAGAGTGGACATCCCTGCCGCGTTCCTGACCTTAGGGGAAGAGCTCTCAGCCTTTCCCCCTTGAGAATGATATTGGCTGTAGGTTATTCATAGATGGCTTTTATGATATTGAGGTATGTACCCTCTCTCCCTATACTCTGAAGAGTTTTGTTCAAGAAAGGATGCTGTACTTTGTCAAATGCTTTTTCTGCATCTAGTTACAGGATCATATGGTTCTTTTTCTTTTTTTTTATTAATGTATTGTATCACATTGATTGATTTGCAGATGTTGAACCAACCTTGCAGCCTAGGAGTAAATCCCACTTGGTCGTGGTGAATAATCCTTTTAATGCACTGTTGGATCCTATTGGCTGGCGTTTTGGTGAGAAGTTTTGCATCCATGTTCCTCAGGGATATGGACCTGTAATTTTCCTTTTTGATGGGGTCTTTGTTCGGTTTGGGGATCAAGGTAATGGCCTCATAAGACGAGTTTGGATGCTTTCCTTCCATTTCTATTTTTTGGAACAGTTTCAGAAGAATAGGTATTACTACTTCTTTAAATGGTTGGTGGAATTCCCCTGGGAAGCCATCTGGCCTTGGGCTCCTGTTTGTTGGGAGATTTTTGATGACTGCTTCAATTTCCTCATTAGCGGTTATAGGTCTCTTCAGGTTTTCTATTTCTTCCTGGTTCAGCTTAGGTAGTTGATACATTTCTGGGAATGCATCCATTTCTTCAAGATTATCTAATTTGCTGGCCTAGAGTGGCTCATAATATGTTCTTATAATTGTTTGTATTTCTTTGGTGTTGGTTGTCATCTCTCCTCTTTCATTCATGATTATTTTTTTAATTTTTTTATAGTTATGTTAATCACCATATATTACATCATTAGTTTTTGGTGCAGTGTTCCATGATTCATTGTTTGTTCATAACACCCAGTGCTCCATGCAGAACGTGCCCTCCTCCATACCCATCACCAGGCTCACCCATCCCCCTACCCCCCTCCCCTCTAGAACCCTCAGTTTGTCTTTCAGAGTCCTTCATCTCTCATGGTTCGTCTCCCCCTCTGACATACTCCCCTTTTCTTCCTCTCCTGTTATCTTCTTCTTTTTCTTTTTTCTTAAAATATGGTGCGTTATTTGTTTCAGAAGGACAGAACTGTGATTCAACAGTCTTGCACAATTCACAGCGCTCACCGTAGCACATACCCTCCCCAATGTCTAGCACCCAGCCACCCCATCCCTCCCACCCCCAACCACTGCAGTAACACTCCGTTTCTCTCCTGAGATTAAGAATTCCTCATATCAGTGAGGTCATGTGATACATGTCTTTCTCTGATTGACTTATTTCACTCAGCATAACACCCTCCAGTTCCATCCACGTCGTTGCAAATGGCAAGATCTCATTCCTTTTGATGGCTGCATAATATTCCATTGTGTATCTATACCACCTCTTCTTTATCCATTCATCTGTCGATGGGCATCTTGGCTCTTTCCACAGTTTGGCTATGGTGGACATTGCTGCTATAAACATTGGGGTACACGTACCCCTTCGGGTCCCTACATTTGTATCTTTGTGGTAAATACCCAGTAGTGCAATTGCTGGATCGAACGGTAGCTCTAATTTCAACTGTTTGAGGAACCTCCATACTGTTTTCCAGAGGGGTTGCACCAGCTTGCATTCCCACCAACAGTGTAGGAGGGTTCCCCTTTCTCCACATCCCCGCCAACATCTGCCGTTCCCTGACTTGTTCATTTTAGCCAATCGGACTGGTGTGAGGTGGTATCTCATTGAGGTTTTGATTTGGATTTCCCTGATGCCGAGCGATGTTGAGCACTTTTTCATGTGCCTGTTGGCCATGTGGATGTCTTCTTTGGAGAAATGTCTGTTCATGTCTTCTGCCCATTTCTTGATTGGATTACTTGTTCTTTGGGTGTTGAGTTTGATAAGTTCTTTATAGATTTTGGATACTAGCCCTTATTCTGATAGGTCATTTGCAAATATTTTCTCCCATTCTGTCGGTTGTCTTTTGGTTTTGTGGACCGTTTCTTTTGCTGTGCAAAAGCTTTTTATCTGGATGAAATCCCAGTAGTTCATTTTTGCCCTGGCTTCCCGTGCCTTTGGCGATGTTTCTAGGAAGAAGTTGCTGCGGCTAAGGTCGAAAAGGTTGCTACCTGTGTTCTCCTTTAGGATTTGGATGGTCTCCTGTCTCACGTTTAGGTCTTTCAACCATTTGGAGTCGATTTTTGTGTGTGGTGTAAGGAAATGGTCCAGTTTCATTCTTCTGCATGTGGCTGTCCAATTTTCCCAACACCATTTGTTGAAGAGACTGTCTCTTTTCCACTGGACATTCTTTCCTGCTTTGTCAAAGATGAGTTGACCATAGAGTTGAGGGTCCATTTCTGGGCTCTCGATTCTGTTCCATTGATCAATGTGTCTGTTTTTGTGCCAGTACCATACTGTCTTGATGATGACAGCTTTGTAATAGAGCTGGAAGTCCGGAATTGCGATGCCGCCAGCTTTGCTTTTCTTTTTCAGTATTCCTCTGGCTATTCTGGGTCTCTTCTGGTTCCATACAAATTTTAGGATTATTTGTTCCATGTCTGTGAAAAAAGTGGATGGTATTTTGATGGGGATGGCATTGAATGTGTAGATTGCTCTAGGTAGCATTGACATCTTCACAATGTTGATTCTCCCAATCCATGAGCATGGAACGTTTTTCCATTTCTTTGTGTCTTCTTCAATTGCTTTCATGGGTATTTTATAGTTTTCTGAGTACAGATCCTTTGCCTCTTTGGTTAGATTTATTCCTAGGTATCTAATGGTTTTGGGTGCAATTGTAAATGGGATCGACTCCTTGATTTGTCTCTCTTCTGTCTTGTTGTTGGTGTATAGGAATGCCACGGATTTCTGTGCATTGATTTTATGTCCTGCCACTTGACTGAATTCCTGGATGAGTTCTAGCAGTTTTGGGGTGGAGTCTTTTGGGTTTTCCACATACAGTATCATATCATCTGCAAAGAGTGAGAGTTTGACTTCCTCTTTGCCGATTTGGATGCCTTTCGTTTCTTTTGGTTGTCTAATTGCTGTGGCTAGGACTTCTAATACTATGTTGAATAGCAGTGGTGAGAGTGGACATCCCTGCCGCGTTCCTGACCTTAGGGGAAGAGCTCTCAGCCTTTCCCCCTTGAGAATGATATTGGCTGTAGGTTATTCATAGATGGCTTTTATGATATTGAGGTATGTACCCTCTCTCCCTATACTCTGAAGAGTTTTGTTCAAGAAAGGATGCTGTACTTTGTCAAATGCTTTTTCTGCATCTATTTACAGGATCATATGGTTCTTTTTCTTTTTTTTTTATTAATGTATTGTATCACATTGATTGATTTGCAGATGTTGAACCAACCTTGCAGCCTAGGAGTAAATCCCACTTGGTCGTGGTGAATAATCCTTTTAATGCACTGTTGGATCCTATTGGCTGGCGTTTTGGTGAGAAGTTTTGCATCCATGTTCCTCAGGGATATGGACCTGTAATTTTCCTTTTTGATGGGGTCTTTGTTCGGTTTGGGGATCAAGGTAATGGCCTCATAAGACGAGTTTGGATGCTTTCCTTCCATTTCTATTTTTTGGAACAGTTTCAGAAGAATAGGTATTACTACTTCTTTAAATGGTTGGTGGAATTCCCCTGGGAAGCCATCTGGCCTTGGGCTCCTGTTTGTTGGGAGATTTTTGATGACTGCTTCAATTTCCTCATTAGCGGTTATAGGTCTCTTCAGGTTTTCTATTTCTTCCTGGTTCAGCTTAGGTAGTTGATACATTTCTGGGAATGCATCCATTTCTTCAAGATTATCTAATTTGCTGGCCTAGAGTGGCTCATAATATGTTCTTATAATTGTTTGTATTTCTTTGGTGTTGGTTGTCATCTCTCCTCTTTCATTCATGATTATTTTTTTAATTTTTTTATAGTTATGTTAATCACCATATATTACATCATTAGTTTTTGGTGCAGTGCTCCATGATTCATTGTTTGTTCATAACACCCAGTGCTCCATGCAGAACGTGCCCTCCTCCATACCCATCACCAGGCTCACCCATCCCCCTACCCCCCTCCCCTCTAGAACCCTCAGTTTGTCTTTCAGAGTCCTTCATCTCTCATGGTTCGTCTCCCCCTCTGACATACTCCCCTTTTCTTCCTCTCCTGTTATCTTCTTCTTTTTCTTTTTTCTTAAAATATGGTGCGTTATTTGTTTCAGAAGGACAGAACTGTGATTCAACAGTCTTGCACAATTCACAGCGCTCACCGTAGCACATACCCTCCCCAATGTCTAGCACCCAGCCACCCCATCCCTCCCACCCCCAACCACTGCAGTAACACTCAGTTTCTCTCCTGAGATTAAGAATTCCTCATATCAGTGAGGTCATGTGATACATGTCTTTCTCTGATTGACTTATTTCACTCAGCATAACACCCTCCAGTTCCATCCACGTCGTTGCAAATGGCAAGATCTCATTCCTTTTGATGGCTGCATAATATTCCATTGTGTATCTATACCACCTCTTCTTTATCCATTCATCTGTCGATGGGCATCTTGGCTCTTTCCACAGTTTGGCTATGGTGGACATTGCTGCTATAAACATTGGGGTACACGTACCCCTTCGGGTCCCTACATTTGTATCTTTGTGGTAAATACCCAGTAGTGCAATTGCTGGATCGAACGGTAGCTCTAATTTCAACTGTTTGAGGAACCTCCATACTGTTTTCCAGAGGGGTTGCACCAGCTTGCATTCCCACCAACAGTGTAGGAGGGTTCCCCTTTCTCCACATCCCCGCCAACATCTGCCGTTCCCTGACTTGTTCATTTTAGCCAATCGGACTGGTGTGAGGTGGTATCTCATTGAGGTTTTGATTTGGATTTCCCTGATGCCGAGCGATGTTGAGCACTTTTTCATGTGCCTGTTGGCCATGTGGATGTCTTCTTTGGAGAAATGTCTGTTCATGTCTTCTGCCCATTTCTTGATTGGATTACTTGTTCTTTGGGTGTTGAGTTTGATAAGTTCTTTATAGATTTTGGATACTAGCCCTTATTCTGATATGTCATTTGCAAATATTTTCTCCCATTCTGTCGGTTGTCTTTTGGTTTTGTGGACCGTTTCTTTTGCTGTGCAAAAGCTTTTTATCTGGATGAAATCCCAGTAGTTCATTTTTGCCCTGGCTTCCCGTGCCTTTGGCGATGTTTCTAGGAAGAAGTTGCTGCGGCTAAGGTCGAAAAGGTTGCTACCTGTGTTCTCCTTTAGGATTTGGATGGTCTCCTGTCTCACGTTTAGGTCTTTCAACCATTTGGAGTCGATTTTTGTGTGTGGTGTAAGGAAATGGTCCAGTTTCATTCTTCTGCATGTGGCTGTCCAATTTTCCCAACACCATTTGTTGAAGAGACTGTCTCTTTTCCACTGGACATTCTTTCCTGCTTTGTCAAAGATGAGTTGACCATAGAGTTGAGGGTCCATTTCTGGGCTCTCGATTCTGTTCCATTGATCAATGTGTCTGTTTTTGTGCCAGTACCATACTGTCTTGATGATGACAGCTTTGTAATAGAGCTGGAAGTCCGGAATTGCGATGCCGCCAGCTTTGCTTTTCTTTTTCAGTATTCCTCTGGCTATTCTGGGTCTCTTCTGGTTCCATACAAATTTTAGGATTATTTGTTCCATGTCTGTGAAAAAAGTGGATGGTATTTTGATGGGGATGGCATTGAATGTGTAGATTGCTCTAGGTAGCATTGACATCTTCACAATGTTGATTCTCCCAATCCATGAGCATGGAACGTTTTTCCATTTCTTTGTGTCTTCTTCAATTGCTTTCATGGGTATTTTATAGTTTTCTGAGTACAGATCCTTTGCCTCTTTGGTTAGATTTATTCCTAGGTATCTAATGGTTTTGGGTGCAATTGTAAATGGGATCGACTCCTTGATTTGTCTCTCTTCTGTCTTGTTGTTGGTGTATAGGAATGCCACGGATTTCTGTGCATTGATTTTATATCCTGCCACTTGACTGAATTCCTGGATGAGTTCTAGCAGTTTTGGGGTGGAGTCTTTTGGGTTTTCCACATACAGTATCATATCATCTGCAAAGAGTGAGAGTTTGACTTCCTCTTTGCCGATTTGGATGCCTTTCGTTTCTTTTGGTTGTCTAACTGCTGTGGCTAGGACTTCTAATACTATGTTGAATAGCAGTGGTGAGAGTGGACATCCCTGCCGCGTTCCTGACCTTAGGGGAAGAGCTCTCAGCCTTTCCCCCTTGAGAATGATATTGGCTGTAGGTTATTCATAGATGGCTTTTATGATATTGAGGTATGTACCCTCTCTCCCTATACTCTGAAGAGTTTTGTTCAAGAAAGGATGCTGTACTTTGTCAAATGCTTTTTCTGCATCTAGTTACAGGATCATATGGTTCTTTTTCTTTTTTTTTATTAATGTATTGTATCACATTGATTGATTTGCAGATGTTGAACCAACCTTGCAGCCTAGGAGTAAATCCCACTTGGTCGTGGTGAATAATCCTTTTAATGCACTGTTGGATCCTATTGGCTGGCGTTTTGGTGAGAAGTTTTGCATCCATGTTCCTCAGGGATATGGACCTGTAATTTTCCTTTTTGATGGGGTCTTTGTTCGGTTTGGGGATCAAGGTAATGGCCTCATAAGACGAGTTTGGATGCTTTCCTTCCATTTCTATTTTTTGGAACAGTTTCAGAAGAATAGGTATTACTACTTCTTTAAATGGTTGGTGGAATTCCCCTGGGAAGCCATCTGGCCTTGGGCTCCTGTTTGTTGGGAGATTTTTGATGACTGCTTCAATTTCCTCATTAGCGGTTATAGGTCTCTTCAGGTTTTCTATTTCTTCCTGGTTCAGCTTAGGTAGTTGATACATTTCTGGGAATGCATCCATTTCTTCAAGATTATCTAATTTGCTGGCCTAGAGTGGCTCATAATATGTTCTTATAATTGTTTGTATTTCTTTGGTGTTGGTTGTCATCTCTCCTCTTTCATTCATGATTATTTTTTTAATTTTTTTATAGTTATGTTAATCACCATATATTACATCATTAGTTTTTGGTGCAGTGCTCCATGATTCATTGTTTGTTCATAACACCCAGTGCTCCATGCAGAACGTGCCCTCCTCCATACCCATCACCAGGCTCACCCATCCCCCTACCCCCCTCCCCTCTAGAACCCTCAGTTTGTCTTTCAGAGTCCTTCATCTCTCATGGTTCGTCTCCCCCTCTGACATACTCCCCTTTTCTTCCTCTCCTGTTATCTTCTTCTTTTTCTTTTTTCTTAAAATATGGTGCGTTATTTGTTTCAGAAGGACAGAACTGTGATTCAACAGTCTTGCACAATTCACAGCGCTCACCGTAGCACATACCCTCCCCAATGTCTAGCACCCAGCCACCCCATCCCTCCCACCCCCAACCACTGCAGTAACACTCAGTTTCTCTCCTGAGATTAAGAATTCCTCATATCAGTGAGGTCATGTGATACATGTCTTTCTCTGATTGACTTATTTCACTCAGCATAACACCCTCCAGTTCCATCCACGTCGTTGCAAATGGCAAGATCTCATTCCTTTTGATGGCTGCATAATATTCCATTGTGTATCTATACCACCTCTTCTTTATCCATTCATCTGTCGATGGGCATCTTGGCTCTTTCCACAGTTTGGCTATGGTGGACATTGCTGCTATAAACATTGGGGTACACGTACCCCTTCGGGTCCCTACATTTGTATCTTTGTGGTAAATACCCAGTAGTGCAATTGCTGGATCGAACGGTAGCTCTAATTTCAACTGTTTGAGGAACCTCCATACTGTTTTCCAGAGGGGTTGCACCAGCTTGCATTCCCACCAACAGTGTAGGAGGGTTCCCCTTTCTCCACATCCCCGCCAACATCTGCCGTTCCCTGACTTGTTCATTTTAGCCAATCGGACTGGTGTGAGGTGGTATCTCATTGAGGTTTTGATTTGGATTTCCCTGATGCCGAGCGATGTTGAGCACTTTTTCATGTGCCTGTTGGCCATGTGGATGTCTTCTTTGGAGAAATGTCTGTTCATGTCTTCTGCCCATTTCTTGATTGGATTACTTGTTCTTTGGGTGTTGAGTTTGATAAGTTCTTTATAGATTTTGGATACTAGCCCTTATTCTGATATGTCATTTGCAAATATTTTCTCCCATTCTGTCGGTTGTCTTTTGGTTTTGTGGACCGTTTCTTTTGCTGTGCAAAAGCTTTTTATCTGGATGAAATCCCAGTAGTTCATTTTTGCCCTGGCTTCCCGTGCCTTTGGCGATGTTTCTAGGAAGAAGTTGCTGCGGCTAAGGTCGAAAAGGTTGCTACCTGTGTTCTCCTTTAGGATTTGGATGGTCTCCTGTCTCACGTTTAGGTCTTTCAACCATTTGGAGTCGATTTTTGTGTGTGGTGTAAGGAAATGGTCCAGTTTCATTCTTCTGCATGTGGCTGTCCAATTTTCCCAACACCATTTGTTGAAGAGACTGTCTCTTTTCCACTGGACATTCTTTCCTGCTTTGTCAAAGATGAGTTGACCATAGAGTTGAGGGTCCATTTCTGGGCTCTCGATTCTGTTCCATTGATCAATGTGTCTGTTTTTGTGCCAGTACCATACTGTCTTGATGATGACAGCTTTGTAATAGAGCTGGAAGTCCGGAATTGCGATGCCGCCAGCTTTGCTTTTCTTTTTCAGTATTCCTCTGGCTATTCTGGGTCTCTTCTGGTTCCATACAAATTTTAGGATTATTTGTTCCATGTCTGTGAAAAAAGTGGATGGTATTTTGATGGGGATGGCATTGAATGTGTAGATTGCTCTAGGTAGCATTGACATCTTCACAATGTTGATTCTCCCAATCCATGAGCATGGAACGTTTTTCCATTTCTTTGTGTCTTCTTCAATTGCTTTCATGGGTATTTTATAGTTTTCTGAGTACAGATCCTTTGCCTCTTTGGTTAGATTTATTCCTAGGTATCTAATGGTTTTGGGTGCAATTGTAAATGGGATCGACTCCTTGATTTGTCTCTCTTCTGTCTTGTTGTTGGTGTATAGGAATGCCACGGATTTCTGTGCATTGATTTTATATCCTGCCACTTGACTGAATTCCTGGATGAGTTCTAGCAGTTTTGGGGTGGAGTCTTTTGGGTTTTCCACATACAGTATCATATCATCTGCAAAGAGTGAGAGTTTGACTTCCTCTTTGCCGATTTGGATGCCTTTCGTTTCTTTTGGTTGTCTAACTGCTGTGGCTAGGACTTCTAATACTATGTTGAATAGCAGTGGTGAGAGTGGACATCCCTGCCGCGTTCCTGACCTTAGGGGAAGAGCTCTCAGCCTTTCCCCCTTGAGAATGATATTGGCTGTAGGTTATTCATAGATGGCTTTTATGATATTGAGGTATGTACCCTCTCTCCCTATACTCTGAAGAGTTTTGTTCAAGAAAGGATGCTGTACTTTGTCAAATGCTTTTTCTGCATCTAGTTACAGGATCATATGGTTCTTTTTCTTTTTTTTTATTAATGTATTGTATCACATTGATTGATTTGCAGATGTTGAACCAACCTTGCAGCCTAGGAGTAAATCCCACTTGGTCGTGGTGAATAATCCTTTTAATGCACTGTTGGATCCTATTGGCTGGCGTTTTGGTGAGAAGTTTTGCATCCATGTTCCTCAGGGATATGGACCTGTAATTTTCCTTTTTGATGGGGTCTTTGTTCGGTTTGGGGATCAAGGTAATGGCCTCATAAGACGAGTTTGGATGCTTTCCTTCCATTTCTATTTTTTGGAACAGTTTCAGAAGAATAGGTATTACTACTTCTTTAAATGGTTGGTGGAATTCCCCTGGGAAGCCATCTGGCCTTGGGCTCCTGTTTGTTGGGAGATTTTTGATGACTGCTTCAATTTCCTCATTAGCGGTTATAGGTCTCTTCAGGTTTTCTATTTCTTCCTGGTTCAGCTTAGGTAGTTGATACATTTCTGGGAATGCATCCATTTCTTCAAGATTATCTAATTTGCTGGCCTAGAGTGGCTCATAATATGTTCTTATAATTGTTTGTATTTCTTTGGTGTTGGTTGTCATCTCTCCTCTTTCATTCATGATTATTTTTTTAATTTTTTTATAGTTATGTTAATCACCATATATTACATCATTAGTTTTTGGTGCAGTGCTCCATGATTCATTGTTTGTTCATAACACCCAGTGCTCCATGCAGAACGTGCCCTCCTCCATACCCATCACCAGGCTCACCCATCCCCCTACCCCCCTCCCCTCTAGAACCCTCAGTTTGTCTTTCAGAGTCCTTCATCTCTCATGGTTCGTCTCCCCCTCTGACATACTCCCCTTTTCTTCCTCTCCTGTTATCTTCTTCTTTTTCTTTTTTCTTAAAATATGGTGCGTTATTTGTTTCAGAAGGACAGAACTGTGATTCAACAGTCTTGCACAATTCACAGCGCTCACCGTAGCACATACCCTCCCCAATGTCTAGCACCCAGCCACCCCATCCCTCCCACCCCCAACCACTGCAGTAACACTCAGTTTCTCTCCTGAGATTAAGAATTCCTCATATCAGTGAGGTCATGTGATACATGTCTTTCTCTGATTGACTTATTTCACTCAGCATAACACCCTCCAGTTCCATCCACGTCGTTGCAAATGGCAAGATCTCATTCCTTTTGATGGCTGCATAATATTCCATTGTGTATCTATACCACCTCTTCTTTATCCATTCATCTGTCGATGGGCATCTTGGCTCTTTCCACAGTTTGGCTATGGTGGACATTGCTGCTATAAACATTGGGGTACACGTACCCCTTCGGGTCCCTACATTTGTATCTTTGTGGTAAATACCCAGTAGTGCAATTGCTGGATCGAACGGTAGCTCTAATTTCAACTGTTTGAGGAACCTCCATACTGTTTTCCAGAGGGGTTGCACCAGCTTGCATTCCCACCAACAGTGTAGGAGGGTTCCCCTTTCTCCACATCCCCGCCAACATCTGCCGTTCCCTGACTTGTTCATTTTAGCCAATCGGACTGGTGTGAGGTGGTATCTCATTGAGGTTTTGATTTGGATTTCCCTGATGCCGAGCGATGTTGAGCACTTTTTCATGTGCCTGTTGGCCATGTGGATGTCTTCTTTGGAGAAATGTCTGTTCATGTCTTCTGCCCATTTCTTGATTGGATTACTTGTTCTTTGGGTGTTGAGTTTGATAAGTTCTTTATAGATTTTGGATACTAGCCCTTATTCTGATATGTCATTTGCAAATATTTTCTCCCATTCTGTCGGTTGTCTTTTGGTTTTGTGGACCGTTTCTTTTGCTGTGCAAAAGCTTTTTATCTGGATGAAATCCCAGTAGTTCATTTTTGCCCTGGCTTCCCGTGCCTTTGGCGATGTTTCTAGGAAGAAGTTGCTGCGGCTAAGGTCGAAAAGGTTGCTACCTGTGTTCTCCTTTAGGATTTGGATGGTCTCCTGTCTCACGTTTAGGTCTTTCAACCATTTGGAGTCGATTTTTGTGTGTGGTGTAAGGAAATGGTCCAGTTTCATTCTTCTGCATGTGGCTGTCCAATTTTCCCAACACCATTTGTTGAAGAGACTGTCTCTTTTCCACTGGACATTCTTTCCTGCTTTGTCAAAGATGAGTTGACCATAGAGTTGAGGGTCCATTTCTGGGCTCTCGATTCTGTTCCATTGATCAATGTGTCTGTTTTTGTGCCAGTACCATACTGTCTTGATGATGACAGCTTTGTAATAGAGCTGGAAGTCCGGAATTGCGATGCCGCCAGCTTTGCTTTTCTTTTTCAGTATTCCTCTGGCTATTCTGGGTCTCTTCTGGTTCCATACAAATTTTAGGATTATTTGTTCCATGTCTGTGAAAAAAGTGGATGGTATTTTGATGGGGATGGCATTGAATGTGTAGATTGCTCTAGGTAGCATTGACATCTTCACAATGTTGATTCTCCCAATCCATGAGCATGGAACGTTTTTCCATTTCTTTGTGTCTTCTTCAATTGCTTTCATGGGTATTTTATAGTTTTCTGAGTACAGATCCTTTGCCTCTTTGGTTAGATTTATTCCTAGGTATCTAATGGTTTTGGGTGCAATTGTAAATGGGATCGACTCCTTGATTTGTCTCTCTTCTGTCTTGTTGTTGGTGTATAGGAATGCCACGGATTTCTGTGCATTGATTTTATATCCTGCCACTTGACTGAATTCCTGGATGAGTTCTAGCAGTTTTGGGGTGGAGTCTTTTGGGTTTTCCACATACAGTATCATATCATCTGCAAAGAGTGAGAGTTTGACTTCCTCTTTGCCGATTTGGATGCCTTTCGTTTCTTTTGGTTGTCTAACTGCTGTGGCTAGGACTTCTAATACTATGTTGAATAGCAGTGGTGAGAGTGGACATCCCTGCCGCGTTCCTGACCTTAGGGGAAGAGCTCTCAGCCTTTCCCCCTTGAGAATGATATTGGCTGTAGGTTATTCATAGATGGCTTTTATGATATTGAGGTATGTACCCTCTCTCCCTATACTCTGAAGAGTTTTGTTCAAGAAAGGATGCTGTACTTTGTCAAATGCTTTTTCTGCATCTAGTTACAGGATCATATGGTTCTTTTTCTTTTTTTTTATTAATGTATTGTATCACATTGATTGATTTGCAGATGTTGAACCAACCTTGCAGCCTAGGAGTAAATCCCACTTGGTCGTGGTGAATAATCCTTTTAATGCACTGTTGGATCCTATTGGCTGGCGTTTTGGTGAGAAGTTTTGCATCCATGTTCCTCAGGGATATGGACCTGTAATTTTCCTTTTTGATGGGGTCTTTGTTCGGTTTGGGGATCAAGGTAATGGCCTCATAAGACGAGTTTGGATGCTTTCCTTCCATTTCTATTTTTTGGAACAGTTTCAGAAGAATAGGTATTACTACTTCTTTAAATGGTTGGTGGAATTCCCCTGGGAAGCCATCTGGCCTTGGGCTCCTGTTTGTTGGGAGATTTTTGATGACTGCTTCAATTTCCTCATTAGCGGTTATAGGTCTCTTCAGGTTTTCTATTTCTTCCTGGTTCAGCTTAGGTAGTTGATACATTTCTGGGAATGCATCCATTTCTTCAAGATTATCTAATTTGCTGGCCTAGAGTGGCTCATAATATGTTCTTATAATTGTTTGTATTTCTTTGGTGTTGGTTGTCATCTCTCCTCTTTCATTCATGATTATTTTTTTAATTTTTTTATAGTTATGTTAATCACCATATATTACATCATTAGTTTTTGGTGCAGTGCTCCATGATTCATTGTTTGTTCATAACACCCAGTGCTCCATGCAGAACGTGCCCTCCTCCATACCCATCACCAGGCTCACCCATCCCCCTACCCCCCTCCCCTCTAGAACCCTCAGTTTGTCTTTCAGAGTCCTTCATCTCTCATGGTTCGTCTCCCCCTCTGACATACTCCCCTTTTCTTCCTCTCCTGTTATCTTCTTCTTTTTCTTTTTTCTTAAAATATGGTGCGTTATTTGTTTCAGAAGGACAGAACTGTGATTCAACAGTCTTGCACAATTCACAGCGCTCACCGTAGCACATACCCTCCCCAATGTCTAGCACCCAGCCACCCCATCCCTCCCACCCCCAACCACTGCAGTAACACTCAGTTTCTCTCCTGAGATTAAGAATTCCTCATATCAGTGAGGTCATGTGATACATGTCTTTCTCTGATTGACTTATTTCACTCAGCATAACACCCTCCAGTTCCATCCACGTCGTTGCAAATGGCAAGATCTCATTCCTTTTGATGGCTGCATAATATTCCATTGTGTATCTATACCACCTCTTCTTTATCCATTCATCTGTCGATGGGCATCTTGGCTCTTTCCACAGTTTGGCTATGGTGGACATTGCTGCTATAAACATTGGGGTACACGTACCCCTTCGGGTCCCTACATTTGTATCTTTGTGGTAAATACCCAGTAGTGCAATTGCTGGATCGAACGGTAGCTCTAATTTCAACTGTTTGAGGAACCTCCATACTGTTTTCCAGAGGGGTTGCACCAGCTTGCATTCCCACCAACAGTGTAGGAGGGTTCCCCTTTCTCCACATCCCCGCCAACATCTGCCGTTCCCTGACTTGTTCATTTTAGCCAATCGGACTGGTGTGAGGTGGTATCTCATTGAGGTTTTGATTTGGATTTCCCTGATGCCGAGCGATGTTGAGCACTTTTTCATGTGCCTGTTGGCCATGTGGATGTCTTCTTTGGAGAAATGTCTGTTCATGTCTTCTGCCCATTTCTTGATTGGATTACTTGTTCTTTGGGTGTTGAGTTTGATAAGTTCTTTATAGATTTTGGATACTAGCCCTTATTCTGATATGTCATTTGCAAATATTTTCTCCCATTCTGTCGGTTGTCTTTTGGTTTTGTGGACCGTTTCTTTTGCTGTGCAAAAGCTTTTTATCTGGATGAAATCCCAGTAGTTCATTTTTGCCCTGGCTTCCCGTGCCTTTGGCGATGTTTCTAGGAAGAAGTTGCTGCGGCTAAGGTCGAAAAGGTTGCTACCTGTGTTCTCCTTTAGGATTTGGATGGTCTCCTGTCTCACGTTTAGGTCTTTCAACCATTTGGAGTCGATTTTTGTGTGTGGTGTAAGGAAATGGTCCAGTTTCATTCTTCTGCATGTGGCTGTCCAATTTTCCCAACACCATTTGTTGAAGAGACTGTCTCTTTTCCACTGGACATTCTTTCCTGCTTTGTCAAAGATGAGTTGACCATAGAGTTGAGGGTCCATTTCTGGGCTCTCGATTCTGTTCCATTGATCAATGTGTCTGTTTTTGTGCCAGTACCATACTGTCTTGATGATGACAGCTTTGTAATAGAGCTGGAAGTCCGGAATTGCGATGCCGCCAGCTTTGCTTTTCTTTTTCAGTATTCCTCTGGCTATTCTGGGTCTCTTCTGGTTCCATACAAATTTTAGGATTATTTGTTCCATGTCTGTGAAAAAAGTGGATGGTATTTTGATGGGGATGGCATTGAATGTGTAGATTGCTCTAGGTAGCATTGACATCTTCACAATGTTGATTCTCCCAATCCATGAGCATGGAACGTTTTTCCATTTCTTTGTGTCTTCTTCAATTGCTTTCATGGGTATTTTATAGTTTTCTGAGTACAGATCCTTTGCCTCTTTGGTTAGATTTATTCCTAGGTATCTAATGGTTTTGGGTGCAATTGTAAATGGGATCGACTCCTTGATTTGTCTCTCTTCTGTCTTGTTGTTGGTGTATAGGAATGCCACGGATTTCTGTGCATTGATTTTATATCCTGCCACTTGACTGAATTCCTGGATGAGTTCTAGCAGTTTTGGGGTGGAGTCTTTTGGGTTTTCCACATACAGTATCATATCATCTGCAAAGAGTGAGAGTTTGACTTCCTCTTTGCCGATTTGGATGCCTTTCGTTTCTTTTGGTTGTCTAACTGCTGTGGCTAGGACTTCTAATACTATGTTGAATAGCAGTGGTGAGAGTGGACATCCCTGCCGCGTTCCTGACCTTAGGGGAAGAGCTCTCAGCCTTTCCCCCTTGAGAATGATATTGGCTGTAGGTTATTCATAGATGGCTTTTATGATATTGAGGTATGTACCCTCTCTCCCTATACTCTGAAGAGTTTTGTTCAAGAAAGGATGCTGTACTTTGTCAAATGCTTTTTCTGCATCTAGTTACAGGATCATATGGTTCTTTTTCTTTTTTTTTATTAATGTATTGTATCACATTGATTGATTTGCAGATGTTGAACCAACCTTGCAGCCTAGGAGTAAATCCCACTTGGTCGTGGTGAATAATCCTTTTAATGCACTGTTGGATCCTATTGGCTGGCGTTTTGGTGAGAAGTTTTGCATCCATGTTCCTCAGGGATATGGACCTGTAATTTTCCTTTTTGATGGGGTCTTTGTTCGGTTTGGGGATCAAGGTAATGGCCTCATAAGACGAGTTTGGATGCTTTCCTTCCATTTCTATTTTTTGGAACAGTTTCAGAAGAATAGGTATTACTACTTCTTTAAATGGTTGGTGGAATTCCCCTGGGAAGCCATCTGGCCTTGGGCTCCTGTTTGTTGGGAGATTTTTGATGACTGCTTCAATTTCCTCATTAGCGGTTATAGGTCTCTTCAGGTTTTCTATTTCTTCCTGGTTCAGCTTAGGTAGTTGATACATTTCTGGGAATGCATCCATTTCTTCAAGATTATCTAATTTGCTGGCCTAGAGTGGCTCATAATATGTTCTTATAATTGTTTGTATTTCTTTGGTGTTGGTTGTCATCTCTCCTCTTTCATTCATGATTATTTTTTTAATTTTTTTATAGTTATGTTAATCACCATATATTACATCATTAGTTTTTGGTGCAGTGCTCCATGATTCATTGTTTGTTCATAACACCCAGTGCTCCATGCAGAACGTGCCCTCCTCCATACCCATCACCAGGCTCACCCATCCCCCTACCCCCCTCCCCTCTAGAACCCTCAGTTTGTCTTTCAGAGTCCTTCATCTCTCATGGTTCGTCTCCCCCTCTGACATACTCCCCTTTTCTTCCTCTCCTGTTATCTTCTTCTTTTTCTTTTTTCTTAAAATATGGTGCGTTATTTGTTTCAGAAGGACAGAACTGTGATTCAACAGTCTTGCACAATTCACAGCGCTCACCGTAGCACATACCCTCCCCAATGTCTAGCACCCAGCCACCCCATCCCTCCCACCCCCAACCACTGCAGTAACACTCAGTTTCTCTCCTGAGATTAAGAATTCCTCATATCAGTGAGGTCATGTGATACATGTCTTTCTCTGATTGACTTATTTCACTCAGCATAACACCCTCCAGTTCCATCCACGTCGTTGCAAATGGCAAGATCTCATTCCTTTTGATGGCTGCATAATATTCCATTGTGTATCTATACCACCTCTTCTTTATCCATTCATCTGTCGATGGGCATCTTGGCTCTTTCCACAGTTTGGCTATGGTGGACATTGCTGCTATAAACATTGGGGTACACGTACCCCTTCGGGTCCCTACATTTGTATCTTTGTGGTAAATACCCAGTAGTGCAATTGCTGGATCGAACGGTAGCTCTAATTTCAACTGTTTGAGGAACCTCCATACTGTTTTCCAGAGGGGTTGCACCAGCTTGCATTCCCACCAACAGTGTAGGAGGGTTCCCCTTTCTCCACATCCCCGCCAACGTCTGCCGTTCCCTGACTTGTTCATTTTAGCCAATCGGACTGGTGTGAGGTGGTATCTCATTGAGGTTTTGATTTGGATTTCCCTGATGCCGAGCGATGTTGAGCACTTTTTCATGTGCCTGTTGGCCATGTGGATGTCTTCTTTGGAGAAATGTCTGTTCATGTCTTCTGCCCATTTCTTGATTGGATTACTTGTTCTTTGGGTGTTGAGTTTGATAAGTTCTTTATAGATTTTGGATACTAGCCCTTATTCTGATATGTCATTTGCAAATATTTTCTCCCATTCTGTCGGTTGTCTTTTGGTTTTGTGGACCGTTTCTTTTGCTGTGCAAAAGCTTTTTATCTGGATGAAATCCCAGTAGTTCATTTTTGCCCTGGCTTCCCGTGCCTTTGGCGATGTTTCTAGGAAGAAGTTGCTGCGGCTAAGGTCGAAAAGGTTGCTACCTGTGTTCTCCTTTAGGATTTGGATGGTCTCCTGTCTCACGTTTAGGTCTTTCAACCATTTGGAGTCGATTTTTGTGTGTGGTGTAAGGAAATGGTCCAGTTTCATTCTTCTGCATGTGGCTGTCCAATTTTCCCAACACCATTTGTTGAAGAGACTGTCTCTTTTCCACTGGACATTCTTTCCTGCTTTGTCAAAGATGAGTTGACCATAGAGTTGAGGGTCCATTTCTGGGCTCTCGATTCTGTTCCATTGATCAATGTGTCTGTTTTTGTGCCAGTACCATACTGTCTTGATGATGACAGCTTTGTAATAGAGCTGGAAGTCCGGAATTGCGATGCCGCCAGCTTTGCTTTTCTTTTTCAGTATTCCTCTGGCTATTCTGGGTCTCTTCTGGTTCCATACAAATTTTAGGATTATTTGTTCCATGTCTGTGAAAAAAGTGGATGGTATTTTGATGGGGATGGCATTGAATGTGTAGATTGCTCTAGGTAGCATTGACATCTTCACAATGTTGATTCTCCCAATCCATGAGCATGGAACGTTTTTCCATTTCTTTGTGTCTTCTTCAATTGCTTTCATGGGTATTTTATAGTTTTCTGAGTACAGATCCTTTGCCTCTTTGGTTAGATTTATTCCTAGGTATCTAATGGTTTTGGGTGCAATTGTAAATGGGATCGACTCCTTGATTTGTCTCTCTTCTGTCTTGTTGTTGGTGTATAGGAATGCCACGGATTTCTGTGCATTGATTTTATATCCTGCCACTTGACTGAATTCCTGGATGAGTTCTAGCAGTTTTGGGGTGGAGTCTTTTGGGTTTTCCACATACAGTATCATATCATCTGCAAAGAGTGAGAGTTTGACTTCCTCTTTGCCGATTTGGATGCCTTTCGTTTCTTTTGGTTGTCTAACTGCTGTGGCTAGGACTTCTAATACTATGTTGAATAGCAGTGGTGAGAGTGGACATCCCTGCCGCGTTCCTGACCTTAGGGGAAGAGCTCTCAGCCTTTCCCCCTTGAGAATGATATTGGCTGTAGGTTATTCATAGATGGCTTTTATGATATTGAGGTATGTACCCTCTCTCCCTATACTCTGAAGAGTTTTGTTCAAGAAAGGATGCTGTACTTTGTCAAATGCTTTTTCTGCATCTAGTTACAGGATCATATGGTTCTTTTTCTTTTTTTTTATTAATGTATTGTATCACATTGATTGATTTGCAGATGTTGAACCAACCTTGCAGCCTAGGAGTAAATCCCACTTGGTCGTGGTGAATAATCCTTTTAATGCACTGTTGGATCCTATTGGCTGGCGTTTTGGTGAGAAGTTTTGCATCCATGTTCCTCAGGGATATGGACCTGTAATTTTCCTTTTTGATGGGGTCTTTGTTCGGTTTGGGGATCAAGGTAATGGCCTCATAAGACGAGTTTGGATGCTTTCCTTCCATTTCTATTTTTTGGAACAGTTTCAGAAGAATAGGTATTACTACTTCTTTAAATGGTTGGTGGAATTCCCCTGGGAAGCCATCTGGCCTTGGGCTCCTGTTTGTTGGGAGATTTTTGATGACTGCTTCAATTTCCTCATTAGCGGTTATAGGTCTCTTCAGGTTTTCTATTTCTTCCTGGTTCAGCTTAGGTAGTTGATACATTTCTGGGAATGCATCCATTTCTTCAAGATTATCTAATTTGCTGGCCTAGAGTGGCTCATAATATGTTCTTATAATTGTTTGTATTTCTTTGGTGTTGGTTGTCATCTCTCCTCTTTCATTCATGATTATTTTTTTAATTTTTTTATAGTTATGTTAATCGCCATATATTACATCATTAGTTTTTGGAGCAGTGTTCCATGATTCATTGTTTGTTCATAACACCCAGTGCTCCATGCAGAACGTGCCCTCCTCCATACCCATCACCAGGCTCACCCATCCCCCTACCCCCCTCCCCTCTAGAACCCTCAGTTTGTCTTTCAGAGTCCTTCATCTCTCATGGTTCGTCTCCCCCTCTGACATACTCCCCTTTTCTTCCTCTCCTGTTATCTTCTTCTTTTTCTTTTTTCTTAAAATATGGTGCGTTATTTGTTTCAGAAGGACAGAACTGTGATTCAACAGTCTTGCACAATTCACAGCGCTCACCGTAGCACATACCCTCCCCAATGTCTAGCACCCAGCCACCCCATTCCTCCCACCCCCAACCACTGCAGTAACACTCAGTTTCTCTCCTGAGATTAAGAATTCCTCATATCAGTGAGGTCATGTGATACATGTCTTTCTCTGATTGACTTATTTCACTCAGCATAACACCCTCCAGTTCCATCCACGTCGTTGCAAATGGCAAGATCTCATTCCTTTTGATGGCTGCATAATATTCCATTGTGTATCTATACCACCTCTTCTTTATCCATTCATCTGTCGATGGGCATCTTGGCTCTTTCCACAGTTTGGCTATGGTGGACATTGCTGCTATAAACATTGGGGTACACGTACCCCTTCGGGTCCCTACATTTGTATCTTTGTGGTAAATACCCAGTAGTGCTATTGCTGGATCGAACGGTAGCTCTAATTTCAACTGTTTGAGGAACCTCCATACTGTTTTCCAGAGGGGTTGCACCAGCTTGCATTCCCACCAACAGTGTAGGAGGGTTCCCCTTTCTCCACATCCCCGCCAACGTCTGCCGTTCCCTGACTTGTTCATTTTAGCCAATCTGACTGGTGTGAGGTGGTATCTCATTGAGGTTTTGATTTGGATTTCCCTGATGCCGAGCGATGTTGAGCACTTTTTCATGTGCCTGTTGGCCATGTGGATGTCTTCTTTGGAGAAATGTCTGTTCATGTCTTCTGCCCATTTCTTGATTGGATTACTTGTTCTTTGGGTGTTGAGTTTGATAAGTTCTTTATAGATTTTGGATACTAGCCCTTATTCTGATATGTCATTTGCAAATATTTTCTCCCATTCTGTCGGTTGTCTTTTGGTTTTGTGGACCGTTTCTTTTGCTGTGCAAAAGCTTTTTATCTGGATGAAATCCCAGTAGTTCATTTTTGCCCTGGCTTCCCGTGCCTTTGGCGATGTTTCTAGGAAGAAGTTGCTGCGGCTAAGGTCGAAAAGGTTGCTACCTGTGTTCTCCTTTAGGATTTGGATGGTCTCCTGTCTCACGTTTAGGTCTTTCAACCATTTGGAGTCGATTTTTGTGTGTGGTGTAAGGAAATGGTCCAGTTTCATTCTTCTGCATGTGGCTGTCCAATGTTCCCAACACCATTTGTTGAAGAGACTGTCTCTTTTCCACTGGACATTCTTTCCTGCTTTGTCAAAGATGAGTTGACCATAGAGTTGAGGGTCCATTTCTGGGCTCTCGATTCTGTTCCATTGATCAATGTGTCTGTTTTTGTGCCAGTACCATACTGTCTTGATGATGACAGCTTTGTAATAGAGCTGGAAGTCCGGAATTGCGATGCCGCCAGCTTTGCTTTTCTTTTTCAGTATTCCTCTGGCTATTCTGGGTCTCTTCTGGTTCCATACAAATTTTAGGATTATTTGTTCCATGTCTGTGAAAAAAGTGGATGGTATTTTGATGGGGATGGCATTGAATGTATAGATTGCTCTAGGTAGCATTGACATCTTCACAATGTTGATTCTCCCAATCCATGAGCATGGAACGTTTTTCCATTTCTTTGTGTCTTCTTCAATTGCTTTCATGGGTATTTTATAGTTTTCTGAGTACAGATCCTTTGCCTCTTTGGTTAGATTTATTCCTAGGTATCTAATGGTTTTGGGTGCAATTGTAAATGGGATCGACTCCTTGATTTGTCTCTCTTCTGTCTTGTTGTTGGTGTATAGGAATGCCACGGATTTCTGTGCATTGATTTTATATCCTGCCACTTGACTGAATTCCTGTATGAGTTCTAGCAGTTTTGGGGTGGAGTCTTTTGGGTTTTCCACATACAGTATCATATCATCTGCAAAGAGTGAGAGTTTGACTTCCTCTTTGCCGATTTGGATGCCTTTCGTTTCTTTTGGTTGTCTAATTGCTGTGGCTAGGACTTCTAATACTATGTTGAATAGCAGTGGTGAGAGTGGACATCCCTGCCGCGTTCCTGACCTTAGGGGAAGAGCTCTCAGCCTTTCCCCCTTGAGAATGATATTGGCTGTAGGTTATTCATAGATGGCTTTTATGATATTGAGGTATGTACCCTCTCTCCCTATACTCTGAAGAGTTTTGTTCAAGAAAGGATGCTGTACTTTGTCAAATGCTTTTTCTGCATCTAGTTACAGGATCATATGGTTCTTTTTCTTTTTTTTTATTAATGTATTGTATCACATTGATTGATTTGCAGATGTTGAACCAACCTTGCAGCCTAGGAGTAAATCCCACTTGGTCGTGGTGAATAATCCTTTTAATGCACTGTTGGATCCTATTGGCTGGCGTTTTGGTGAGAAGTTTTGCATCCATGTTCCTCAGGGATATGGACCTGTAATTTTCCTTTTTGATGGGGTCTTTGTTCGGTTTGGGGATCAAGGTAATGGCCTCATAAGACGAGTTTGGATGCTTTCCTTCCATTTCTATTTTTTGGAACAGTTTCAGAAGAATAGGTATTACTACTTCTTTAAATGGTTGGTGGAATTCCCCTGGGAAGCCATCTGGCCTTGGGCTCCTGTTTGTTGGGAGATTTTTGATGACTGCTTCAATTTCCTCATTAGCGGTTATAGGTCTCTTCAGGTTTTCTATTTCTTCCTGTTTCAGCTTAGGTAGTTGATACATTTCTGGGAATGCATCCATTTCTTCAAGATTATCTAATTTGCTGGCCTAGAGTGGCTCATAATATGTTCTTATAATTGTTTGTATTTCTTTGGTGTTGGTTGTCATCTCTCCTCTTTCATTCATGATTATTTTTTTAATTTTTTTATAGTTATGTTAATCACCATATATTACATCATTAGTTTTTGGTGCAGTGCTCCATGATTCATTGGTTGTTCATAACACCCAGTGCTCCATGCAGAACGTGCCCTCCTCCATACCCATCACCAGGCTCACCCATCCCCCTACCCCCCTCCCCTCTAGAACCCTCAGTTTGTCTTTCAGAGTCCTTCATCTCTCATGGTTCGTCTCCCCCTCTGACATACTCCCCTTTTCTTCCTCTCCTGTTATCTTCTTCTTTTTCTTTTTTCTTAAAATATGGTGCGTTATTTGTTTCAGAAGGACAGAACTGTGATTCAACAGTCTTGCACAATTCACAGCGCTCACCGTAGCACATACCCTCCCCAATGTCTAGCACCCAGCCACCCCATCCCTCCCACCCCCAACCACTGCAGTAACACTCAGTTTCTCTCCTGAGATTAAGAATTCCTCATATCAGTGAGGTCATGTGATACATGTCTTTCTCTGATTGACTTATTTCACTCAGCATAACACCCTCCAGTTCCATCCACGTCGTTGCAAATGGCAAGATCTCATTCCTTTTGATGGCTGCATAATATTCCATTGTGTATCTATACCACCTCTTCTTTATCCATTCATCTGTCGATGGGCATCTTGGCTCTTTCCACAGTTTGGCTATGGTGGACATTGCTGCTATAAACATTGGGGTACACGTACCCCTTCGGGTCCCTACATTTGTATCTTTGTGGTAAATACCCAGTAGTGCAATTGCTGGATCGAACGGTAGCTCTAATTTCAACTGTTTGAGGAACCTCCATACTGTTTTCCAGAGGGGTTGCACCAGCTTGCATTCCCACCAACAGTGTAGGAGGGTTCCCCTTTCTCCACATCCCCGCCAACATCTGCCGTTCCCTGACTTGTTCATTTTAGCCAATCGGACTGGTGTGAGGTGGTATCTCATTGAGGTTTTGATTTGGATTTCCCTGATGCCGAGCGATGTTGAGCACTTTTTCATGTGCCTGTTGGCCATGTGGATGTCTTCTTTGGAGAAATGTCTGTTCATGTCTTCTGCCCATTTCTTGATTGGATTACTTGTTCTTTGGGTGTTGAGTTTGATAAGTTCTTTATAGATTTTGGATACTAGCCCTTATTCTGATATGTCATTTGCAAATATTTTCTCCCATTCTGTCGGTTGTCTTTTGGTTTTGTGGACCGTTTCTTTTGCTGTGCAAAAGCTTTTTATCTGGATGAAATCCCAGTAGTTCATTTTTGCCCTGGCTTCCCGTGCCTTTGGCGATGTTTCTAGGAAGAAGTTGCTGCGGCTAAGGTCGAAAAGGTTGCTACCTGTGTTCTCCTTTAGGATTTGGATGGTCTCCTGTCTCACGTTTAGGTCTTTCAACCATTTGGAGTCGATTTTTGTGTGTGGTGTAAGGAAATGGTCCAGTTTCATTCTTCTGCATGTGGCTGTCCAATTTTCCCAACACCATTTGTTGAAGAGACTGTCTCTTTTCCACTGGACATTCTTTCCTGCTTTGTCAAAGATGAGTTGACCATAGAGTTGAGGGTCCATTTCTGGGCTCTCGATTCTGTTCCATTGATCAATGTGTCTGTTTTTGTGCCAGTACCATACTGTCTTGATGATGACAGCTTTGTAATAGAGCTGGAAGTCCGGAATTGCGATGCCGCCAGCTTTGCTTTTCTTTTTCAGTATTCCTCTGGCTATTCTGGGTCTCTTCTGGTTCCATACAAATTTTAGGATTATTTGTTCCATGTCTGTGAAAAAAGTGGATGGTATTTTGATGGGGATGGCATTGAATGTGTAGATTGCTCTAGGTAGCATTGACATCTTCACAATGTTGATTCTCCCAATCCATGAGCATGGAACGTTTTTCCATTTCTTTGTGTCTTCTTCAATTGCTTTCATGGGTATTTTATAGTTTTCTGAGTACAGATCCTTTGCCTCTTTGGTTAGATTTATTCCTAGGTATCTAATGGTTTTGGGTGCAATTGTAAATGGGATCGACTCCTTGATTTGTCTCTCTTCTGTCTTGTTGTTGGTGTATAGGAATGCCACGGATTTCTGTGCATTGATTTTATATCCTGCCACTTGACTGAATTCCTGTATGAGTTCTAGCAGTTTTGGGGTGGAGTCTTTTGGGTTTTCCACGTACAGTATCATATCATCTGCAAAGAGTGAGAGTTTGACTTCCTCTTTGCCGATTTGGATGCCTTTCGTTTGTTTTGGTTGTCTAATTGCTGTGGCTAGGACTTCTAATACTATGTTGAATAGCAGTGGTGAGAGTGGACATCCCTGCCGCGTTCCTGACCTTAGGGGAAGAGCTCTCAGCCTTTCCCCCTTGAGAATGATATTGGCTGTAGGTTATTCATAGATGGCTTTTATGATATTGAGGTATGTACCCTCTCTCCCTATACTCTGAAGAGTTTTGTTCAAGAAAGGATGCTGTACTTTGTCAAATGCTTTTTCTGCATCTAGTTACAGGATCATATGGTTCTTTTTCTTTTTTTTTATTAATGTATTGTATCACATTGATTGATTTGCAGATGTTGAACCAACCTTGCAGCCTAGGAGTAAATCCCACTTGGTCGTGGTGAATAATCCTTTTAATGCACTGTTGGATCCTATTGGCTGGCGTTTTGGTGAGAAGTTTTGCATCCATGTTCCTCAGGGATATGGACCTGTAATTTTCCTTTTTGATGGGGTCTTTGTTCGGTTTGGGGATCAAGGTAATGGCCTCATAAGACGAGTTTGGATGCTTTCCTTCCATTTCTATTTTTTGGAACAGTTTCAGAAGAATAGGTATTACTACTTCTTTAAATGGTTGGTAGAATTCCCCTGGGAAGCCATCTGGCCTTGGGCTCCTGTTTGTTGGGAGATTTTTGATGACTGCTTCAATTTCCTCATTAGCGGTTATAGGTCTCTTCAGGTTTTCTATTTCTTCCTGGTTCAGCTTAGGTAGTTGATACATTTCTGGGAATGCATCCATTTCTTCAAGATTATCTAATTTGCTGGCCTAGAGTGGCTCATAATATGTTCTTATAATTGTTTGTATTTCTTTGGTGTTGGTTGTCATCTCTCCTCTTTCATTCATGATTATTTTTTTAATTTTTTTATAGTTATGTTAATCACCATATATTACATCATTAGTTTTTGGTGCAGTGTTCCATGATTCATTGTTTGTTCATAACACCCAGTGCTCCATGCAGAACGTGCCCTCCTCCATACCCATCACCAGGCTCACCCATCCCCCTACCCCCCTCCCCTCTAGAACCCTCAGTTTGTCTTTCAGAGTCCTTCATCTCTCATGGTTCGTCTCCCCCTCTGACATACTCCCCTTTTCTTCCTCTCCTGTTATCTTCTTCTTTTTCTTTTTTCTTAAAATATGGTGCGTTATTTGTTTCAGAAGGACAGAACTGTGATTCAACAGTCTTGCACAATTCACAGCGCTCACCGTAGCACATACCCTCCCCAATGTCTAGCACCCAGCCACCCCATTCCTCCCACCCCCAACCACTGCAGTAACATTCAGTTTCTCTCCTGAGATTAAGAATTCCTCATATCAGTGAGGTCATGTGATACATGTCTTTCTCTGATTGACTTATTTCACTCAGCATAACACCCTCCAGTTCCATCCACGTCGTTGCAAATGGCAAGATCTCATTCCTTTTGATGGCTGCATAATATTCCATTGTGTATCTATACCACCTCTTCTTTATCCATTCATCTGTCGATGGGCATCTTGGCTCTTTCCACAGTTTGGCTATGGTGGACATTGCTGCTATAAACATTGGGGTACACGTACCCCTTCGGGTCCCTACATTTGTATCTTTGTGGTAAATACCCAGTAGTGCTATTGCTGGATCGAACGGTAGCTCTAATTTCAACTGTTTGAGGAACCTCCATACTGTTTTCCAGAGGGGTTGCACCAGCTTGCATTCCCACCAACAGTGTAGGAGGGTTCCCCTTTCTCCACATCCCCGCCAACGTCTGCCGTTCCCTGACTTGTTCATTTTAGCCAATCTGACTGGTGTGAGGTGGTATCTCATTGAGGTTTTGATTTGGATTTCCCTGATGCCGAGCGATGTTGAGCACTTTTTCATGTGCCTGTTGGCCATGTGGATGTCTTCTTTGGAGAAATGTCTGTTCATGTCTTCTGCCCATTTCTTGATTGGATTACTTGTTCTTTGGGTGTTGAGTTTGATAAGTTCTTTATAGATTTTGGATACTAGCCCTTATTCTGATATGTCATTTGCAAATATTTTCTCCCATTCTGTCGGTTGTCTTTTGGTTTTGTGGACCGTTTCTTTTGCTGTGCAAAAGCTTTTTATCTGGATGAAATCCCAGTAGTTCATTTTTGCCCTGGCTTCCCGTGCCTTTGGCGATGTTTCTAGGAAGAAGTTGCTGCGGCTAAGGTCGAAAAGGTTGCTACCTGTGTTCTCCTTTAGGATTTGGATGGTCTCCTGTCTCACGTTTAGGTCTTTCAACCATTTGGAGTCGATTTTTGTGTGTGGTGTAAGGAAATGGTCCAGTTTCATTCTTCTGCATGTGGCTGTCCAATGTTCCCAACACCATTTGTTGAAGAGACTGTCTCTTTTCCACTGGACATTCTTTCCTGCTTTGTCAAAGATGAGTTGACCATAGAGTTGAGGGTCCATTTCTGGGCTCTCGATTCTGTTCCATTGATCAATGTGTCTGTTTTTGTGCCAGTACCATACTGTCTTGATGATGACAGCTTTGTAATAGAGCTGGAAGTCCGGAATTGCGATGCCGCCAGCTTTGCTTTTCTTTTTCAGTATTCCTCTGGCTATTCTGGGTCTCTTCTGGTTCCATACAAATTTTAGGATTATTTGTTCCATGTCTGTGAAAAAAGTGGATGGTATTTTGATGGGGATGGCATTGAATGTATAGATTGCTCTAGGTAGCATTGACATCTTCACAATGTTGATTCTCCCAATCCATGAGCATGGAACGTTTTTCCATTTCTTTGTGTCTTCTTCAATTGCTTTCATGGGTATTTTATAGTTTTCTGAGTACAGATCCTTTGCCTCTTTGGTTAGATTTATTCCTAGGTATCTAATGGTTTTGGGTGCAATTGTAAATGGGATCGACTCCTTGATTTGTCTCTCTTCTGTCTTGTTGTTGGTGTATAGGAATGCCACGGATTTCTGTGCATTGATTTTATATCCTGCCACTTGACTGAATTCCTGTATGAGTTCTAGCAGTTTTGGGGTGGAGTCTTTTGGGTTTTCCACATACAGTATCATATCATCTGCAAAGAGTGAGAGTTTGACTTCCTCTTTGCCGATTTGGATGCCTTTCGTTTCTTTTGGTTGTCTAATTGCTGTGGCTAGGACTTCTAATACTATGTTGAATAGCAGTGGTGAGAGTGGACATCCCTGCCGCGTTCCTGACCTTAGGGGAAGAGCTCTCAGCCTTTCCCCCTTGAGAATGATATTGGCTGTAGGTTATTCATAGATGGCTTTTATGATATTGAGGTATGTACCCTCTCTCCCTATACTCTGAAGAGTTTTGTTCAAGAAAGGATGCTGTACTTTGTCAAATGCTTTTTCTGCATCTAGTTACAGGATCATATGGTTCTTTTTCTTTTTTTTTATTAATGTATTGTATCACATTGATTGATTTGCAGATGTTGAACCAACCTTGCAGCCTAGGAGTAAATCCCACTTGGTCGTGGTGAATAATCCTTTTAATGCACTGTTGGATCCTATTGGCTGGCGTTTTGGTGAGAAGTTTTGCATCCATGTTCCTCAGGGATATGGACCTGTAATTTTCCTTTTTGATGGGGTCTTTGTTCGGTTTGGGGATCAAGGTAATGGCCTCATAAGACGAGTTTGGATGCTTTCCTTCCATTTCTATTTTTTGGAACAGTTTCAGAAGAATAGGTATTACTACTTCTTTAAATGGTTGGTGGAATTCCCCTGGGAAGCCATCTGGCCTTGGGCTCCTGTTTGTTGGGAGATTTTTGATGACTGCTTCAATTTCCTCATTAGCGGTTATAGGTCTCTTCAGGTTTTCTATTTCTTCCTGTTTCAGCTTAGGTAGTTGATACATTTCTGGGAATGCATCCATTTCTTCAAGATTATCTAATTTGCTGGCCTAGAGTGGCTCATAATATGTTCTTATAATTGTTTGTATTTCTTTGGTGTTGGTTGTCATCTCTCCTCTTTCATTCATGATTATTTTTTTAATTTTTTTATAGTTATGTTAATCACCATATATTACATCATTAGTTTTTGGTGCAGTGCTCCATGATTCATTGGTTGTTCATAACACCCAGTGCTCCATGCAGAACGTGCCCTCCTCCATACCCATCACCAGGCTCACCCATCCCCCTACCCCCCTCCCCTCTAGAACCCTCAGTTTGTCTTTCAGAGTCCTTCATCTCTCATGGTTCGTCTCCCCCTCTGACATACTCCCCTTTTCTTCCTCTCCTGTTATCTTCTTCTTTTTCTTTTTTCTTAAAATATGGTGCGTTATTTGTTTCAGAAGGACAGAACTGTGATTCAACAGTCTTGCACAATTCACAGCGCTCACCGTAGCACATACCCTCCCCAATGTCTAGCACCCAGCCACCCCATCCCTCCCACCCCCAACCACTGCAGTAACACTCAGTTTCTCTCCTGAGATTAAGAATTCCTCATATCAGTGAGGTCATGTGATACATGTCTTTCTCTGATTGACTTATTTCACTCAGCATAACACCCTCCAGTTCCATCCACGTCGTTGCAAATGGCAAGATCTCATTCCTTTTGATGGCTGCATAATATTCCATTGTGTATCTATACCACCTCTTCTTTATCCATTCATCTGTCGATGGGCATCTTGGCTCTTTCCACAGTTTGGCTATGGTGGACATTGCTGCTATAAACATTGGGGTACACGTACCCCTTCGGGTCCCTACATTTGTATCTTTGTGGTAAATACCCAGTAGTGCAATTGCTGGATCGAACGGTAGCTCTAATTTCAACTGTTTGAGGAACCTCCATACTGTTTTCCAGAGGGGTTGCACCAGCTTGCATTCCCACCAACAGTGTAGGAGGGTTCCCCTTTCTCCACATCCCCGCCAACATCTGCCGTTCCCTGACTTGTTCATTTTAGCCAATCGGACTGGTGTGAGGTGGTATCTCATTGAGGTTTTGATTTGGATTTCCCTGATGCCGAGCGATGTTGAGCACTTTTTCATGTGCCTGTTGGCCATGTGGATGTCTTCTTTGGAGAAATGTCTGTTCATGTCTTCTGCCCATTTCTTGATTGGATTACTTGTTCTTTGGGTGTTGAGTTTGATAAGTTCTTTATAGATTTTGGATACTAGCCCTTATTCTGATATGTCATTTGCAAATATTTTCTCCCATTCTGTCGGTTGTCTTTTGGTTTTGTGGACCGTTTCTTTTGCTGTGCAAAAGCTTTTTATCTGGATGAAATCCCAGTAGTTCATTTTTGCCCTGGCTTCCCGTGCCTTTGGCGATGTTTCTAGGAAGAAGTTGCTGCGGCTAAGGTCGAAAAGGTTGCTACCTGTGTTCTCCTTTAGGATTTGGATGGTCTCCTGTCTCACGTTTAGGTCTTTCAACCATTTGGAGTCGATTTTTGTGTGTGGTGTAAGGAAATGGTCCAGTTTCATTCTTCTGCATGTGGCTGTCCAATTTTCCCAACACCATTTGTTGAAGAGACTGTCTCTTTTCCACTGGACATTCTTTCCTGCTTTGTCAAAGATGAGTTGACCATAGAGTTGAGGGTCCATTTCTGGGCTCTCGATTCTGTTCCATTGATCAATGTGTCTGTTTTTGTGCCAGTACCATACTGTCTTGATGATGACAGCTTTGTAATAGAGCTGGAAGTCCGGAATTGCGATGCCGCCAGCTTTGCTTTTCTTTTTCAGTATTCCTCTGGCTATTCTGGGTCTCTTCTGGTTCCATACAAATTTTAGGATTATTTGTTCCATGTCTGTGAAAAAAGTGGATGGTATTTTGATGGGGATGGCATTGAATGTGTAGATTGCTCTAGGTAGCATTGACATCTTCACAATGTTGATTCTCCCAATCCATGAGCATGGAACGTTTTTCCATTTCTTTGTGTCTTCTTCAATTGCTTTCATGGGTATTTTATAGTTTTCTGAGTACAGATCCTTTGCCTCTTTGGTTAGATTTATTCCTAGGTATCTAATGGTTTTGGGTGCAATTGTAAATGGGATCGACTCCTTGATTTGTCTCTCTTCTGTCTTGTTGTTGGTGTATAGGAATGCCACGGATTTCTGTGCATTGATTTTATATCCTGCCACTTGACTGAATTCCTGTATGAGTTCTAGCAGTTTTGGGGTGGAGTCTTTTGGGTTTTCCACGTACAGTATCATATCATCTGCAAAGAGTGAGAGTTTGACTTCCTCTTTGCCGATTTGGATGCCTTTCGTTTGTTTTGGTTGTCTAATTGCTGTGGCTAGGACTTCTAATACTATGTTGAATAGCAGTGGTGAGAGTGGACATCCCTGCCGCGTTCCTGACCTTAGGGGAAGAGCTCTCAGCCTTTCCCCCTTGAGAATGATATTGGCTGTAGGTTATTCATAGATGGCTTTTATGATATTGAGGTATGTACCCTCTCTCCCTATACTCTGAAGAGTTTTGTTCAAGAAAGGATGCTGTACTTTGTCAAATGCTTTTTCTGCATCTAGTTACAGGATCATATGGTTCTTTTTCTTTTTTTTTATTAATGTATTGTATCACATTGATTGATTTGCAGATGTTGAACCAACCTTGCAGCCTAGGAGTAAATCCCACTTGGTCGTGGTGAATAATCCTTTTAATGCACTGTTGGATCCTATTGGCTGGCGTTTTGGTGAGAAGTTTTGCATCCATGTTCCTCAGGGATATGGACCTGTAATTTTCCTTTTTGATGGGGTCTTTGTTCGGTTTGGGGATCAAGGTAATGGCCTCATAAGACGAGTTTGGATGCTTTCCTTCCATTTCTATTTTTTGGAACAGTTTCAGAAGAATAGGTATTACTACTTCTTTAAATGGTTGGTAGAATTCCCCTGGGAAGCCATCTGGCCTTGGGCTCCTGTTTGTTGGGAGATTTTTGATGACTGCTTCAATTTCCTCATTAGCGGTTATAGGTCTCTTCAGGTTTTCTATTTCTTCCTGGTTCAGCTTAGGTAGTTGATACATTTCTGGGAATGCATCCATTTCTTCAAGATTATCTAATTTGCTGGCCTAGAGTGGCTCATAATATGTTCTTATAATTGTTTGTATTTCTTTGGTGTTGGTTGTCATCTCTCCTCTTTCATTCATGATTATTTTTTTAATTTTTTTATAGTTATGTTAATCACCATATATTACATCATTAGTTTTTGGTGCAGTGCTCCATGATTCATTGTTTGTTCATAACACCCAGTGCTCCATGCAGAACGTGCCCTCCTCCATACCCATCACCAGGCTCACCCATCCCCCTACCCCCCTCCCCTCTAGAACCCTCAGTTTGTCTTTCAGAGTCCTTCATCTCTCATGGTTCGTCTCCCCCTCTGACATACTCCCCTTTTCTTCCTCTCCTGTTATCTTCTTCTTTTTCTTTTTTCTTAAAATATGGTGCGTTATTTGTTTCAGAAGGACAGAACTGTGATTCAACAGTCTTGCACAATTCACAGCGCTCACCGTAGCACATACCCTCCCCAATGTCTAGCACCCAGCCACCCCATCCCTCCCACCCCCAACCACTGCAGTAACACTCAGTTTCTCTCCTGAGATTAAGAATTCCTCATATCAGTGAGGTCATGTGATACATGTCTTTCTCTGATTGACTTATTTCACTCAGCATAACACCCTCCAGTTCCATCCACGTCGTTGCAAATGGCAAGATCTCATTCCTTTTGATGGCTGCATAATATTCCATTGTGTATCTATACCACCTCTTCTTTATCCATTCATCTGTCGATGGGCATCTTGGCTCTTTCCACAGTTTGGCTATGGTGGACATTGCTGCTATAAACATTGGGGTACACGTACCCCTTCGGGTCCCTACATTTGTATCTTTGTGGTAAATACCCAGTAGTGCAATTGCTGGATCGAACGGTAGCTCTAATTTCAACTGTTTGAGGAACCTCCATACTGTTTTCCAGAGGGGTTGCACCAGCTTGCATTCCCACCAACAGTGTAGGAGGGTTCCCCTTTCTCCACATCCCCGCCAACATCTGCCGTTCCCTGACTTGTTCATTTTAGCCAATCGGACTGGTGTGAGGTGGTATCTCATTGAGGTTTTGATTTGGATTTCCCTGATGCCGAGCGATGTTGAGCACTTTTTCATGTGCCTGTTGGCCATGTGGATGTCTTCTTTGGAGAAATGTCTGTTCATGTCTTCTGCCCATTTCTTGATTGGATTACTTGTTCTTTGGGTGTTGAGTTTGATAAGTTCTTTATAGATTTTGGATACTAGCCCTTATTCTGATATGTCATTTGCAAATATTTTCTCCCATTCTGTCGGTTGTCTTTTGGTTTTGTGGACCGTTTCTTTTGCTGTGCAAAAGCTTTTTATCTGGATGAAATCCCAGTAGTTCATTTTTGCCCTGGCTTCCCGTGCCTTTGGCGATGTTTCTAGGAAGAAGTTGCTGCGGCTAAGGTCGAAAAGGTTGCTACCTGTGTTCTCCTTTAGGATTTGGATGGTCTCCTGTCTCACGTTTAGGTCTTTCAACCATTTGGAGTCGATTTTTGTGTGTGGTGTAAGGAAATGGTCCAGTTTCATTCTTCTGCATGTGGCTGTCCAATTTTCCCAACACCATTTGTTGAAGAGACTGTCTCTTTTCCACTGGACATTCTTTCCTGCTTTGTCAAAGATGAGTTGACCATAGAGTTGAGGGTCCATTTCTGGGCTCTCAATTCTGTTCCATTGATCAATGTGTCTGTTTTTGTGCCAGTACCATACTGTCTTGATGATGACAGCTTTGTAATAGAGCTGGAAGTCCGGAATTGCGATGCCGCCAGCTTTGCTTTTCTTTTTCAGTATTCCTCTGGCTATTCTGGGTCTCTTCTGGTTCCATACAAATTTTAGGATTATTTGTTCCATGTCTGTGAAAAAAGTGGATGGTATTTTGATGGGGATGGCATTGAATGTGTAGATTGCTCTAGGTAGCATTGACATCTTCACAATGTTGATTCTCCCAATCCATGAGCATGGAACGTTTTTCCATTTCTTTGTGTCTTCTTCAATTGCTTTCATGGGTATTTTATAGTTTTCTGAGTACAGATCCTTTGCCTCTTTGGTTAGATTTATTCCTAGGTATCTAATGGTTTTGGGTGCAATTGTAAATGGGATCGACTCCTTGATTTGTCTCTCTTCTGTCTTGTTGTTGGTGTATAGGAATGCCACGGATTTCTGTGCATTGATTTTATATCCTGCCACTTGACTGAATTCCTGTATGAGTTCTAGCAGTTTTGGGGTGGAGTCTTTTGGGTTTTCCACATACAGTATCATATCATCTGCAAAGAGTGAGAGTTTGACTTCCTCTTTGCCGATTTGGATGCCTTTCGTTTCTTTTGGTTGTCTAATTGCTGTGGCTAGGACTTCTAATACTATGTTGAATAGCAGTGGTGAGAGTGGACATCCCTGCCGCGTTCCTGACCTTAGGGGAAGAGCTCTCAGCCTTTCCCCCTTGAGAATGATATTGGCTGTAGGTTATTCATAGATGGCTTTTATGATATTGAGGTATGTACCCTCTCTCCCTATACTCTGAAGAGTTTTGTTCAAGAAAGGATGCTGTACTTTGTCAAATGCTTTTTCTGCATCTAGTTACAGGATCATATGGTTCTTTTTCTTTTTTTTTATTAATGTATTGTATCACATTGATTGATTTGCAGATGTTGAACCAACCTTGCAGCCTAGGAGTAAATCCCACTTGGTCGTGGTGAATAATCCTTTTAATGCACTGTTGGATCCTATTGGCTGGCGTTTTGGTGAGAAGTTTTGCATCCATGTTCCTCAGGGATATGGACCTGTAATTTTCCTTTTTGATGGGGTCTTTGTTCGGTTTGGGGATCAAGGTAATGGCCTCATAAGACGAGTTTGGATGCTTTCCTTCCATTTCTATTTTTTGGAACAGTTTCAGAAGAATAGGTATTACTACTTCTTTAAATGGTTGGTGGAATTCCCCTGGGAAGCCATCTGGCCTTGGGCTCCTGTTTGTTGGGAGATTTTTGATGACTGCTTCAATTTCCTCATTAGCGGTTATAGGTCTCTTCAGGTTTTCTATTTCTTCCTGGTTCAGCTTAGGTAGTTGATACATTTCTGGGAATGCATCCATTTCTTCAAGATTATCTAATTTGCTGGCCTAGAGTGGCTCATAATATGTTCTTATAATTGTTTGTATTTCTTTGGTGTTGGTTGTCATCTCTCCTCTTTCATTCATGATTATTTTTTTAATTTTTTTATAGTTATGTTAATCACCATATATTACATCATTAGTTTTTGGTGCAGTGCTCCATGATTCATTGTTTGTTCATAACACCCAGTGCTCCATGCAGAACGTGCCCTCCTCCATACCCATCACCAGGCTCACCCATCCCCCTACCCCCCTCCCCTCTAGAACCCTCAGTTTGTCTTTCAGAGTCCTTCATCTCTCATGGTTCGTCTCCCCCTCTGACATACTCCCCTTTTCTTCCTCTCCTGTTATCTTCTTCTTTTTCTTTTTTCTTAAAATATGGTGCGTTATTTGTTTCAGAAGGACAGAACTGTGATTCAACAGTCTTGCACAATTCACAGCGCTCACCGTAGCACATACCCTCCCCAATGTCTAGCACCCAGCCACCCCATCCCTCCCACCCCCAACCACTGCAGTAACACTCAGTTTCTCTCCTGAGATTAAGAATTCCTCATATCAGTGAGGTCATGTGATACATGTCTTTCTCTGATTGACTTATTTCACTCAGCATAACACCCTCCAGTTCCATCCACGTCGTTGCAAATGGCAAGATCTCATTCCTTTTGATGGCTGCATAATATTCCATTGTGTATCTATACCACCTCTTCTTTATCCATTCATCTGTCGATGGGCATCTTGGCTCTTTCCACAGTTTGGCTATGGTGGACATTGCTGCTATAAACATTGGGGTACACGTACCCCTTCGGGTCCCTACATTTGTATCTTTGTGGTAAATACCCAGTAGTGCAATTGCTGGATCGAACGGTAGCTCTAATTTCAACTGTTTGAGGAACCTCCATACTGTTTTCCAGAGGGGTTGCACCAGCTTGCATTCCCACCAACAGTGTAGGAGGGTTCCCCTTTCTCCACATCCCCGCCAACATCTGCCGTTCCCTGACTTGTTCATTTTAGCCAATCGGACTGGTGTGAGGTGGTATCTCATTGAGGTTTTGATTTGGATTTCCCTGATGCCGAGCGATGTTGAGCACTTTTTCATGTGCCTGTTGGCCATGTGGATGTCTTCTTTGGAGAAATGTCTGTTCATGTCTTCTGCCCATTTCTTGATTGGATTACTTGTTCTTTGGGTGTTGAGTTTGATAAGTTCTTTATAGATTTTGGATACTAGCCCTTATTCTGATATGTCATTTGCAAATATTTTCTCCCATTCTGTCGGTTGTCTTTTGGTTTTGTGGACCGTTTCTTTTGCTGTGCAAAAGCTTTTTATCTGGATGAAATCCCAGTAGTTCATTTTTGCCCTGGCTTCCCGTGCCTTTGGCGATGTTTCTAGGAAGAAGTTGCTGCGGCTAAGGTCGAAAAGGTTGCTACCTGTGTTCTCCTTTAGGATTTGGATGGTCTCCTGTCTCACGTTTAGGTCTTTCAACCATTTGGAGTCGATTTTTGTGTGTGGTGTAAGGAAATGGTCCAGTTTCATTCTTCTGCATGTGGCTGTCCAATTTTCCCAACACCATTTGTTGAAGAGACTGTCTCTTTTCCACTGGACATTCTTTCCTGCTTTGTCAAAGATGAGTTGACCATAGAGTTGAGGGTCCATTTCTGGGCTCTCGATTCTGTTCCATTGATCAATGTGTCTGTTTTTGTGCCAGTACCATACTGTCTTGATGATGACAGCTTTGTAATAGAGCTGGAAGTCCGGAATTGCGATGCCGCCAGCTTTGCTTTTCTTTTTCAGTATTCCTCTGGCTATTCTGGGTCTCTTCTGGTTCCATACAAATTTTAGGATTATTTGTTCCATGTCTGTGAAAAAAGTGGATGGTATTTTGATGGGGATGGCATTGAATGTGTAGATTGCTCTAGGTAGCATTGACATCTTCACAATGTTGATTCTCCCAATCCATGAGCATGGAACGTTTTTCCATTTCTTTGTGTCTTCTTCAATTGCTTTCATGGGTATTTTATAGTTTTCTGAGTACAGATCCTTTGCCTCTTTGGTTAGATTTATTCCTAGGTATCTAATGGTTTTGGGTGCAATTGTAAATGGGATCGACTCCTTGATTTGTCTCTCTTCTGTCTTGTTGTTGGTGTATAGGAATGCCACGGATTTCTGTGCATTGATTTTATATCCTGCCACTTGACTGAATTCCTGTATGAGTTCTAGCAGTTTTGGGGTGGAGTCTTTTGGGTTTTCCACATACAGTATCATATCATCTGCAAAGAGTGAGAGTTTGACTTCCTCTTTGCCGATTTGGATGCCTTTCGTTTCTTTTGGTTGTCTAATTGCTGTGGCTAGGACTTCTAATACTATGTTGAATAGCAGTGGTGAGAGTGGACATCCCTGCCGCGTTCCTGACCTTAGGGGAAGAGCTCTCAGCCTTTCCCCCTTGAGAATGATATTGGCTGTAGGTTATTCATAGATGGCTTTTATGATATTGAGGTATGTACCCTCTCTCCCTATACTCTGAAGAGTTTTGTTCAAGAAAGGATGCTGTACTTTGTCAAATGCTTTTTCTGCATCTAGTTACAGGATCATATGGTTCTTTTTCTTTTTTTTTATTAATGTATTGTATCACATTGATTGATTTGCAGATGTTGAACCAACCTTGCAGCCTAGGAGTAAATCCCACTTGGTCGTGGTGAATAATCCTTTTAATGCACTGTTGGATCCTATTGGCTGGCGTTTTGGTGAGAAGTTTTGCATCCATGTTCCTCAGGGATATGGACCTGTAATTTTCCTTTTTGATGGGGTCTTTGTTCGGTTTGGGGATCAAGGTAATGGCCTCATAAGACGAGTTTGGATGCTTTCCTTCCATTTCTATTTTTTGGAACAGTTTCAGAAGAATAGGTATTACTACTTCTTTAAATGGTTGGTGGAATTCCCCTGGGAAGCCATCTGGCCTTGGGCTCCTGTTTGTTGGGAGATTTTTGATGACTGCTTCAATTTCCTCATTAGCGGTTATAGGTCTCTTCAGGTTTTCTATTTCTTCCTGGTTCAGCTTAGGTAGTTGATACATTTCTGGGAATGCATCCATTTCTTCAAGATTATCTAATTTGCTGGCCTAGAGTGGCTCATAATATGTTCTTATAATTGTTTGTATTTCTTTGGTGTTGGTTGTCATCTCTCCTCTTTCATTCATGATTATTTTTTTAATTTTTTTATAGTTATGTTAATCACCATATATTACATCATTAGTTTTTGGTGCAGTGCTCCATGATTCATTGTTTGTTCATAACACCCAGTGCTCCATGCAGAACGTGCCCTCCTCCATACCCATCACCAGGCTCACCCATCCCCCTACCCCCCTCCCCTCTAGAACCCTCAGTTTGTCTTTCAGAGTCCTTCATCTCTCATGGTTCGTCTCCCCCTCTGACATACTCCCCTTTTCTTCCTCTCCTGTTATCTTCTTCTTTTTCTTTTTTCTTAAAATATGGTGCGTTATTTGTTTCAGAAGGACAGAACTGTGATTCAACAGTCTTGCACAATTCACAGCGCTCACCGTAGCACATACCCTCCCCAATGTCTAGCACCCAGCCACCCCATCCCTCCCACCCCCAACCACTGCAGTAACACTCAGTTTCTCTCCTGAGATTAAGAATTCCTCATATCAGTGAGGTCATGTGATACATGTCTTTCTCTGATTGACTTATTTCACTCAGCATAACACCCTCCAGTTCCATCCACGTCGTTGCAAATGGCAAGATCTCATTCCTTTTGATGGCTGCATAATATTCCATTGTGTATCTATACCACCTCTTCTTTATCCATTCATCTGTCGATGGGCATCTTGGCTCTTTCCACAGTTTGGCTATGGTGGACATTGCTGCTATAAACATTGGGGTACACGTACCCCTTCGGGTCCCTACATTTGTATCTTTGTGGTAAATACCCAGTAGTGCAATTGCTGGATCGAACGGTAGCTCTAATTTCAACTGTTTGAGGAACCTCCATACTGTTTTCCAGAGGGGTTGCACCAGCTTGCATTCCCACCAACAGTGTAGGAGGGTTCCCCTTTCTCCACATCCCCGCCAACATCTGCCGTTCCCTGACTTGTTCATTTTAGCCAATCGGACTGGTGTGAGGTGGTATCTCATTGAGGTTTTGATTTGGATTTCCCTGATGCCGAGCGATGTTGAGCACTTTTTCATGTGCCTGTTGGCCATGTGGATGTCTTCTTTGGAGAAATGTCTGTTCATGTCTTCTGCCCATTTCTTGATTGGATTACTTGTTCTTTGGGTGTTGAGTTTGATAAGTTCTTTATAGATTTTGGATACTAGCCCTTATTCTGATATGTCATTTGCAAATATTTTCTCCCATTCTGTCGGTTGTCTTTGGGTTTTGTGGACCGTTTCTTTTGCTGTGCAAAAGCTTTTTATCTGGATGAAATCCCAGTAGTTCATTTTTGCCCTGGCTTCCCGTGCCTTTGGCGATGTTTCTAGGAAGAAGTTGCTGCGGCTAAGGTCGAAAAGGTTGCTACCTGTGTTCTCCTTTAGGATTTGGATGGTCTCCTGTCTCACGTTTAGGTCTTTCAACCATTTGGAGTCGATTTTTGTGTGTGGTGTAAGGAAATGGTCCAGTTTCATTCTTCTGCATGTGGCTGTCCAATTTTCCCAACACCATTTGTTGAAGAGACTGTCTCTTTTCCACTGGACATTCTTTCCTGCTTTGTCAAAGATGAGTTGACCATAGAGTTGAGGGTCCATTTCTGGGCTCTCGATTCTGTTCCATTGATCAATGTGTCTGTTTTTGTGCCAGTACCATACTGTCTTGATGATGACAGCTTTGTAATAGAGCTGGAAGTCCGGAATTGCGATGCCGCCAGCTTTGCTTTTCTTTTTCAGTATTCCTCTGGCTATTCTGGGTCTCTTCTGGTTCCATACAAATTTTAGGATTATTTGTTCCATGTCTGTGAAAAAAGTGGATGGTATTTTGATGGGGATGGCATTGAATGTGTAGATTGCTCTAGGTAGCATTGACATCTTCACAATGTTGATTCTCCCAATCCATGAGCATGGAACGTTTTTCCATTTCTTTGTGTCTTCTTCAATTGCTTTCATGGGTATTTTATAGTTTTCTGAGTACAGATCCTTTGCCTCTTTGGTTAGATTTATTCCTAGGTATCTAATGGTTTTGGGTGCAATTGTAAATGGGATCGACTCCTTGATTTGTCTCTCTTCTGTCTTGTTGTTGGTGTATAGGAATGCCACGGATTTCTGTGCATTGATTTTATATCCTGCCACTTGACTGAATTCCTGTATGAGTTCTAGCAGTTTTGGGGTGGAGTCTTTTGGGTTTTCCACATACAGTATCATATCATCTGCAAAGAGTGAGAGTTTGACTTCCTCTTTGCCGATTTGGATGCCTTTCGTTTCTTTTGGTTGTCTAATTGCTGTGGCTAGGACTTCTAATACTATGTTGAATAGCAGTGGTGAGAGTGGACATCCCTGCCGCGTTCCTGACCTTAGGGGAAGAGCTCTCAGCCTTTCCCCCTTGAGAATGATATTGGCTGTAGGTTATTCATAGATGGCTTTTATGATATTGAGGTATGTACCCTCTCTCCCTATACTCTGAAGAGTTTTGTTCAAGAAAGGATGCTGTACTTTGTCAAATGCTTTTTCTGCATCTAGTTACAGGATCATATGGTTCTTTTTCTTTTTTTTTATTAATGTATTGTATCACATTGATTGATTTGCAGATGTTGAACCAACCTTGCAGCCTAGGAGTAAATCCCACTTGGTCGTGGTGAATAATCCTTTTAATGCACTGTTGGATCCTATTGGCTGGCGTTTTGGTGAGAAGTTTTGCATCCATGTTCCTCAGGGATATGGACCTGTAATTTTCCTTTTTGATGGGGTCTTTGTTCGGTTTGGGGATCAAGGTAATGGCCTCATAAGACGAGTTTGGATGCTTTCCTTCCATTTCTATTTTTTGGAACAGTTTCAGAAGAATAGGTATTACTACTTCTTTAAATGGTTGGTAGAATTCCCCTGGGAAGCCATCTGGCCTTGGGCTCCTGTTTGTTGGGAGATTTTTGATGACTGCTTCAATTTCCTCATTAGCGGTTATAGGTCTCTTCAGGTTTTCTATTTCTTCCTGGTTCAGCTTAGGTAGTTGATACATTTCTGGGAATGCATCCATTTCTTCAAGATTATCTAATTTGCTGGCCTAGAGTGGCTCATAATATGTTCTTATAATTGTTTGTATTTCTTTGGTGTTGGTTGTCATCTCTCCTCTTTCATTCATGATTATTTTTTTAATTTTTTTATAGTTATGTTAATCACCATATATTACATCATTAGTTTTTGGTGCAGTGCTCCATGATTCATTGTTTGTTCATAACACCCAGTGCTCCATGCAGAACGTGCCCTCCTCCATACCCATCACCAGGCTCACCCATCCCCCTACCCCCCTCCCCTCTAGAACCCTCAGTTTGTCTTTCAGAGTCCTTCATCTCTCATGGTTCGTCTCCCCCTCTGACATACTCCCCTTTTCTTCCTCTCCTGTTATCTTCTTCTTTTTCTTTTTTCTTAAAATATGGTGCGTTATTTGTTTCAGAAGGACAGAACTGTGATTCAACAGTCTTGCACAATTCACAGCGCTCACCGTAGCACATACCCTCCCCAATGTCTAGCACCCAGCCACCCCATCCCTCCCACCCCCAACCACTGCAGTAACACTCAGTTTCTCTCCTGAGATTAAGAATTCCTCATATCAGTGAGGTCATGTGATACATGTCTTTCTCTGATTGACTTATTTCACTCAGCATAACACCCTCCAGTTCCATCCACGTCGTTGCAAATGGCAAGATCTCATTCCTTTTGATGGCTGCATAATATTCCATTGTGTATCTATACCACCTCTTCTTTATCCATTCATCTGTCGATGGGCATCTTGGCTCTTTCCACAGTTTGGCTATGGTGGACATTGCTGCTATAAACATTGGGGTACACGTACCCCTTCGGGTCCCTACATTTGTATCTTTGTGGTAAATACCCAGTAGTGCAATTGCTGGATCGAACGGTAGCTCTAATTTCAACTGTTTGAGGAACCTCCATACTGTTTTCCAGAGGGGTTGCACCAGCTTGCATTCCCACGAACAGTGTAGGAGGGTTCCCCTTTCTCCACATCCCCGCCAACATCTGCCGTTCCCTGACTTGTTCATTTTAGCCAATCGGACTGGTGTGAGGTGGTATCTCATTGAGGTTTTGATTTGGATTTCCCTGATGCCGAGCGATGTTGAGCACTTTTTCATGTGCCTGTTGGCCATGTGGATGTCTTCTTTGGAGAAATGTCTGTTCATGTCTTCTGCCCATTTCTTGATTGGATTACTTGTTCTTTGGGTGTTGAGTTTGATAAGTTCTTTATAGATTTTGGATACTAGCCCTTATTCTGATATGTCATTTGCACATATTTTCTCCCATTCTGTCGGTTGTCTTTTGGTTTTGTGGACCGTTTCTTTTGCTGTGCAAAAGCTTTTTATCTGGATGAAATCCCAGTAGTTCATTTTTGCCCTGGCTTCCCGTGCCTTTGGCGATGTTTCTAGGAAGAAGTTGCTGCGGCTAAGGTCGAAAAGGTTGCTACCTGTGTTCTCCTTTAGGATTTGGATGGTCTCCTGTCTCACGTTTAGGTCTTTCAACCATTTGGAGTCGATTTTTGTGTGTGGTGTAAGGAAATGGTCCAGTTTCATTCTTCTGCATGTGGCTGTCCAATTTTCCCAACACCATTTGTTGAAGAGACTGTCTCTTTTCCACTGGACATTCTTTCCTGCTTTGTCAAAGATGAGTTGACCATAGAGTTGAGGGTCCATTTCTGGGCTCTCGATTCTGTTCCATTGATCAATGTGTCTGTTTTTGTGCCAGTACCATACTGTCTTGATGATGACAGCTTTGTAATAGAGCTGGAAGTCCGGAATTGCGATGCCGCCAGCTTTGCTTTTCTTTTTCAGTATTCCTCTGGCTATTCTGGGTCTCTTCTGGTTCCATACAAATTTTAGGATTATTTGTTCCATGTCTGTAAAAAAAGTGGATGGTATTTTGATGGGGATGGCATTGAATGTGTAGATTGCTCTAGGTAGCATTGACATCTTCACAATGTTGGTTCTCCCAATCCATGAGCATGGAACGTTTTTCCATTTCTTTGTGTCTTCTTCAATTGCTTTCATGGGTATTTTATAGTTTTCTGAGTACAGATCCTTTGCCTCTTTGGTTAGATTTATTCCTAGGTATCTAATGGTTTTGGGTGCAATTGTAAATGGGATCGACTCCTTGATTTGTCTCTCTTCTGTCTTGTTGTTGGTGTATAGGAATGCCACGGATTTCTGTGCATTGATTTTATATCCTGCCACTTGACTGAATTCCTGGATGAGTTCTAGCAGTTTTGGGGTGGAGTCTTTTGGGTTTTCCACATACAGTATCATATCATCTGCAAAGAGTGAGAGTTTGACTTCCTCTTTGCCGATTTGGATGCCTTTCGTTTCTTTTGGTTGTCTAATTGCTGTGGCTAGGACTTCTAATACTATGTTGAATAGCAGTGGTGAGAGTGGACATCCCTGCCGCGTTCCTGACCTTAGGGGAAGAGCTCTCAGCCTTTCCCCCTTGAGAATGATATTGGCTGTAGGTTATTCATAGATGGCTTTTATGATATTGAGGTATGTACCCTCTCTCCCTATACTCTGAAGAGTTTTGTTCAAGAAAGGATGCTGTACTTTGTCAAATGCTTTTTCTGCATCTAGTTACAGGATCATATGGTTCTTTTTCTTTTTTTTTATTAATGTATTGTATCACATTGATTGATTTGCAGATGTTGAACCAACCTTGCAGCCTAGGAGTAAATCCCACTTGGTCGTGGTGAATAATCCTTTTAATGCACTGTTGGATCCTATTGGCTGGCGTTTTGGTGAGAAGTTTTGCATCCATGTTCCTCAGGGATATGGACCTGTAATTTTCCTTTTTGATGGGGTCTTTGTTCGGTTTGGGGATCAAGGTAATGGCCTCAGAAGACGAGTTTGGATGCTTTCCTTCCATTTCTATTTTTTGGAACAGTTTCAGAAGAATAGGTATTACTACTTCTTTAAATGGTTGGTGGAATTCCCCTGGGAAGCCATCTGGCCTTGGGCTCCTGTTTGTTGGGAGATTTTTGATGACTGCTTCAATTTCCTCATTAGCGGTTATAGGTCTCTTCAGGTTTTCTATTTCTTCCTGGTTCAGCTTAGGTAGTTGATACATTTCTGGGAATGCATCCATTTCTTCAAGATTATCTAATTTGCTGGCCTAGAGTGGCTCATAATATGTTCTTATAATTGTTTGTATTTCTTTGGTGTTGGTTGTCATCTCTCCTCTTTCATTCATGATTATTTTTTTAATTTTTTTATAGTTATGTTAATCACCATATATTACATCATTAGTTTTTGGTGCAGTGCTCCATGATTCATTGTTTGTTCATAACACCCAGTGCTCCATGCAGAACGTGCCCTCCTCCATACCCATCACCAGGCTCACCCATCCCCCTACCCCCCTCCCCTCTAGAACCCTCAGTTTGTCTTTCAGAGTCCTTCATCTCTCATGGTTCGTCTCCCCCTCTGACATACTCCCCTTTTCTTCCTCTCCTGTTATCTTCTTCTTTTTCTTTTTTCTTAAAATATGGTGCGTTATTTGTTTCAGAAGGACAGAACTGTGATTCAACAGTCTTGCACAATTCACAGCGCTCACCGTAGCACATACCCTCCCCAATGTCTAGCACCCAGCCACCCCATCCCTCCCACCCCCAACCACTGCAGTAACACTCAGTTTCTCTCCTGAGATTAAGAATTCCTCATATCAGTGAGGTCATGTGATACATGTCTTTCTCTGATTGACTTATTTCACTCAGCATAACACCCTCCAGTTCCATCCACGTCGTTGCAAATGGCAAGATCTCATTCCTTTTGATGGCTGCATAATATTCCATTGTGTATCTATACCACCTCTTCTTTATCCATTCATCTGTCGATGGGCATCTTGGCTCTTTCCACAGTTTGGCTATGGTGGACATTGCTGCTATAAACATTGGGGTACACGTACCCCTTCGGGTCCCTACATTTGTATCTTTGTGGTAAATACCCAGTAGTGCAATTGCTGGATCGAACGGTAGCTCTAATTTCAACTGTTTGAGGAACCTCCATACTGTTTTCCAGAGGGGTTGCACCAGCTTGCATTCCCACCAACAGTGTAGGAGGGTTCCCCTTTCTCCACATCCCCGCCAACATCTGCCGTTCCCTGACTTGTTCATTTTAGCCAATCGGACTGGTGTGAGGTGGTATCTCATTGAGGTTTTGATTTGGATTTCCCTGATGCCGAGCGATGTTGAGCACTTTTTCATGTGCCTGTTGGCCATGTGGATGTCTTCTTTGGAGAAATGTCTGTTCATGTCTTCTGCCCATTTCTTGATTGGATTACTTGTTCTTTGGGTGTTGAGTTTGATAAGTTCTTTATAGATTTTGGATACTAGCCCTTATTCTGATATGTCATTTGCACATATTTTCTCCCATTCTGTCGGTTGTCTTTTGGTTTTGTGGACCGTTTCTTTTGCTGTGCAAAAGCTTTTTATCTGGATGAAATCCCAGTAGTTCATTTTTGCCCTGGCTTCCCGTGCCTTTGGCGATGTTTCTAGGAAGAAGTTGCTGCGGCTAAGGTCGAAAAGGTTGCTACCTGTGTTCTCCTTTAGGATTTGGATGGTCTCCTGTCTCACGTTTAGGTCTTTCAACCATTTGGAGTCGATTTTTGTGTGTGGTGTAAGGAAATGGTCCAGTTTCATTCTTCTGCATGTGGCTGTCCAATTTTCCCAACACCATTTGTTGAAGAGACTGTCTCTTTTCCACTGGACATTCTTTCCTGCTTTGTCAAAGATGAGTTGACCATAGAGTTGAGGGTCCATTTCTGGGCTCTCGATTCTGTTCCATTGATCAATGTGTCTGTTTTTGTGCCAGTACCATACTGTCTTGATGATGACAGCTTTGTAATAGAGCTGGAAGTCCGGAATTGCGATGCCGCCAGCTTTGCTTTTCTTTTTCAGTATTCCTCTGGCTATTCTGGGTCTCTTCTGGTTCCATACAAATTTTAGGATTATTTGTTCCATGTCTGTGAAAAAAGTGGATGGTATTTTGATGGGGATGGCATTGAATGTGTAGATTGCTCTAGGTAGCATTGACATCTTCACAATGTTGATTCTCCCAATCCATGAGCATGGAACGTTTTTCCATTTCTTTGTGTCTTCTTCAATTGCTTTCATGGGTATTTTATAGTTTTCTGAGTACAGATCCTTTGCCTCTTTGGTTAGATTTATTCCTAGGTATCTAATGGTTTTGGGTGCAATTGTAAATGGGATCGACTCCTTGATTTGTCTCTCTTCTGTCTTGTTGTTGGTGTATAGGAATGCCACGGATTTCTGTGCATTGATTTTATATCCTGCCACTTGACTGAATTCCTGTATGAGTTCTAGCAGTTTTGGGGTGGAGTCTTTTGGGTTTTCCACATACAGTATCATATCATCTGCAAAGAGTGAGAGTTTGACTTCCTCTTTGCCGATTTGGATGCCTTTCGTTTCTTTTGGTTGTCTAATTGCTGTGGCTAGGACTTCTAATACTATGTTGAATAGCAGTGGTGAGAGTGGACATCCCTGCCGCGTTCCTGACCTTAGGGGAAGAGCTCTCAGCCTTTCCCCCTTGAGAATGATATTGGCTGTAGGTTATTCATAGATGGCTTTTATGATATTGAGGTATGTACCCTCTCTCCCTATACTCTGAAGAGTTTTGTTCAAGAAAGGATGCTGTACTTTGTCAAATGCTTTTTCTGCATCTAGTTACAGGATCATATGGTTCTTTTTCTTTTTTTTTATTAATGTATTGTATCACATTGATTGATTTGCAGATGTTGAACCAACCTTGCAGCCTAGGAGTAAATCCCACTTGGTCGTGGTGAATCATCCTTTTAATGCACTGTTGGATCCTATTGGCTGGCGTTTTGGTGAGAAGTTTTGCATCCATGTTCCTCAGGGATATGGACCTGTAATTTTCCTTTTTGATGGGGTCTTTGTTCGGTTTGGGGATCAAGGTAATGGCCTCATAAGACGAGTTTGGATGCTTTCCTTCCATTTCTATTTTTTGGAACAGTTTCAGAAGAATAGGTATTACTACTTCTTTAAATGGTTGGTAGAATTCCCCTGGGAAGCCATCTGGCCTTGGGCTCCTGTTTGTTGGGAGATTTTTGATGACTGCTTCAATTTCCTCATTAGCGGTTATAGGTCTCTTCAGGTTTTCTATTTCTTCCTGGTTCAGCTTAGGTAGTTGATACATTTCTGGGAATGCATCCATTTCTTCAAGATTATCTAATTTGCTGGCCTAGAGTGGCTCATAATATGTTCTTATAATTGTTTGTATTTCTTTGGTGTTGGTTGTCATCTCTCCTCTTTCATTCATGATTATTTTTTTAATTTTTTTATAGTTATGTTAATCACCATATATTACATCATTAGTTTTTGGTGCAGTGCTCCATGATTCATTGTTTGTTCATAACACCCAGTGCTCCATGCAGAACGTGCCCTCCTCCATACCCATCACCAGGCTCACCCATCCCCCTACCCCCCTCCCCTCTAGAACCCTCAGTTTGTCTTTCAGAGTCCTTCATCTCTCATGGTTCGTCTCCCCCTCTGACATACTCCCCTTTTCTTCCTCTCCTGTTATCTTCTTCTTTTTCTTTTTTCTTAAAATATGGTGCGTTATTTGTTTCAGAAGGACAGAACTGTGATTCAACAGTCTTGCACAATTCACAGCGCTCACCGTAGCACATACCCTCCCCAATGTCTAGCACCCAGCCACCCCATCCCTCCCACCCCCAACCACTGCAGTAACACTCAGTTTCTCTCCTGAGATTAAGAATTCCTCATATCAGTGAGGTCATGTGATACATGTCTTTCTCTGATTGACTTATTTCACTCAGCATAACACCCTCCAGTTCCATCCACGTCGTTGCAAATGGCAAGATCTCATTCCTTTTGATGGCTGCATAATATTCCATTGTGTATCTATACCACCTCTTCTTTATCCATTCATCTGTCGATGGGCATCTTGGCTCTTTCCACAGTTTGGCTATGGTGGACATTGCTGCTATAAACATTGGGGTACACGTACCCCTTCGGGTCCCTACATTTGTATCTTTGTGGTAAATACCCAGTAGTGCAATTGCTGGATCGAACGGTAGCTCTAATTTCAACTGTTTGAGGAACCTCCATACTGTTTTCCAGAGGGGTTGCACCAGCTTGCATTCCCACCAACAGTGTAGGAGGGTTCCCCTTTCTCCACATCCCCGCCAACATCTGCCGTTCCCTGACTTGTTCATTTTAGCCAATCGGACTGGTGTGAGGTGGTATCTCATTGAGGTTTTGATTTGGATTTCCCTGATGCCGAGCGATGTTGAGCACTTTTTCATGTGCCTGTTGGCCATGTGGATGTCTTCTTTGGAGAAATGTCTGTTCATGTCTTCTGCCCATTTCTTGATTGGATTACTTGTTCTTTGGGTGTTGAGTTTGATAAGTTCTTTATAGATTTTGGATACTAGCCCTTATTCTGATATGTCATTTGCAAATATTTTCTCCCATTCTGTCGGTTGTCTTTTGGTTTTGTGGACCGTTTCTTTTGCTGTGCAAAAGCTTTTTATCTGGATGAAATCCCAGTAGTTCATTTTTGCCCTGGCTTCCCGTGCCTTTGGCGATGTTTCTAGGAAGAAGTTGCTGCGGCTAAGGTCGAAAAGGTTGCTACCTGTGTTCTCCTTTAGGATTTGGATGGTCTCCTGTCTCACGTTTAGGTCTTTCAACCATTTGGAGTCGATTTTTGTGTGTGGTGTAAGGAAATGGTCCAGTTTCATTCTTCTGCATGTGGCTGTCCAATTTTCCCAACACCATTTGTTGAAGAGACTGTCTCTTTTCCACTGGACATTCTTTCCTGCTTTGTCAAAGATGAGTTGACCATAGAGTTGAGGGTCCATTTCTGGGCTCTCGATTCTGTTCCATTGATCAATGTGTCTGTTTTTGTGCCAGTACCATACTGTCTTGATGATGACAGCTTTGTAATAGAGCTGGAAGTCCGGAATTGCGATGCCGCCAGCTTTGCTTTTCTTTTTCAGTATTCCTCTGGCTATTCTGGGTCTCTTCTGGTTCCATACAAATTTTAGGATTATTTGTTCCATGTCTGTGAAAAAAGTGGATGGTATTTTGATGGGGATGGCATTGAATGTGTAGATTGCTCTAGGTAGCATTGACATCTTCACAATGTTGATTCTCCCAATCCATGAGCATGGAACGTTTTTCCATTTCTTTGTGTCTTCTTCAATTGCTTTCATGGGTATTTTATAGTTTTCTGAGTACAGATCCTTTGCCTCTTTGGTTAGATTTATTCCTAGGTATCTAATGGTTTTGGGTGCAATTGTAAATGGGATCGACTCCTTGATTTGTCTCTCTTCTGTCTTGTTGTTGGTGTATAGGAATGCCACGGATTTCTGTGCATTGATTTTATATCCTGCCACTTGACTGAATTCCTGTATGAGTTCTAGCAGTTTTGGGGTGGAGTCTTTTGGGTTTTCCACATACAGTATCATATCATCTGCAAAGAGTGAGAGTTTGACTTCCTCTTTGCCGATTTGGATGCCTTTCGTTTCTTTTGGTTGTCTAATTGCTGTGGCTAGGACTTCTAATACTATGTTGAATAGCAGTGGTGAGAGTGGACATCCCTGCCGCGTTCCTGACCTTAGGGGAAGAGCTCTCAGCCTTTCCCCCTTGAGAATGATATTGGCTGTAGGTTATTCATAGATGGCTTTTATGATATTGAGGTATGTACCCTCTCTCCCTATACTCTGAAGAGTTTTGTTCAAGAAAGGATGCTGTACTTTGTCAAATGCTTTTTCTGCATCTAGTTACAGGATCATATGGTTCTTTTTCTTTTTTTTTATTAATGTATTGTATCACATTGATTGATTTGCAGATGTTGAACCAACCTTGCAGCCTAGGAGTAAATCCCACTTGGTCGTGGTGAATAATCCTTTTAATGCACTGTTGGATCCTATTGGCTGGCGTTTTGGTGAGAAGTTTTGCATCCATGTTCCTCAGGGATATGGACCTGTAATTTTCCTTTTTGATGGGGTCTTTGTTCGGTTTGGGGATCAAGGTAATGGCCTCAGAAGACGAGTTTGGATGCTTTCCTTCCATTTCTATTTTTTGGAACAGTTTCAGAAGAATAGGTATTACTACTTCTTTAAATGGTTGGTAGAATTCCCCTGGGAAGCCATCTGGCCTTGGGCTCCTGTTTGTTGGGAGATTTTTGATGACTGCTTCAATTTCCTCATTAGCGGTTATAGGTCTCTTCAGGTTTTCTATTTCTTCCTGGTTCAGCTTAGGTAGTTGATACATTTCTGGGAATGCATCCATTTCTTCAAGATTATCTAATTTGCTGGCCTAGAGTGGCTCATAATATGTTCTTATAATTGTTTGTATTTCTTTGGTGTTGGTTGTCATCTCTCCTCTTTCATTCATGATTATTTTTTTAATTTTTTTATAGTTATGTTAATCACCATATATTACATCATTAGTTTTTGGTGCAGTGCTCCATGATTCATTGTTTGTTCATAACACCCAGTGCTCCATGCAGAACGTGCCCTCCTCCATACCCATCACCAGGCTCACCCATCCCCCTACCCCCCTCCCCTCTAGAACCCTCAGTTTGTCTTTCAGAGTCCTTCATCTCTCATGGTTCGTCTCCCCCTCTGACATACTCCCCTTTTCTTCCTCTCCTGTTATCTTCTTCTTTTTCTTTTTTCTTAAAATATGGTGCGTTATTTGTTTCAGAAGGACAGAACTGTGATTCAACAGTCTTGCACAATTCACAGCGCTCACCGTAGCACATACCCTCCCCAATGTCTAGCACCCAGCCACCCCATCCCTCCCACCCCCAACCACTGCAGTAACACTCAGTTTCTCTCCTGAGATTAAGAATTCCTCATATCAGTGAGGTCATGTGATACATGTCTTTCTCTGATTGACTTATTTCACTCAGCATAACACCCTCCAGTTCCATCCACGTCGTTGCAAATGGCAAGATCTCATTCCTTTTGATGGCTGCATAATATTCCATTGTGTATCTATACCACCTCTTCTTTATCCATTCATCTGTCGATGGGCATCTTGGCTCTTTCCACAGTTTGGCTATGGTGGACATTGCTGCTATAAACATTGGGGTACACGTACCCCTTCGGGTCCCTACATTTGTATCTTTGTGGTAAATACCCAGTAGTGCAATTGCTGGATCGAACGGTAGCTCTAATTTCAACTGTTTGAGGAACCTCCATACTGTTTTCCAGAGGGGTTGCACCAGCTTGCATTCCCACCAACAGTGTAGGAGGGTTCCCCTTTCTCCACATCCCCGCCAACATCTGCCGTTCCCTGACTTGTTCATTTTAGCCAATCGGACTGGTGTGAGGTGGTATCTCATTGAGGTTTTGATTTGGATTTCCCTGATGCCGAGCGATGTTGAGCACTTTTTCATGTGCCTGTTGGCCATGTGGATGTCTTCTTTGGAGAAATGTCTGTTCATGTCTTCTGCCCATTTCTTGATTGGATTACTTGTTCTTTGGGTGTTGAGTTTGATAAGTTCTTTATAGATTTTGGATACTAGCCCTTATTCTGATATGTCATTTGCACATATTTTCTCCCATTCTGTCGGTTGTCTTTTGGTTTTGTGGACCGTTTCTTTTGCTGTGCAAAAGCTTTTTATCTGGATGAAATCCCAGTAGTTCATTTTTGCCCTGGCTTCCCGTGCCTTTGGCGATGTTTCTAGGAAGAAGTTGCTGCGGCTAAGGTCGAAAAGGTTGCTACCTGTGTTCTCCTTTAGGATTTGGATGGTCTCCTGTCTCACGTTTAGGTCTTTCAACCATTTGGAGTCGATTTTTGTGTGTGGTGTAAGGAAATGGTCCAGTTTCATTCTTCTGCATGTGGCTGTCCAATTTTCCCAACACCATTTGTTGAAGAGACTGTCTCTTTTCCACTGGACATTCTTTCCTGCTTTGTCAAAGATGAGTTGACCATAGAGTTGAGGGTCCATTTCTGGGCTCTCGATTCTGTTCCATTGATCAATGTGTCTGTTTTTGTGCCAGTACCATACTGTCTTGATGATGACAGCTTTGTAATAGAGCTGGAAGTCCGGAATTGCGATGCCGCCAGCTTTGCTTTTCTTTTTCAGTATTCCTCTGGCTATTCTGGGTCTCTTCTGGTTCCATACAAATTTTAGGATTATTTGTTCCATGTCTGTGAAAAAAGTGGATGGTATTTTGATGGGGATGGCATTGAATGTGTAGATTGCTCTAGGTAGCATTGACATCTTCACAATGTTGGTTCTCCCAATCCATGAGCATGGAACGTTTTTCCATTTCTTTGTGTCTTCTTCAATTGCTTTCATGGGTATTTTATAGTTTTCTGAGTACAGATCCTTTGCCTCTTTGGTTAGATTTATTCCTAGGTATCTAATGGTTTTGGGTGCAATTGTAAATGGGATCGACTCCTTGATTTGTCTCTCTTCTGTCTTGTTGTTGGTGTATAGGAATGCCACGGATTTCTGTGCATTGATTTTATATCCTGCCACTTGACTGAATTCCTGTATGAGTTCTAGCAGTTTTGGGGTGGAGTCTTTTGGGTTTTCCACGTACAGTATCATATCATCTGCAAAGAGTGAGAGTTTGACTTCCTCTTTGCCGATTTGGATGCCTTTCGTTTCTTTTGGTTGTCTAATTGCTGTGGCTAGGACTTCTAATACTATGTTGAATAGCAGTGGTGAGAGTGGACATCCCTGCCGCGTTCCTGACCATAGGGGAAGAGCTCTCAGCCTTTCCCCCTTGAGAATGATATTGGCTGTAGGTTATTCATAGATGGCTTTTATGATATTGAGGTATGTACCCTCTCTCCCTATACTCTGAAGAGTTTTGTTCAAGAAAGGATGCTGTACTTTGTCAAATGCTTTTTCTGCATCTAGTTACAGGATCATATGGTTCTTTTTCTTCTTTTTTATTAATGTATTGTATCACATTGATTGATTTGCAGATGTTGAACCAACCTTGCAGCCTAGGAGTAAATCCCACTTGGTCGTGGTGAATAATCCTTTTAATGCACTGTTGGATCCTATTGGCTGGCGTTTTGGTGAGAAGTTTTGCATCCATGTTCCTCAGGGATATGGACCTGTAATTTTCCTTTTTGATGGGGTCTTTGTTCGGTTTGGGGATCAAGGTAATGGCCTCAGAAGACGAGTTTGGATGCTTTCCTTCCATTTCTATTTTTTGGAACAGTTTCAGAAGAATAGGTATTACTACTTCTTTAAATGGTTGGTGGAATTCCCCTGGGAAGCCATCTGGCCTTGGGCTCCTGTTTGTTGGGAGATTTTTGATGACTGCTTCAATTTCCTCATTAGCGGTTATAGGTCTCTTCAGGTTTTCTATTTCTTCCTGGTTCAGCTTAGGTAGTTGATACATTTCTGGGAATGCATCCATTTCTTCAAGATTATCTAATTTGCTGGCCTAGAGTGGCTCATAATATGTTCTTATAATTGTTTGTATTTCTTTGGTGTTGGTTGTCATCTCTCCTCTTTCATTCATGATTATTTTTTTAATTTTTTTATAGTTATGTTAATCACCATATATTACATCATTAGTTTTTGGTGCAGTGCTCCATGATTCATTGTTTGTTCATAACACCCAGTGCTCCATGCAGAACGTGCCCTCCTCCATACCCATCACCAGGCTCACCCATCCCCCTACCCCCCTCCCCTCTAGAACCCTCAGTTTGTCTTTCAGAGTCCTTCATCTCTCATGGTTCATCTCCCCCTCTGACATACTCCCCTTTTCTTCCTCTCCTGTTATCTTCTTCTTTTTCTTTTTTCTTAAAATATGGTGCGTTATTTGTTTCAGAAGGACAGAACTGTGATTCAACAGTCTTGCACAATTCACAGCGCTCACCGTAGCACATACCCTCCCCAATGTCTAGCACCCAGCCACCCCATCCCTCCCACCCCCAACCACTGCAGTAACACTCAGTTTCTCTCCTGAGATTAAGAATTCCTCATATCAGTGAGGTCATGTGATACATGTCTTTCTCTGATTGACTTATTTCACTCAGCATAACACCCTCCAGTTCCATCCACGTCGTTGCAAATGGCAAGATCTCATTCCTTTTGATGGCTGCATAATATTCCATTGTGTATCTATACCACCTCTTCTTTATCCATTCATCTGTCGATGGGCATCTTGGCTCTTTCCACAGTTTGGCTATGGTGGACATTGCTGCTATAAACATTGGGGTACACGTACCCCTTCGGGTCCCTACATTTGTATCTTTGTGGTAAATACCCAGTAGTGCAATTGCTGGATCGAACGGTAGCTCTAATTTCAACTGTTTGAGGAACCTCCATACTGTTTTCCAGAGGGGTTGCACCAGCTTGCATTCCCACCAACAGTGTAGGAGGGTTCCCCTTTCTCCACATCCCCGCCAACATCTGCCGTTCCCTGACTTGTTCATTTTAGCCAATCGGACTGGTGTGAGGTGGTATCTCATTGAGGTTTTGATTTGGATTTCCCTGATGCCGAGCGATGTTGAGCACTTTTTCATGTGCCTGTTGGCCATGTGGATGTCTTCTTTGGAGAAATGTCTGTTCATGTCTTCTGCCCATTTCTTGATTGGATTACTTGTTCTTTGGGTGTTGAGTTTGATAAGTTCTTTATAGATTTTGGATACTAGCCCTTATTCTGATATGTCATTTGCACATATTTTCTCCCATTCTGTCGGTTGTCTTTTGGTTTTGTGGACCGTTTCTTTTGCTGTGCAAAAGCTTTTTATCTGGATGAAATCCCAGTAGTTCATTTTTGCCCTGGCTTCCCGTGCCTTTGGCGATGTTTCTAGGAAGAAGTTGCTGCGGCTAAGGTCGAAAAGGTTGCTACCTGTGTTCTCCTTTAGGATTTGGATGGTCTCCTGTCTCACGTTTAGGTCTTTCAACCATTTGGAGTCGATTTTTGTGTGTGGTGTAAGGAAATGGTCCAGTTTCATTCTTCTGCATGTGGCTGTCCAATTTTCCCAACACCATTTGTTGAAGAGACTGTCTCTTTTCCACTGGACATTCTTTCCTGCTTTGTCAAAGATGAGTTGACCATAGAGTTGAGGGTCCATTTCTGGGCTCTCGATTCTGTTCCATTGATCAATGTGTCTGTTTTTGTGCCAGTACCATACTGTCTTGATGATGACAGCTTTGTAATAGAGCTGGAAGTCCGGAATTGCGATGCCGCCAGCTTTGCTTTTCTTTTTCAGTATTCCTCTGGCTATTCTGGGTCTCTTCTGGTTCCATACAAATTTTAGGATTATTTGTTCCATGTCTGTGAAAAAAGTGGATGGTATTTTGATGGGGATGGCATTGAATGTGTAGATTGCTCTAGGTAGCATTGACATCTTCACAATGTTGGTTCTCCCAATCCATGAGCATGGAACGTTTTTCCATTTCTTTGTGTCTTCTTCAATTGCTTTCATGGGTATTTTATAGTTTTCTGAGTACAGATCCTTTGCCTCTTTGGTTAGATTTATTCCTAGGTATCTAATGGTTTTGGGTGCAATTGTAAATGGGATCGACTCCTTGATTTGTCTCTCTTCTGTCTTGTTGTTGGTGTATAGGAATGCCACGGATTTCTGTGCATTGATTTTATATCCTGCCACTTGACTGAATTCCTGTATGAGTTCTAGCAGTTTTGGGGTGGAGTCTTTTGGGTTTTCCACGTACAGTATCATATCATCTGCAAAGAGTGAGAGTTTGACTTCCTCTTTGCCGATTTGGATGCCTTTCGTTTCTTTTGGTTGTCTAATTGCTGTGGCTAGGACTTCTAATACTATGTTGAATAGCAGTGGTGAGAGTGGACATCCCTGCCGCGTTCCTGACCATAGGGGAAGAGCTCTCAGCCTTTCCCCCTTGAGAATGATATTGGCTGTAGGTTATTCATAGATGGCTTTTATGATATTGAGGTATGTACCCTCTCTCCCTATACTCTGAAGAGTTTTGTTCAAGAAAGGATGCTGTACTTTGTCAAATGCTTTTTCTGCATCTAGTTACAGGATCATATGGTTCTTTTTCTTCTTTTTTATTAATGTATTGTATCACATTGATTGATTTGCAGATGTTGAACCAACCTTGCAGCCTAGGAGTAAATCCCACTTGGTCGTGGTGAATAATCCTTTTAATGCACTGTTGGATCCTATTGGCTGGCGTTTTGGTGAGAAGTTTTGCATCCATGTTCCTCAGGGATATGGACCTGTAATTTTCCTTTTTGATGGGGTCTTTGTTCGGTTTGGGGATCAAGGTAATGGCCTCAGAAGACGAGTTTGGATGCTTTCCTTCCATTTCTATTTTTTGGAACAGTTTCAGAAGAATAGGTATTACTACTTCTTTAAATGGTTGGTGGAATTCCCCTGGGAAGCCATCTGGCCTTGGGCTCCTGTTTGTTGGGAGATTTTTGATGACTGCTTCAATTTCCTCATTAGCGGTTATAGGTCTCTTCAGGTTTTCTATTTCTTCCTGGTTCAGCTTAGGTAGTTGATACATTTCTGGGAATGCATCCATTTCTTCAAGATTATCTAATTTGCTGGCCTAGAGTGGCTCATAATATGTTCTTATAATTGTTTGTATTTCTTTGGTGTTGGTTGTCATCTCTCCTCTTTCATTCATGATTATTTTTTTAATTTTTTTATAGTTATGTTAATCACCATATATTACATCATTAGTTTTTGGTGCAGTGCTCCATGATTCATTGTTTGTTCATAACACCCAGTGCTCCATGCAGAACGTGCCCTCCTCCATACCCATCACCAGGCTCACCCATCCCCCTACCCCCCTCCCCTCTAGAACCCTCAGTTTGTCTTTCAGAGTCCTTCATCTCTCATGGTTCGTCTCCCCCTCTGACATACTCCCCTTTTCTTCCTCTCCTGTTATCTTCTTCTTTTTCTTTTTTCTTAAAATATGGTGCGTTATTTGTTTCAGAAGGACAGAACTGTGATTCAACAGTCTTGCACAATTCACAGCGCTCACCGTAGCACATACCCTCCCCAATGTCTAGCACCCAGCCACCCCATCCCTCCCACCCCCAACCACTGCAGTAACACTCAGTTTCTCTCCTGAGATTAAGAATTCCTCATATCAGTGAGGTCATGTGATACATGTCTTTCTCTGATTAACTTATTTCACTCAGCATAACACCCTCCAGTTCCATCCACGTCGTTGCAAATGGCAAGATCTCATTCCTTTTGATGGCTGCATAATATTCCATTGTGTATCTATACCACCTCTTCTTTATCCATTCATCTGTCGATGGGCATCTTGGCTCTTTCCACAGTTTGGCTATGGTGGACATTGCTGCTATAAACATTGGGGTACACGTACCCCTTCGGGTCCCTACATTTGTATCTTTGTGGTAAATACCCAGTAGTGCAATTGCTGGATCGAACGGTAGCTCTAATTTCAACTGTTTGAGGAACCTCCATACTGTTTTCCAGAGGGGTTGCACCAGCTTGCATTCCCACGAACAGTGTAGGAGGGTTCCCCTTTCTCCACATCCCCGCCAACATCTGCCGTTCCCTGACTTGTTCATTTTAGCCAATCTGACTGGTGTGAGGTGGTATCTCATTGAGGTTTTGATTTGGATTTCCCTGATGCCGAGCGATGTTGAGCACTTTTTCATGTGCCTGTTGGCCATGTGGATGTCTTCTTTGGAGAAATGTCTGTTCATGTCTTCTGCCCATTTCTTGATTGGATTACTTGTTCTTTGGGTGTTGAGTTTGATAAGTTCTTTATAGATTTTGGATACTAGCCCTTATTCTGATATGTCATTTGCAAATATTTTCTCCCATTCTGTCGGTTGTCTTTTGGTTTTGTGGACCGTTTCTTTTGCTGTGCAAAAGCTTTTTATCTGGATGAAATCCCAGTAGTTCATTTTTGCCCTGGCTTCCCGTGCCTTTGGCGATGTTTCTAGGAAGAAGTTGCTGCGGCTAAGGTCGAAAAGGTTGCTACCTGTGTTCTCCTTTAGGATTTGGATGGTCTCCTGTCTCACGTTTAGGTCTTTCAACCATTTGGAGTCGATTTTTGTGTGTGGTGTAAGGAAATGGTCCAGTTTCATTCTTCTGCATGTGGCTGTCCAATTTTCCCAACACCATTTGTTGAAGAGACTGTCTCTTTTCCACTGGACATTCTTTCCTGCTTTGTCAAAGATGAGTTGACCATAGAGTTGAGGGTCCATTTCTGGGCTCTCGATTCTGTTCCATTGATCAATGTGTCTGTTTTTGTGCCAGTACCATACTGTCTTGATGATGACAGCTTTGTAATAGAGCTGGAAGTCCGGAATTGCGATGCCGCCAGCTTTGCTTTTCTTTTTCAGTATTCCTCTGGCTATTCTGGGTCTCTTCTGGTTCCATACAAATTTTAGGATTATTTGTTCCATGTCTGTAAAAAAAGTGGATGGTATTTTGATGGGGATGGCATTGAATGTGTAGATTGCTCTAGGTAGCATTGACATCTTCACAATGTTGGTTCTCCCAATCCATGAGCATGGAACGTTTTTCCATTTCTTTGTGTCTTCTTCAATTGCTTTCATGGGTATTTTATAGTTTTCTGAGTACAGATCCTTTGCCTCTTTTGTTAGATTTATTCCTAGGTATCTAATGGTTTTGGGTGCAATTGTAAATGGGATCGACTCCTTGATTTGTCTCTCTTCTGTCTTGTTGTTGGTGTATAGGAATGCCACGGATTTCTGTGCATTGATTTTATATCCTGCCACTTGACTGAATTCCTGGATGAGTTCTAGCAGTTTTGGGGTGGAGTCTTTTGGGTTTTCCACATACAGTATCATATCATCTGCAAAGAGTGAGAGTTTGACTTCCTCTTTGCCGATTTGGATGCCTTTCGTTTCTTTTGGTTGTCTAACTGCTGTGGCTAGGACTTCTAATACTATGTTGAATAGCAGTGGTGAGAGTGGACATCCCTGCCGCGTTCCTGACCTTAGGGGAAGAGCTCTCAGCCTTTCCCCCTTGAGAATGATATTGGCTGTAGGTTATTCATAGATGGCTTTTATGATATTGAGGTATGTACCCTCTCTCCCTATACTCTGAAGAGTTTTGTTCAAGAAAGGATGCTGTACTTTGTCAAATGCTTTTTCTGCATCTAGTTACAGGATCATATGGTTCTTTTTCTTTTTTTTTATTAATGTATTGTATCACATTGATTGATTTGCAGATGTTGAACCAACCTTGCAGCCTAGGAGTAAATCCCACTTGGTCGTGGTGAATAATCCTTTTAATGCACTGTTGGATCCTATTGGCTGGCGTTTTGGTGAGAAGTTTTGCATCCATGTTCCTCAGGGATATGGACCTGTAATTTTCCTTTTTGATGGGGTCTTTGTTCGGTTTGGGGATCAAGGTAATGGCCTCAGAAGACGAGTTTGGATGCTTTCCTTCCATTTCTATTTTTTGGAACAGTTTCAGAAGAATAGGTATTACTACTTCTTTAAATGGTTGGTAGAATTCCCCTGGGAAGCCATCTGGCCTTGGGCTCCTGTTTGTTGGGAGATTTTTGATGACTGCTTCAATTTCCTCATTAGCGGTTATAGGTCTCTTCAGGTTTTCTATTTCTTCCTGGTTCAGCTTAGGTAGTTGATACATTTCTGGGAATGCATCCATTTCTTCAAGATTATCTAATTTGCTGGCCTAGAGTGGCTCATAATATGTTCTTATAATTGTTTGTATTTCTTTGGTGTTGGTTGTCATCTCTCCTCTTTCATTCATGATTATTTTTTTAATTTTTTTATAGTTATGTTAATCACCATATATTACATCATTAGTTTTTGGTGCAGTGCTCCATGATTCATTGTTTGTTCATAACACCCAGTGCTCCATGCAGAACGTGCCCTCCTCCATACCCATCACCAGGCTCACCCATCCCCCTACCCCCCTCCCCTCTAGAACCCTCAGTTTGTCTTTCAGAGTCCTTCATCTCTCATGGTTCGTCTCCCCCTCTGACATACTCCCCTTTTCTTCCTCTCCTGTTATCTTCTTCTTTTTCTTTTTTCTTAAAATATGGTGCGTTATTTGTTTCAGAAGGACAGAACTGTGATTCAACAGTCTTGCACAATTCACAGCGCTCACCGTAGCACATACCCTCCCCAATGTCTAGCACCCAGCCACCCCATCCCTCCCACCCCCAACCACTGCAGTAACACTCAGTTTCTCTCCTGAGATTAAGAATTCCTCATATCAGTGAGGTCATGTGATACATGTCTTTCTCTGATTGACTTATTTCACTCAGCATAACACCCTCCAGTTCCATCCACGTCGTTGCAAATGGCAAGATCTCATTCCTTTTGATGGCTGCATAATATTCCATTGTGTATCTATACCACCTCTTCTTTATCCATTCATCTGTCGATGGGCATCTTGGCTCTTTCCACAGTTTGGCTATGGTGGACATTGCTGCTATAAACATTGGGGTACACGTACCCCTTCGGGTCCCTACATTTGTATCTTTGTGGTAAATACCCAGTAGTGCAATTGCTGGATCGAACGGTAGCTCTAATTTCAACTGTTTGAGGAACCTCCATACTGTTTTCCAGAGGGGTTGCACCAGCTTGCATTCCCACCAACAGTGTAGGAGGGTTCCCCTTTCTCCACATCCCCGCCAACATCTGCCGTTCCCTGACTTGTTCATTTTAGCCAATCGGACTGGTGTGAGGTGGTATCTCATTGAGGTTTTGATTTGGATTTCCCTGATGCCGAGCGATGTTGAGCACTTTTTCATGTGCCTGTTGGCCATGTGGATGTCTTCTTTGGAGAAATGTCTGTTCATGTCTTCTGCCCATTTCTTGATTGGATTACTTGTTCTTTGGGTGTTGAGTTTGATAAGTTCTTTATAGATTTTGGATACTAGCCCTTATTCTGATATGTCATTTGCACATATTTTCTCCCATTCTGTCGGTTGTCTTTTGGTTTTGTGGACCGTTTCTTTTGCTGTGCAAAAGCTTTTTATCTGGATGAAATCCCAGTAGTTCATTTTTGCCCTGGCTTCCCGTGCCTTTGGCGATGTTTCTAGGAAGAAGTTGCTGCGGCTAAGGTCGAAAAGGTTGCTACCTGTGTTCTCCTTTAGGATTTGGATGGTCTCCTGTCTCACGTTTAGGTCTTTCAACCATTTGGAGTCGATTTTTGTGTGTGGTGTAAGGAAATGGTCCAGTTTCATTCTTCTGCATGTGGCTGTCCAATTTTCCCAACACCATTTGTTGAAGAGACTGTCTCTTTTCCACTGGACATTCTTTCCTGCTTTGTCAAAGATGAGTTGACCATAGAGTTGAGGGTCCATTTCTGGGCTCTCGATTCTGTTCCATTGATCAATGTGTCTGTTTTTGTGCCAGTACCATACTGTCTTGATGATGACAGCTTTGTAATAGAGCTGGAAGTCCGGAATTGCGATGCCGCCAGCTTTGCTTTTCTTTTTCAGTATTCCTCTGGCTATTCTGGGTCTCTTCTGGTTCCATACAAATTTTAGGATTATTTGTTCCATGTCTGTGAAAAAAGTGGATGGTATTTTGATGGGGATGGCATTGAATGTGTAGATTGCTCTAGGTAGCATTGACATCTTCACAATGTTGGTTCTCCCAATCCATGAGCATGGAACGTTTTTCCATTTCTTTGTGTCTTCTTCAATTGCTTTCATGGGTATTTTATAGTTTTCTGAGTACAGATCCTTTGCCTCTTTGGTTAGATTTATTCCTAGGTATCTAATGGTTTTGGGTGCAATTGTAAATGGGATCGACTCCTTGATTTGTCTCTCTTCTGTCTTGTTGTTGGTGTATAGGAATGCCACGGATTTCTGTGCATTGATTTTATATCCTGCCACTTGACTGAATTCCTGTATGAGTTCTAGCAGTTTTGGGGTGGAGTCTTTTGGGTTTTCCACGTACAGTATCATATCATCTGCAAAGAGTGAGAGTTTGACTTCCTCTTTGCCGATTTGGATGCCTTTCGTTTCTTTTGGTTGTCTAATTGCTGTGGCTAGGACTTCTAATACTATGTTGAATAGCAGTGGTGAGAGTGGACATCCCTGCCGCGTTCCTGACCATAGGGGAAGAGCTCTCAGCCTTTCCCCCTTGAGAATGATATTGGCTGTAGGTTATTCATAGATGGCTTTTATGATATTGAGGTATGTACCCTCTCTCCCTATACTCTGAAGAGTTTTGTTCAAGAAAGGATGCTGTACTTTGTCAAATGCTTTTTCTGCATCTAGTTACAGGATCATATGGTTCTTTTTCTTCTTTTTTATTAATGTATTGTATCACATTGATTGATTTGCAGATGTTGAACCAACCTTGCAGCCTAGGAGTAAATCCCACTTGGTCGTGGTGAATAATCCTTTTAATGCACTGTTGGATCCTATTGGCTGGCGTTTTGGTGAGAAGTTTTGCATCCATGTTCCTCAGGGATATGGACCTGTAATTTTCCTTTTTGATGGGGTCTTTGTTCGGTTTGGGGATCAAGGTAATGGCCTCAGAAGACGAGTTTGGATGCTTTCCTTCCATTTCTATTTTTTGGAACAGTTTCAGAAGAATAGGTATTACTACTTCTTTAAATGGTTGGTGGAATTCCCCTGGGAAGCCATCTGGCCTTGGGCTCCTGTTTGTTGGGAGATTTTTGATGACTGCTTCAATTTCCTCATTAGCGGTTATAGGTCTCTTCAGGTTTTCTATTTCTTCCTGGTTCAGCTTAGGTAGTTGATACATTTCTGGGAATGCATCCATTTCTTCAAGATTATCTAATTTGCTGGCCTAGAGTGGCTCATAATATGTTCTTATAATTGTTTGTATTTCTTTGGTGTTGGTTGTCATCTCTCCTCTTTCATTCATGATTATTTTTTTAATTTTTTTATAGTTATGTTAATCACCATATATTACATCATTAGTTTTTGGTGCAGTGCTCCATGATTCATTGTTTGTTCATAACACCCAGTGCTCCATGCAGAACGTGCCCTCCTCCATACCCATCACCAGGCTCACCCATCCCCCTACCCCCCTCCCCTCTAGAACCCTCAGTTTGTCTTTCAGAGTCCTTCATCTCTCATGGTTCATCTCCCCCTCTGACATACTCCCCTTTTCTTCCTCTCCTGTTATCTTCTTCTTTTTCTTTTTTCTTAAAATATGGTGCGTTATTTGTTTCAGAAGGACAGAACTGTGATTCAACAGTCTTGCACAATTCACAGCGCTCACCGTAGCACATACCCTCCCCAATGTCTAGCACCCAGCCACCCCATCCCTCCCACCCCCAACCACTGCAGTAACACTCAGTTTCTCTCCTGAGATTAAGAATTCCTCATATCAGTGAGGTCATGTGATACATGTCTTTCTCTGATTGACTTATTTCACTCAGCATAACACCCTCCAGTTCCATCCACGTCGTTGCAAATGGCAAGATCTCATTCCTTTTGATGGCTGCATAATATTCCATTGTGTATCTATACCACCTCTTCTTTATCCATTCATCTGTCGATGGGCATCTTGGCTCTTTCCACAGTTTGGCTATGGTGGACATTGCTGCTATAAACATTGGGGTACACGTACCCCTTCGGGTCCCTACATTTGTATCTTTGTGGTAAATACCCAGTAGTGCAATTGCTGGATCGAACGGTAGCTCTAATTTCAACTGTTTGAGGAACCTCCATACTGTTTTCCAGAGGGGTTGCACCAGCTTGCATTCCCACCAACAGTGTAGGAGGGTTCCCCTTTCTCCACATCCCCGCCAACATCTGCCGTTCCCTGACTTGTTCATTTTAGCCAATCGGACTGGTGTGAGGTGGTATCTCATTGAGGTTTTGATTTGGATTTCCCTGATGCCGAGCGATGTTGAGCACTTTTTCATGTGCCTGTTGGCCATGTGGATGTCTTCTTTGGAGAAATGTCTGTTCATGTCTTCTGCCCATTTCTTGATTGGATTACTTGTTCTTTGGGTGTTGAGTTTGATAAGTTCTTTATAGATTTTGGATACTAGCCCTTATTCTGATATGTCATTTGCACATATTTTCTCCCATTCTGTCGGTTGTCTTTTGGTTTTGTGGACCGTTTCTTTTGCTGTGCAAAAGCTTTTTATCTGGATGAAATCCCAGTAGTTCATTTTTGCCCTGGCTTCCCGTGCCTTTGGCGATGTTTCTAGGAAGAAGTTGCTGCGGCTAAGGTCGAAAAGGTTGCTACCTGTGTTCTCCTTTAGGATTTGGATGGTCTCCTGTCTCACGTTTAGGTCTTTCAACCATTTGGAGTCGATTTTTGTGTGTGGTGTAAGGAAATGGTCCAGTTTCATTCTTCTGCATGTGGCTGTCCAATTTTCCCAACACCATTTGTTGAAGAGACTGTCTCTTTTCCACTGGACATTCTTTCCTGCTTTGTCAAAGATGAGTTGACCATAGAGTTGAGGGTCCATTTCTGGGCTCTCGATTCTGTTCCATTGATCAATGTGTCTGTTTTTGTGCCAGTACCATACTGTCTTGATGATGACAGCTTTGTAATAGAGCTGGAAGTCCGGAATTGCGATGCCGCCAGCTTTGCTTTTCTTTTTCAGTATTCCTCTGGCTATTCTGGGTCTCTTCTGGTTCCATACAAATTTTAGGATTATTTGTTCCATGTCTGTGAAAAAAGTGGATGGTATTTTGATGGGGATGGCATTGAATGTGTAGATTGCTCTAGGTAGCATTGACATCTTCACAATGTTGGTTCTCCCAATCCATGAGCATGGAACGTTTTTCCATTTCTTTGTGTCTTCTTCAATTGCTTTCATGGGTATTTTATAGTTTTCTGAGTACAGATCCTTTGCCTCTTTGGTTAGATTTATTCCTAGGTATCTAATGGTTTTGGGTGCAATTGTAAATGGGATCGACTCCTTGATTTGTCTCTCTTCTGTCTTGTTGTTGGTGTATAGGAATGCCACGGATTTCTGTGCATTGATTTTATATCCTGCCACTTGACTGAATTCCTGTATGAGTTCTAGCAGTTTTGGGGTGGAGTCTTTTGGGTTTTCCACGTACAGTATCATATCATCTGCAAAGAGTGAGAGTTTGACTTCCTCTTTGCCGATTTGGATGCCTTTCGTTTCTTTTGGTTGTCTAATTGCTGTGGCTAGGACTTCTAATACTATGTTGAATAGCAGTGGTGAGAGTGGACATCCCTGCCGCGTTCCTGACCATAGGGGAAGAGCTCTCAGCCTTTCCCCCTTGAGAATGATATTGGCTGTAGGTTATTCATAGATGGCTTTTATGATATTGAGGTATGTACCCTCTCTCCCTATACTCTGAAGAGTTTTGTTCAAGAAAGGATGCTGTACTTTGTCAAATGCTTTTTCTGCATCTAGTTACAGGATCATATGGTTCTTTTTCTTCTTTTTTATTAATGTATTGTATCACATTGATTGATTTGCAGATGTTGAACCAACCTTGCAGCCTAGGAGTAAATCCCACTTGGTCGTGGTGAATAATCCTTTTAATGCACTGTTGGATCCTATTGGCTGGCGTTTTGGTGAGAAGTTTTGCATCCATGTTCCTCAGGGATATGGACCTGTAATTTTCCTTTTTGATGGGGTCTTTGTTCGGTTTGGGGATCAAGGTAATGGCCTCAGAAGACGAGTTTGGATGCTTTCCTTCCATTTCTATTTTTTGGAACAGTTTCAGAAGAATAGGTATTACTACTTCTTTAAATGGTTGGTGGAATTCCCCTGGGAAGCCATCTGGCCTTGGGCTCCTGTTTGTTGGGAGATTTTTGATGACTGCTTCAATTTCCTCATTAGCGGTTATAGGTCTCTTCAGGTTTTCTATTTCTTCCTGGTTCAGCTTAGGTAGTTGATACATTTCTGGGAATGCATCCATTTCTTCAAGATTATCTAATTTGCTGGCCTAGAGTGGCTCATAATATGTTCTTATAATTGTTTGTATTTCTTTGGTGTTGGTTGTCATCTCTCCTCTTTCATTCATGATTATTTTTTTAATTTTTTTATAGTTATGTTAATCACCATATATTACATCATTAGTTTTTGGTGCAGTGCTCCATGATTCATTGTTTGTTCATAACACCCAGTGCTCCATGCAGAACGTGCCCTCCTCCATACCCATCACCAGGCTCACCCATCCCCCTACCCCCCTCCCCTCTAGAACCCTCAGTTTGTCTTTCAGAGTCCTTCATCTCTCATGGTTCGTCTCCCCCTCTGACATACTCCCCTTTTCTTCCTCTCCTGTTATCTTCTTCTTTTTCTTTTTTCTTAAAATATGGTGCGTTATTTGTTTCAGAAGGACAGAACTGTGATTCAACAGTCTTGCACAATTCACAGCGCTCACCGTAGCACATACCCTCCCCAATGTCTAGCACCCAGCCACCCCATCCCTCCCACCCCCAACCACTGCAGTAACACTCAGTTTCTCTCCTGAGATTAAGAATTCCTCATATCAGTGAGGTCATGTGATACATGTCTTTCTCTGATTAACTTATTTCACTCAGCATAACACCCTCCAGTTCCATCCACGTCGTTGCAAATGGCAAGATCTCATTCCTTTTGATGGCTGCATAATATTCCATTGTGTATCTATACCACCTCTTCTTTATCCATTCATCTGTCGATGGGCATCTTGGCTCTTTCCACAGTTTGGCTATGGTGGACATTGCTGCTATAAACATTGGGGTACACGTACCCCTTCGGGTCCCTACATTTGTATCTTTGTGGTAAATACCCAGTAGTGCAATTGCTGGATCGAACGGTAGCTCTAATTTCAACTGTTTGAGGAACCTCCATACTGTTTTCCAGAGGGGTTGCACCAGCTTGCATTCCCACGAACAGTGTAGGAGGGTTCCCCTTTCTCCACATCCCCGCCAACATCTGCCGTTCCCTGACTTGTTCATTTTAGCCAATCTGACTGGTGTGAGGTGGTATCTCATTGAGGTTTTGATTTGGATTTCCCTGATGCCGAGCGATGTTGAGCACTTTTTCATGTGCCTGTTGGCCATGTGGATGTCTTCTTTGGAGAAATGTCTGTTCATGTCTTCTGCCCATTTCTTGATTGGATTACTTGTTCTTTGGGTGTTGAGTTTGATAAGTTCTTTATAGATTTTGGATACTAGCCCTTATTCTGATATGTCATTTGCAAATATTTTCTCCCATTCTGTCGGTTGTCTTTTGGTTTTGTGGACCGTTTCTTTTGCTGTGCAAAAGCTTTTTATCTGGATGAAATCCCAGTAGTTCATTTTTGCCCTGGCTTCCCGTGCCTTTGGCGATGTTTCTAGGAAGAAGTTGCTGCGGCTAAGGTCGAAAAGGTTGCTACCTGTGTTCTCCTTTAGGATTTGGATGGTCTCCTGTCTCACGTTTAGGTCTTTCAACCATTTGGAGTCGATTTTTGTGTGTGGTGTAAGGAAATGGTCCAGTTTCATTCTTCTGCATGTGGCTGTCCAATTTTCCCAACACCATTTGTTGAAGAGACTGTCTCTTTTCCACTGGACATTCTTTCCTGCTTTGTCAAAGATGAGTTGACCATAGAGTTGAGGGTCCATTTCTGGGCTCTCGATTCTGTTCCATTGATCAATGTGTCTGTTTTTGTGCCAGTACCATACTGTCTTGATGATGACAGCTTTGTAATAGAGCTGGAAGTCCGGAATTGCGATGCCGCCAGCTTTGCTTTTCTTTTTCAGTATTCCTCTGGCTATTCTGGGTCTCTTCTGGTTCCATACAAATTTTAGGATTATTTGTTCCATGTCTGTAAAAAAAGTGGATGGTATTTTGATGGGGATGGCATTGAATGTGTAGATTGCTCTAGGTAGCATTGACATCTTCACAATGTTGGTTCTCCCAATCCATGAGCATGGAACGTTTTTCCATTTCTTTGTGTCTTCTTCAATTGCTTTCATGGGTATTTTATAGTTTTCTGAGTACAGATCCTTTGCCTCTTTTGTTAGATTTATTCCTAGGTATCTAATGGTTTTGGGTGCAATTGTAAATGGGATCGACTCCTTGATTTGTCTCTCTTCTGTCTTGTTGTTGGTGTATAGGAATGCCACGGATTTCTGTGCATTGATTTTATATCCTGCCACTTGACTGAATTCCTGGATGAGTTCTAGCAGTTTTGGGGTGGAGTCTTTTGGGTTTTCCACATACAGTATCATATCATCTGCAAAGAGTGAGAGTTTGACTTCCTCTTTGCCGATTTGGATGCCTTTCGTTTCTTTTGGTTGTCTAACTGCTGTGGCTAGGACTTCTAATACTATGTTGAATAGCAGTGGTGAGAGTGGACATCCCTGCCGCGTTCCTGACCTTAGGGGAAGAGCTCTCAGCCTTTCCCCCTTGAGAATGATATTGGCTGTAGGTTATTCATAGATGGCTTTTATGATATTGAGGTATGTACCCTCTCTCCCTATACTCTGAAGAGTTTTGTTCAAGAAAGGATGCTGTACTTTGTCAAATGCTTTTTCTGCATCTAGTTACAGGATCATATGGTTCTTTTTCTTTTTTTTTATTAATGTATTGTATCACATTGATTGATTTGCAGATGTTGAACCAACCTTGCAGCCTAGGAGTAAATCCCACTTGGTCGTGGTGAATAATCCTTTTAATGCACTGTTGGATCCTATTGGCTGGCGTTTTGGTGAGAAGTTTTGCATCCATGTTCCTCAGGGATATGGACCTGTAATTTTCCTTTTTGATGGGGTCTTTGTTCGGTTTGGGGATCAAGGTAATGGCCTCATAAGACGAGTTTGGATGCTTTCCTTCCATTTCTATTTTTTGGAACAGTTTCAGAAGAATAGGTATTACTACTTCTTTAAATGGTTGGTGGAATTCCCCTGGGAAGCCATCTGGCCTTGGGCTCCTGTTTGTTGGGAGATTTTTGATGACTGCTTCAATTTCCTCATTAGCGGTTATAGGTCTCTTCAGGTTTTCTATTTCTTCCTGGTTCAGCTTAGGTAGTTGATACATTTCTGGGAATGCATCCATTTCTTCAAGATTATCTAATTTGCTGGCCTAGAGTGGCTCATAATATGTTCTTATAATTGTTTGTATTTCTTTGGTGTTGGTTGTCATCTCTCCTCTTTCATTCATGATTATTTTTTTAATTTTTTTATAGTTATGTTAATCGCCATATATTACATCATTAGTTTTTGGTGCAGTGTTCCATGATTCATTGTTTGTTCATAACACCCAGTGCTCCATGCAGAACGTGCCCTCCTCCATACCCATCACCAGGCTCACCCATCCCCCTACCCCCCTCCCGTCTAGAACCCTCAGTTTGTCTTTCAGAGTCCTTCATCTCTCATGGTTCGTCTCCCCCTCTGACATACTCCCCTTTTCTTCCTCTCCTGTTATCTTCTTCTTTTTCTTTTTTCTTAAAATATGGTGCGTTATTTGTTTCAGAAGGACAGAACTGTGATTCAACAGTCTTGCACAATTCACAGCGCTCACCGTAGCACATACCCTCCCCAATGTCTAGCACCCAGCCACCCCATCCCTCCCACCCCCAACCACTGCAGTAACACTCAGTTTCTCTCCTGAGATTAAGAATTCCTCATATCAGTGAGGTCATGTGATACATGTCTTTCTCTGATTGACTTATTTCACTCAGCATAACACCCTCCAGTTCCATCCACGTCGTTGCAAATGGCAAGATCTCATTCCTTTTGATGGCTGCATAATATTCCATTGTTTATCTATACCACCTCTTCTTTATCCATTCATCTGTCGATGGGCATCTTGGCTCTTTCCACAGTTTGGCTATGGTGGACATTGCTGCTATAAACATTGGGGTACACGTACCCCTTCGGGTCCCTACATTTGTATCTTTGTGGTAAATACCCAGTAGTGCTATTGCTGGATCGAACGGTAGCTCTAATTTCAACTGTTTGAGGAACCTCCATACTGTTTTCCAGAGGGGTTGCACCAGCTTGCATTCCCACCAACAGTGTAGGAGGGTTCCCCTTTCTCCACATCCCCGCCAACATCTGCCGTTCCCTGACTTGTTCATTTTAGCCAATCGGACTGGTGTGAGGTGGTATCTCATTGAGGTTTTGATTTGGATTTCCCTGATGCCGAGCGATGTTGAGCACTTTTTCATGTGCCTGTTGGCCATGTGGATGTCTTCTTTGGAGAAATGTCTGTTCATGTCTTCTGCCCATTTCTTGATTGGATTACTTGTTCTTTGGGTGTTGAGTTTGATAAGTTCTTTATAGATTTTGGATACTAGCCCTTATTCTGATATGTCATTTGCAAATATTTTCTCCCATTCTGTCGGTTGTCTTTTGGTTTTGTGGACCGTTTCTTTTGCTGTGCAAAAGCTTTTTATCTGGATGAAATCCCAGTAGTTCATTTTTGCCCTGGCTTCCCGTGCCTTTGGCGATGTTTCTAGGAAGAAGTTGCTGCGGCTAAGGTCGAAAAGGTTGCTACCTGTGTTCTCCTTTAGGATTTGGATGGTCTCCTGTCTCACGTTTAGGTCTTTCAACCATTTGGAGTCGATTTTTGTGTGTGGTGTAAGGAAATGGTCCAGTTTCATTCTTCTGCATGTGGCTGTCCAATTTTCCCAACACCATTTGTTGAAGAGACTGTCTCTTTTCCACTGGACATTCTTTCCTGCTTTGTCAAAGATGAGTTGACCATAGAGTTGAGGGTCCATTTCTGGGCTCTCGATTCTGTTCCATTGATCAATGTGTCTGTTTTTGTGCCAGTACCATACTGTCTTGATGATGACAGCTTTGTAATAGAGCTGGAAGTCCGGAATTGCGATGCCGCCAGCTTTGCTTTTCTTTTTCAGTATTCCTCTGGCTATTCTGGGTCTCTTCTGGTTCCATACAAATTTTAGGATTATTTGTTCCATGTCTGTGAAAAAAGTGGATGGTATTTTGATGGGGATGGCATTGAATGTGTAGATTGCTCTAGGTAGCATTGACATCTTCACAATGTTGATTCTCCCAATCCATGAGCATGGAACGTTTTTCCATTTCTTTGTGTCTTCTTCAATTGCTTTCATGGGTATTTTATAGTTTTCTGAGTACAGATCCTTTGCCTCTTTGGTTAGATTTATTCCTAGGTATCTAATGGTTTTGGGTGCAATTGTAAATGGGATCGACTCCTTGATTTGTCTCTCTTCTGTCTTGTTGTTGGTGTATAGGAATGCCACGGATTTCTGTGCATTGATTTTATATCCTGCCACTTGACTGAATTCCTGTATGAGTTCTAGCAGTTTTGGGGTGGAGTCTTTTGGGTTTTCCACGTACAGTATCATATCATCTGCAAAGAGTGAGAGTTTGACTTCCTCTTTGCCGATTTGGATGCCTTTCGTTTCTTTTGGTTGTCTAACTGCTGTGGCTAGGACTTCTAATACTATGTTGAATAGCAGTGGTGAGAGTGGACATCCCTGCCGCGTTCCTGACCTTAGGGGAAGAGCTCTCAGCCTTTCCCCCTTGAGAATGATATTGGCTGTAGGTTATTCATAGATGGCTTTTATGATATTGAGGTATGTACCCTCTCTCCCTATACTCTGAAGAGTTTTGTTCAAGAAAGGATGCTGTACTTTGTCAAATGCTTTTTCTGCATCTAGTTACAGGATCATATGGTTCTTTTTCTTTTTTTTTATTAATGTATTGTATCACATTGATTGATTTGCAGATGTTGAACCAACCTTGCAGCCTAGGAGTAAATCCCACTTGGTCGTGGTGAATAATCCTTTTAATGCACTGTTGGATCCTATTGGCTGGCGTTTTGGTGAGAAGTTTTGCATCCATGTTCCTCAGGGATATGGACCTGTAATTTTCCTTTTTGATGGGGTCTTTGTTCGGTTTGGGGATCAAGGTAATGGCCTCATAAGACGAGTTTGGATGCTTTCCTTCCATTTCTATTTTTTGGAACAGTTTCAGAAGAATAGGTATTACTACTTCTTTAAATGGTTGGTAGAATTCCCCTGGGAAGCCATCTGGCCTTGGGCTCCTGTTTGTTGGGAGATTTTTGATGACTGCTTCAATTTCCTCATTAGCGGTTATAGGTCTCTTCAGGTTTTCTATTTCTTCCTGGTTCAGCTTAGGTAGTTGATACATTTCTGGGAATGCATCCATTTCTTCAAGATTATCTAATTTGCTGGCCTAGAGTGGCTCATAATATGTTCTTATAATTGTTTGTATTTCTTTGGTGTTGGTTGTCATCTCTCCTCTTTCATTCATGATTATTTTTTTAATTTTTTTATAGTTATGTTAATCGCCATATATTACATCATTAGTTTTTGGTGCAGTGTTCCATGATTCATTGTTTGTTCATAACACCCAGTGCTCCATGCAGAACGTGCCCTCCTCCATACCCATCACCAGGCTCACCCATCCCCCTACCCCCCTCCCCTCTAGAACCCTCAGTTTGTCTTTCAGAGTCCTTCATCTCTCATGGTTCGTCTCCCCCTCTGACATACTCCCCTTTTCTTCCTCTCCTGTTATCTTCTTCTTTTTCTTTTTTCTTAAAATATGGTGCGTTATTTGTTTCAGAAGGACAGAACTGTGATTCAACAGTCTTGCACAATTCACAGCGCTCACCGTAGCACATACCCTCCCCAATGTCTAGCACCCAGCCACCCCATCCCTCCCACCCCCAACCACTGCAGTAACACTCAGTTTCTCTCCTGAGATTAAGAATTCCTCATATCAGTGAGGTCATGTGATACATGTCTTTCTCTGATTGACTTATTTCACTCAGCATAACACCCTCCAGTTCCATCCACGTCGTTGCAAATGGCAAGATCTCATTCCTTTTGATGGCTGCATAATATTCCATTGTGTATCTATACCACCTCTTCTTTATCCATTCATCTGTCGATGGGCATCTTGGCTCTTTCCACAGTTTGGCTATGGTGGACATTGCTGCTATAAACATTGGGGTACACGTACCCCTTCGGGTCCCTACATTTGTATCTTTGTGGTAAATACCCAGTAGTGCTATTGCTGGATCGAACGGTAGCTCTAATTTCAACTGTTTGAGGAACCTCCATACTGTTTTCCAGAGGGGTTGCACCAGCTTGCATTCCCACCAACAGTGTAGGAGGGTTCCCCTTTCTCCACATCCCCGCCAACATCTGCCGTTCCCTGACTTGTTCATTTTAGCCAATCGGACTGGTGTGAGGTGGTATCTCATTGAGGTTTTGATTTGGATTTCCCTGATGCCGAGCGATGTTGAGCACTTTTTCATGTGCCTGTTGGCCATGTGGATGTCTTCTTTGGAGAAATGTCTGTTCATGTCTTCTGCCCATTTCTTGATTGGATTACTTGTTCTTTGGGTGTTGAGTTTGATAAGTTCTTTATAGATTTTGGATACTAGCCCTTATTCTGATATGTCATTTGCAAATATTTTCTCCCATTCTGTCGGTTGTCTTTTGGTTTTGTGGACCGTTTCTTTTGCTGTGCAAAAGCTTTTTATCTGGATGAAATCCCAGTAGTTCATTTTTGCCCTGGCTTCCCGTGCCTTTGGCGATGTTTCTAGGAAGAAGTTGCTGCGGCTAAGGTCGAAAAGGTTGCTACCTGTGTTCTCCTTTAGGATTTGGATGGTCTCCTGTCTCACGTTTAGGTCTTTCAACCATTTGGAGTCGATTTTTGTGTGTGGTGTAAGGAAATGGTCCAGTTTCATTCTTCTGCATGTGGCTGTCCAATTTTCCCAACACCATTTGTTGAAGAGACTGTCTCTTTTCCACTGGACATTCTTTCCTGCTTTGTCAAAGATGAGTTGACCATAGAGTTGAGGGTCCATTTCTGGGCTCTCGATTCTGTTCCATTGATCAATGTGTCTGTTTTTGTGCCAGTACCATACTGTCTTGATGATGACAGCTTTGTAATAGAGCTGGAAGTCCGGAATTGCGATGCCGCCAGCTTTGCTTTTCTTTTTCAGTATTCCTCTGGCTATTCTGGGTCTCTTCTGGTTCCATACAAATTTTAGGATTATTTGTTCCATGTCTGTGAAAAAAGTGGATGGTATTTTGATGGGGATGGCATTGAATGTGTAGATTGCTCTAGGTAGCATTGACATCTTCACAATGTTGGTTCTCCCAATCCATGAGCATGGAACGTTTTTCCATTTCTTTGTGTCTTCTTCAATTGCTTTCATGGGTATTTTATAGTTTTCTGAGTACAGATCCTTTGCCTCTTTGGTTAGATTTATTCCTAGGTATCTAATGGTTTTGGGTGCAATTGTAAATGGGATCGACTCCTTGATTTGTCTCTCTTCTGTCTTGTTGTTGGTGTATAGGAATGCCACGGATTTCTGTGCATTGATTTTATATCCGGCCACTTGACTGAATTCCTGGATGAGTTCTAGCAGTTTTGGGGTGGAGTCTTTTGGGTTTTCCACATACAGTATCATATCATCTGCAAAGAGTGAGAGTTTGACTTCCTCTTTGCCGATTTGGATGCCTTTCGTTTCTTTTGGTTGTCTAACTGCTGTGGCTAGGACTTCTAATACTATGTTGAATAGCAGTGGTGAGAGTGGACATCCCTGCCGCGTTCCTGACCTTAGGGGAAGAGCTCTCAGCCTTTCCCCCTTGAGAATGATATTGGCTGTAGGTTATTCATAGATGGCTTTTATGATATTGAGGTATGTACCCTCTCTCCCTATACTCTGAAGAGTTTTGTTCAAGAAAGGATGCTGTACTTTGTCAAATGCTTTTTCTGCATCTAGTTACAGGATCATATGGTTCTTTTTCTTTTTTTTTATTAATGTATTGTATCACATTGATTGATTTGCAGATGTTGAACCAACCTTGCAGCCTAGGAGTAAATCCCACTTGGTCGTGGTGAATCATCCTTTTAATGCACTGTTGGATCCTATTGGCTGGCGTTTTGGTGAGAAGTTTTGCATCCATGTTCCTCAGGGATATGGACCTGTAATTTTCCTTTTTGATGGGGTCTTTGTTCGGTTTGGGGATCAAGGTAATGGCCTCAGAAGACGAGTTTGGATGCTTTCCTTCCATTTCTATTTTTTGGAACAGTTTCAGAAGAATAGGTATTACTACTTCTTTAAATGGTTGGTAGAATTCCCCTGGGAAGCCATCTGGCCTTGGGCTCCTGTTTGTTGGGAGATTTTTGATGACTGCTTCAATTTCCTCATTAGCGGTTATAGGTCTCTTCAGGTTTTCTATTTCTTCCTGGTTCAGCTTAGGTAGTTGATACATTTCTGGGAATGCATCCATTTCTTCAAGATTATCTAATTTGCTGGCCTAGAGTGGCTCATAATATGTTCTTATAATTGTTTGTATTTCTTTGGTGTTGGTTGTCATCTCTCCTCTTTCATTCATGATTATTTTTTTAATTTTTTTATAGTTATGTTAATCACCATATATTACATCATTAGTTTTTGGTGCAGTGCTCCATGATTCATTGTTTGTTCATAACACCCAGTGCTCCATGCAGAACGTGCCCTCCTCCATACCCATCACCAGGCTCACCCATCCCCCTACCCCCCTCCCCTCTAGAACCCTCAGTTTGTCTTTCAGAGTCCTTCATCTCTCATGGTTCGTCTCCCCCTCTGACATACTCCCCTTTTCTTCCTCTCCTGTTATCTTCTTCTTTTTCTTTTTTCTTAAAATATGGTGCGTTATTTGTTTCAGAAGGACAGAACTGTGATTCAACAGTCTTGCACAATTCACAGCGCTCACCGTAGCACATACCCTCCCCAATGTCTAGCACCCAGCCACCCCATCCCTCCCACCCCCAACCACTGCAGTAACACTCAGTTTCTCTCCTGAGATTAAGAATTCCTCATATCAGTGAGGTCATGTGATACATGTCTTTCTCTGATTGACTTATTTCACTCAGCATAACACCCTCCAGTTCCATCCACGTCGTTGCAAATGGCAAGATCTCATTCCTTTTGATGGCTGCATAATATTCCATTGTGTATCTATACCACCTCTTCTTTATCCATTCATCTGTCGATGGGCATCTTGGCTCTTTCCACAGTTTGGCTATGGTGGACATTGCTGCTATAAACATTGGGGTACACGTACCCCTTCGGGTCCCTACATTTGTATCTTTGTGGTAAATACCCAGTAGTGCAATTGCTGGATCGAACGGTAGCTCTAATTTCAACTGTTTGAGGAACCTCCATACTGTTTTCCAGAGGGGTTGCACCAGCTTGCATTCCCACCAACAGTGTAGGAGGGTTCCCCTTTCTCCACATCCCCGCCAACATCTGCCGTTCCCTGACTTGTTCATTTTAGCCAATCGGACTGGTGTGAGGTGGTATCTCATTGAGGTTTTGATTTGGATTTCCCTGATGCCGAGCGATGTTGAGCACTTTTTCATGTGCCTGTTGGCCATGTGGATGTCTTCTTTGGAGAAATGTCTGTTCATGTCTTCTGCCCATTTCTTGATTGGATTACTTGTTCTTTGGGTGTTGAGTTTGATAAGTTCTTTATAGATTTTGGATACTAGCCCTTATTCTGATATGTCATTTGCACATATTTTCTCCCATTCTGTCGGTTGTCTTTTGGTTTTGTGGACCGTTTCTTTTGCTGTGCAAAAGCTTTTTATCTGGATGAAATCCCAGTAGTTCATTTTTGCCCTGGCTTCCCGTGCCTTTGGCGATGTTTCTAGGAAGAAGTTGCTGCGGCTAAGGTCGAAAAGGTTGCTACCTGTGTTCTCCTTTAGGATTTGGATGGTCTCCTGTCTCACGTTTAGGTCTTTCAACCATTTGGAGTCGATTTTTGTGTGTGGTGTAAGGAAATGGTCCAGTTTCATTCTTCTGCATGTGGCTGTCCAATTTTCCCAACACCATTTGTTGAAGAGACTGTCTCTTTTCCACTGGACATTCTTTCCTGCTTTGTCAAAGATGAGTTGACCATAGAGTTGAGGGTCCATTTCTGGGCTCTCGATTCTGTTCCATTGATCAATGTGTCTGTTTTTGTGCCAGTACCATACTGTCTTGATGATGACAGCTTTGTAATAGAGCTGGAAGTCCGGAATTGCGATGCCGCCAGCTTTGCTTTTCTTTTTCAGTATTCCTCTGGCTATTCTGGGTCTCTTCTGGTTCCATACAAATTTTAGGATTATTTGTTCCATGTCTGTGAAAAAAGTGGATGGTATTTTGATGGGGATGGCATTGAATGTGTAGATTGCTCTAGGTAGCATTGACATCTTCACAATGTTGATTCTCCCAATCCATGAGCATGGAACGTTTTTCCATTTCTTTGTGTCTTCTTCAATTGCTTTCATGGGTATTTTATAGTTTTCTGAGTACAGATCCTTTGCCTCTTTGGTTAGATTTATTCCTAGGTATCTAATGGTTTTGGGTGCAATTGTAAATGGGATCGACTCCTTGATTTGTCTCTCTTCTGTCTTGTTGTTGGTGTATAGGAATGCCACGGATTTCTGTGCATTGATTTTATATCCGGCCACTTGACTGAATTCCTGGATGAGTTCTAGCAGTTTTGGGGTGGAGTCTTTTGGGTTTTCCACGTACAGTATCATATCATCTGCAAAGAGTGAGAGTTTGACTTCCTCTTTGCCGATTTGGATGCCTTTCGTTTCTTTTGGTTGTCTAATTGCTGTGGCTAGGACTTCTAATACTATGTTGAATAGCAGTGGTGAGAGTGGACATCCCTGCCGCGTTCCTGACCATAGGGGAAGAGCTCTCAGCCTTTCCCCCTTGAGAATGATATTGGCTGTAGGTTATTCATAGATGGCTTTTATGATATTGAGGTATGTACCCTCTCTCCCTATACTCTGAAGAGTTTTGTTCAAGAAAGGATGCTGTACTTTGTCAAATGCTTTTTCTGCATCTAGTTACAGGATCATATGGTTCTTTTTCTTTTTTTTTTATTAATGTATTGTATCACATTGATTGATTTGCAGATGTTGAACCAACCTTGCAGCCTAGGAGTAAATCCCACTTGGTCGTGGTGAATAATCCTTTTAATGCACTGTTGGATCCTATTGGCTGGCGTTTTGGTGAGAAGTTTTGCATCCATGTTCCTCAGGGATATGGACCTGTAATTTTCCTTTTTGATGGGGTCTTTGTTCGGTTTGGGGATCAAGGTAATGGCCTCATAAGACGAGTTTGGATGCTTTCCTTCCATTTCTATTTTTTGGAACAGTTTCAGAAGAATAGGTATTACTACTTCTTTAAATGGTTGGTAGAATTCCCCTGGGAAGCCATCTGGCCTTGGGCTCCTGTTTGTTGGGAGATTTTTGATGACTGCTTCAATTTCCTCATTAGCGGTTATAGGTCTCTTCAGGTTTTCTATTTCTTCCTGGTTCAGCTTAGGTAGTTGATACATTTTTGGGAATGCATCCATTTCTTCAAGATTATCTAATTTGCTGGCCTAGAGTGGCTCATAATATGTTCTTATAATTGTTTGTATTTCTTTGGTGTTGGTTGTCATCTCTCCTCTTTCATTCATGATTATTTTTTTAATTTTTTTATAGTTATGTTAATCACCATATATTACATCATTAGTTTTTGGTGCAGTGCTCCATGATTCATTGTTTGTTCATAACACCCAGTGCTCCATGCAGAACGTGCCCTCCTCCATACCCATCACCAGGCTCACCCATCCCCCTACCCCCCTCCCCTCTAGAACCCTCAGTTTGTCTTTCAGAGTCCTTCATCTCTCATGGTTCGTCTCCCCCTCTGACATACTCCCCTTTTCTTCCTCTCCTGTTATCTTCTTCTTTTTCTTTTTTCTTAAAATATGGTGCGTTATTTGTTTCAGAAGGACAGAACTGTGATTCAACAGTCTTGCACAATTCACAGCGCTCACCGTAGCACATACCCTCCCCAATGTCTAGCACCCAGCCACCCCATCCCTCCCACCCCCAACCACTGCAGTAACACTCAGTTTCTCTCCTGAGATTAAGAATTCCTCATATCAGTGAGGTCATGTGATACATGTCTTTCTCTGATTGACTTATTTCACTCAGCATAACACCCTCCAGTTCCATCCACGTCGTTGCAAATGGCAAGATCTCATTCCTTTTGATGGCTGCATAATATTCCATTGTGTATCTATACCACCTCTTCTTTATCCATTCATCCGTCGATGGGCATCTTGGCTCTTTCCACAGTTTGGCCATGGTGGACATTGCTGCTATAAACATTGGGGTACACGTACCCCTTCGGGTCCCTACATTTGTATCTTTGTGGTAAATACCCAGTAGTGCAATTGCTGGATCGAACGGTAGCTCTAATTTCAACTGTTTGAGGAACCTCCATACTGTTTTCCAGAGGGGTTGCACCAGCTTGCATTCCCACCAACAGTGTAGGAGGGTTCCCCTTTCTCCACATCCCCGCCAACATCTGCCGTTCCCTGACTTGTTCATTTTAGCCAATCGGACTGGTGTGAGGTGGTATCTCATTGAGGTTTTGATTTGGATTTCCCTGATGCCGAGCGATGTTGAGCACTTTTTCATGTGCCTGTTGGCCATGTGGATGTCTTCTTTGGAGAAATGTCTGTTCATGTCTTCTGCCCATTTCTTGATTGGATTACTTGTTCTTTGGGTGTTGAGTTTGATAAGTTCTTTATAGATTTTGGATACTAGCCCTTATTCTGATATGTCATTTGCAAATATTTTCTCCCATTCTGTCGGTTGTCTTTTGGTTTTGTGGACCGTTTCTTTTGCTGTGCAAAAGCTTTTTATCTGGATGAAATCCCAGTAGTTCATTTTTGCCCTGGCTTCCCGTGCCTTTGGCGATGTTTCTAGGAAGAAGTTGCTGCGGCTAAGGTCGAAAAGGTTGCTACCTGTGTTCTCCTTTAGGATTTGGATGGTCTCCTGTCTCACGTTTAGGTCTTTCAACCATTTGGAGTCGATTTTTGTGTGTGGTGTAAGGAAATGGTCCAGTTTCATTCTTCTGCATGTGGCTGTCCAATTTTCCCAACACCATTTGTTGAAGAGACTGTCTCTTTTCCACTGGACATTCTTTCCTGCTTTGTCAAAGATGAGTTGACCATAGAGTTGAGGGTCCATTTCTGGGCTCTCGATTCTGTTCCATTGATCAATGTGTCTGTTTTTGTGCCAGTACCATACTGTCTTGATGATGACAGCTTTGTAATAGAGCTGGAAGTCCGGAATTGCGATGCCGCCAGCTTTGCTTTTCTTTTTCAGTATTCCTCTGGCTATTCTGGGTCTCTTCTGGTTCCATACAAATTTTAGGATTATTTGTTCCATGTCTGTGAAAAAAGTGGATGGTATTTTGATGGGGATGGCATTGAATGTGTAGATTGCTCTAGGTAGCATTGACATCTTCACAATGTTGATTCTCCCAATACATGAGCATGGAACGTTTTTCCATTTCTTTGTGTCTTCTTCAATTGCTTTCATGGGTATTTTATAGTTTTCTGAGTACAGATCCTTTGCCTCTTTGGTTAGATTTATTCCTAGGTATCTAATGGTTTTGGGTGCAATTGTAAATGGGATCGACTCCTTGATTTGTCTCTCTTCTGTCTTGTTGTTGGTGTATAGGAATGCCACGGATTTCTGTGCATTGATTTTATATCCTGCCACTTGACTGAATTCCTGTATGAGTTCTAGCAGTTTTGGGGTGGAGTCTTTTGGGTTTTCCACATACAGTATCATATCATCTGCAAAGAGTGAGAGTTTGACTTCCTCTTTGCCGATTTGGATGCCTTTCGTTTCTTTTGGTTGTCTAATTGCTGTGGCTAGGACTTCTAATACTATGTTGAATAGCAGTGGTGAGAGTGGACATCCCTGCCGCGTTCCTGACCTTAGGGGAAAAGCTCTCAGCCTTTCCCCCTTGAGAATGATATTGGCTGTAGGTTATTCATAGATGGCTTTTATGATATTGAGGTATGTACCCTCTCTCCCTATACTCTGAAGAGTTTTGTTCAAGAAAGGATGCTGTACTTTGTCAAATGCTTTTTCTGCATCTAGTTACAGGATCATATGGTTCTTTTTCTTTTTTTTTTATTAATGTATTGTATCACATTGATTGATTTGCAGATGTTGAACCAACCTTGCAGCCTAGGAGTAAATCCCACTTGGTCGTGGTGAATAATCCTTTTAATGCACTGTTGGATCCTATTGGCTGGCGTTTTGGTGAGAAGTTTTGCATCCATGTTCCTCAGGGATATGGACCTGTAATTTTCCTTTTTGATGGGGTCTTTGTTCGGTTTGGGGATCAAGGTAATGGCCTCATAAGACGAGTTTGGATGCTTTCCTTCCATTTCTATTTTTTGGAACAGTTTCAGAAGAATAGGTATTACTACTTCTTTAAATGGTTGGTAGAATTCCCCTGGGAAGCCATCTGGCCTTGGGCTCCTGTTTGTTGGGAGATTTTTGATGACTGCTTCAATTTCCTCATTAGCGGTTATAGGTCTCTTCAGGTTTTCTATTTCTTCCTGGTTCAGCTTAGGTAGTTGATACATTTCTGGGAATGCATCCATTTCTTCAAGATTATCTAATTTGCTGGCCTAGAGTGGCTCATAATATGTTCTTATAATTGTTTGTATTTCTTTGGTGTTGGTTGTCATCTCTCCTCTTTCATTCATGATTATTTTTTTAATTTTTTTATAGTTATGTTAATCACCATATATTACATCATTAGTTTTTGGTGCAGTGCTCCATGATTCATTGTTTGTTCATAACACCCAGTGCTCCATGCAGAACGTGCCCTCCTCCATACCCATCACCAGGCTCACCCATCCCCCTAACCCCCTCCCCTCTAGAACCCTCAGTTTGTCTTTCAGAGTCCTTCATCTCTCATGGTTCGTCTCCCCCTCTGACATACTCCCCTTTTCTTCCTCTCCTGTTATCTTCTTCTTTTTCTTTTTTCTTAAAATATGGTGCGTTATTTGTTTCAGAAGGACAGAACTGTGATTCAACAGTCTTGCACAATTCACAGCGCTCACCGTAGCACATACCCTCCCCAATGTCTAGCACCCAGCCACCCCATCCCTCCCACCCCCAACCACTGCAGTAACACTCAGTTTCTCTCCTGAGATTAAGAATTCCTCATATCAGTGAGGTCATGTGATACATGTCTTTCTCTGATTGACTTATTTCACTCAGCATAACACCCTCCAGTTCCATCCACGTCGTTGCAAATGGCAAGATCTCATTCCTTTTGATGGCTGCATAATATTCCATTGTGTATCTATACCACCTCTTCTTTATCCATTCATCTGTCGATGGGCATCTTGGCTCTTTCCACAGTTTGGCTATGGTGGACATTGCTGCTATAAACATTGGGGTACACGTACCCCTTCGGGTCCCTACATTTGTATCTTTGTGGTAAATACCCAGTAGTGCAATTGCTGGATCGAACGGTAGCTCTAATTTCAACTGTTTGAGGAACCTCCATACTGTTTTCCAGAGGGGTTGCACCAGCTTGCATTCCCACCAACAGTGTAGGAGGGTTCCCCTTTCTCCACATCCCCGCCAACATCTGCCGTTCCCTGACTTGTTCATTTTAGCCAATCGGACTGGTGTGAGGTGGTATCTCATTGAGGTTTTGATTTGGATTTCCCTGATGCCGAGCGATGTTGAGCACTTTTTCATGTGCCTGTTGGCCATGTGGATGTCTTCTTTGGAGAAATGTCTGTTCATGTCTTCTGCCCATTTCTTGATTGGATTACTTGTTCTTTGGGTGTTGAGTTTGATAAGTTCTTTATAGATTTTGGATACTAGCCCTTATTCTGATATGTCATTTGCAAATATTTTCTCCCATTCTGTCGGTTGTCTTTTGGTTTTGTGGACCGTTTCTTTTGCTGTGCAAAAGCTTTTTATCTGGATGAAATCCCAGTAGTTCATTTTTGCCCTGGCTTCCCGTGCCTTTGGCGATGTTTCTAGGAAGAAGTTGCTGCGGCTAAGGTCGAAAAGGTTGCTACCTGTGTTCTCCTTTAGGATTTGGATGGTCTCCTGTCTCACGTTTAGGTCTTTCAACCATTTGGAGTCGATTTTTGTGTGTGGTGTAAGGAAATGGTCCAGTTTCATTCTTCTGCATGTGGCTGTCCAATTTTCCCAACACCATTTGTTGAAGAGACTGTCTCTTTTCCACTGGACATTCTTTCCTGCTTTGTCAAAGATGAGTTGACCATAGAGTTGAGGGTCCATTTCTGGGCTCTCGATTCTGTTCCATTGATCAATGTGTCTGTTTTTGTGCCAGTACCATACTGTCTTGATGATGACAGCTTTGTAATAGAGCTGGAAGTCCGGAATTGCGATGCCGCCAGCTTTGCTTTTCTTTTTCAGTATTCCTCTGGCTATTCTGGGTCTCTTCTGGTTCCATACAAATTTTAGGATTATTTGTTCCATGTCTGTGAAAAAAGTGGATGGTATTTTGATGGGGATTGCATTGAATGTGTAGATTGCTCTAGGTAGCATTGACATCTTCACAATGTTGATTCTCCCAATCCATGAGCATGGAACGTTTTTCCATTTCTTTGTGTCTTCTTCAATTGCTTTCATGGGTATTTTATAGTTTTCTGAGTACAGATCCTTTGCCTCTTTGGTTAGATTTATTCCTAGGTATCTAATGGTTTTGGGTGCAATTGTAAATGGGATCGACTCCTTGATTTGTCTCTCTTCTGTCTTGTTGTTGGTGTATAGGAATGCCACGGATTTCTGTGCATTGATTTTATATCCTGCCACTTGACTGAATTCCTGTATGAGTTCTAGCAGTTTTGGGGTGGAGTCTTTTGGGTTTTCCACATACAGTATCATATCATCTGCAAAGAGTGAGAGTTTGACTTCCTCTTTGCCGATTTGGATGCCTTTCGTTTCTTTTGGTTGTCTAATTGCTGTGGCTAGGACTTCTAATACTATGTTGAATAGCAGTGGTGAGAGTGGACATCCCTGCCGCGTTCCTGACCTTAGGGGAAAAGCTCTCAGCCTTTCCCCCTTGAGAATGATATTGGCTGTAGGTTATTCATAGATGGCTTTTATGATATTGAGGTATGTACCCTCTCTCCCTATACTCTGAAGAGTTTTGTTCAAGAAAGGATGCTGTACTTTGTCAAATGCTTTTTCTGCATCTAGTTACAGGATCATATGGTTCTTTTTCTTTTTTTTTTATTAATGTATTGTATCACATTGATTGATTTGCAGATGTTGAACCAACCTTGCAGCCTAGGAGTAAATCCCACTTGGTCGTGGTGAATAATCCTTTTAATGCACTGTTGGATCCTATTGGCTGGCGTTTTGGTGAGAAGTTTTGCATCCATGTTCCTCAGGGATATGGACCTGTAATTTTCCTTTTTGATGGGGTCTTTGTTCGGTTTGGGGATCAAGGTAATGGCCTCATAAGACGAGTTTGGATGCTTTCCTTCCATTTCTATTTTTTGGAACAGTTTCAGAAGAATAGGTATTACTACTTCTTTAAATGGTTGGTAGAATTCCCCTGGGAAGCCATCTGGCCTTGGGCTCCTGTTTGTTGGGAGATTTTTGATGACTGCTTCAATTTCCTCATTAGCGGTTATAGGTCTCTTCAGGTTTTCTATTTCTTCCTGGTTCAGCTTAGGTAGTTGATACTTTTCTGGGAATGCATCCATTTCTTCAAGATTATCTAATTTGCTGGCCTAGAGTGGCTCATAATATGTTCTTATAATTGTTTGTATTTCTTTGGTGTTGGTTGTCATCTCTCCTCTTTCATTCATGATTATTTTTTTAATTTTTTTATAGTTATGTTAATCACCATATATTACATCATTAGTTTTTGGTGAATGTTCCATGATTCATTGTTTGTTCATAACACCCAGTGCTCCATGCAGAACGTGCCCTCCTCCATACCCATCACCAGGCTCACCCATCCCCCTACCCCCCTCCCCTCTAGAACCCTCAGTTTGTCTTTCAGAGTCCTTCATCTCTCATGGTTCGTCTCCCCCTCTTACATACTCCCCTTTTCTTCCTCTCCTGTTATCTTCTTCTTTTTCTTTTTTCTTAAAATATGGTGCGTTATTTGTTTCAGAAGGACAGAACTGTGATTCAACAGTCTTGCACAATTCACAGCGCTCACCGTAGCACATACCCTCCCCAATGTCTAGCACCCAGCCACCCCATCCCTCCCACCCCCAACCACTGCAGTAACACTCCGTTTCTCTCCTGAGATTAAGAATTCCTCATATCAGTGAGGTCATGTGATACATGTCTTTCTCTGATTGACTTATTTCACTCAGCATAACACCCTCCAGTTCCATCCACGTCGTTGCAAATGGCAAGATCTCATTCCTTTTGATGGCTGCATAATATTCCATTGTGTATCTATACCACCTCTTCTTTATCCATTCATCTGTCGATGGGCATCTTGGCTCTTTCCACAGTTTGGCTATGGTGGACATTGCTGCTATAAACATTGGGGTACACGTACCCCTTCGGGTCCCTACATTTGTATCTTTGTGGTAAATACCCAGTAGTGCAATTGCTGGATCGAACGGTAGCTCTAATTTCAACTGTTTGAGGAACCTCCATACTGTTTTCCAGACGGGTTGCACCAGCTTGCATTCCCACCAACAGTGTAGGAGGGTTCCCCTTTCTCCACATCCCCGCCAACATCTGCCGTTCCCTGACTTGTTCATTTATCCAATCGGACTGGTGTGAGGTGGTATCTCATTGAGGTTTTGATTTGGATTTCCCTGATGCCGAGCGATGTTGAGCACTTTTTCATGTGCCTGTTGGCCATGTGGATGTCTTCTTTGGAGAAATGTCTGTTCATGTCTTCTGCCCATTTCTTGATTGGATTACTTGTTCTTTGGGTGTTGAGTTTGATAAGTTCTTTATAGATTTTGGATACTAGCCCTTATTCTGATATGTCATTTGCACATATTTTCTCCCATTCTGTCGGTTGTCTTTTGGTTTTGTGGACCGTTTCTTTTGCTGTGCAAAAGCTTTTTATCTGGATGAAATCCCAGTAGTTCATTTTTGCCCTGGCTTCCCGTGCCTTTGGCGATGTTTCTAGGAAGAAGTTGCTGCGGCTAAGGTCGAAAAGGTTGCTACCTGTGTTCTCCTTTAGGATTTGGATGGTCTCCTGTCTCACGTTTAGGTCTTTCAACCATTTGGAGTCGATTTTTGTGTGTGGTGTAAGGAAATGGTCCAGTTTCATTCTTCTGCATGTGGCTGTCCAATTTTCCCAACACCATTTGTTGAAGAGACTGTCTCTTTTCCACTGGACATTCTTTCCTGCTTTGTCAAAGATGAGTTGACCATAGAGTTGAGGGTCCATTTCTGGGCTCTCGATTCTGTTCCATTGATCAATGTGTCTGTTTTTGTGCCAGTACCATACTGTCTTGATGATGACAGCTTTGTAATAGAGCTGGAAGTCCGGAATTGCGATGCCGCCAGCTTTGCTTTTCTTTTTCAGTATTCCTCTGGCTATTCTGGGTCTCTTCTGGTTCCATACAAATTTTAGGATTATTTGTTCCATGTCTGTGAAAAAAGTGGATGGTATTTTGATGGGGATGGCATTGAATGTGTAGATTGCTCTAGGTAGCATTGACATCTTCACAATGTTGATTCTCCCAATCCATGAGCATGGAACGTTTTTCCATTTCTTTGTGTCTTCTTCAATTGCTTTCATGGGTATTTTATAGTTTTCTGAGTACAGATCCTTTGCCTCTTTGGTTAGATTTATTCCTAGGTATCTAATGGTTTTGGGTGCAATTGTAAATGGGATCGACTCCTTGATTTGTCTCTCTTCTGTCTTGTTGTTGGTGTATAGGAATGCCACGGATTTCTGTGCATTGATTTTATATCCTGCCACTTGACTGAATTCCTGTATGAGTTCTAGCAGTTTTGGGGTGGAGTCTTTTGGGTTTTCCACATACAGTATCATATCATCTGCAAAGAGTGAGAGTTTGACTTCCTCTTTGCCGATTTGGATGCCTTTCGTTTCTTTTGGTTGTCTAATTGCTGTGGCTAGGACTTCTAATACTATGTTGAATAGCAGTGGTGAGAGTGGACATCCCTGCCGCGTTCCTGACCTTAGGGGAAGAGCTCTCAGCCTTTCCCCCTTGAGAATGATATTGGTTGTAGGTTATTCATAGATGGCTTTTATGATATTGAGGTATGTACCCTCTCTCCCTATACTCTGAAGAGTTTTGTTCAAGAAAGGATGCTGTACTTTGTCAAATGCTTTTTCTGCATCTAGTTACAGGATCATATGGTTCTTTTTCTTTTTTTTTATTAATGTATTGTATCACATTGATTGATTTGCAGATGTTGAACCAACCTTGCAGCCTAGGAGTAAATCCCACTTGGTCGTGGTGAATAATCCTTTTAATGCACTGTTGGATCCTATTGGCTGGCGTTTTGGTGAGAAGTTTTGCATCCATGTTCCTCAGGGATATGGACCTGTAATTTTCCTTTTTGATGGGGTCTTTGTTCGGTTTGGGGATCAAGGTAATGGCCTCATAAGACGAGTTTGGATGCTTTCCTTCCATTTCTATTTTTTGGAACAGTTTCAGAAGAATAGGTATTACTACTTCTTTAAATGGTTGGTAGAATTCCCCTGGGAAGCCATCTGGCCTTGGGCTCCTGTTTGTTGGGAGATTTTTGATGACTGCTTCAATTTCCTCATTAGCGGTTATAGGTCTCTTCAGGTTTTCTCTTTCTTCCTGGTTCAGCTTAGGTAGTTGATACATTTCTGGGAATGCATCCATTTCTTCAAGATTATCTAATTTGCTGGCCTAGAGTGGCTCATAATATGTTCTTATAATTGTTTGTATTTCTTTGGTGTTGGTTGTCATCTCTCCTCTTTCATTCATGATTATTTTTTTAATTTTTTTATAGTTATGTTAATCACCATATATTACATCATTAGTTTTTGGTGAATGTTCCATGATTCATTGTTTGTTCATAACACCCAGTGCTCCATGCAGAACGTGCCCTCCTCCATACCCATCACCAGGCTCACCCATCCCCCTACCCCCCTCCCCTCTAGAACCCTCAGTTTGTCTTTCAGAGTCCTTCATCTCTCATGGTTCGTCTCCCCCTCTGACATACTCCCCTTTTCTTCCTCTCCTGTTATCTTCTTCTTTTTCTTTTTTCTTAAAATATGGTGCGTTATTTGTTTCAGAAGGACAGAACTGTGATTCAACAGTCTTGCACAATTCACAGCGCTCACCGTAGCACATACCCTCCCCAATGTCTAGCACCCAGCCACCCCATCCCTCCCACCCCCAACCACTGCAGTAACACTCCGTTTCTCTCCTGAGATTAAGAATTCCTCATATCAGTGAGGTCATGTGATACATGTCTTTCTCTGATTGACTTATTTCACTCAGCATAACACCCTCCAGTTCCATCCACGTCGTTGCAAATGGCAAGATCTCATTCCTTTTGATGGCTGCATAATATTCCATTGTGTATCTATACCACCTCTTCTTTATCCATTCATCTGTCGATGGGCATCTTGGCTCTTTCCACAGTTTGGCTATGGTGGACATTGCTGCTATAAACATTGGGGTACACGTACCCCTTCGGGTCCCTACATTTGTATCTTTGTGGTAAATACCCAGTAGTGCAATTGCTGGATCGAACGGTAGCTCTAATTTCAACTGTTTGAGGAACCTCCATACTGTTTTCCAGAGGGGTTGCACCAGCTTGCATTCCCACCAACAGTGTAGGAGGGTTCCCCTTTCTCCACATCCCCGCCAACATCTGCCGTTCCCTGACTTCTTCATTTATCCAATCGGACTGGTGTGAGGTGGTATCTCATTGAGGTTTTGATTTGGATTTCCCTGATGCCGAGCGATGTTGAGCACTTTTTCATGTGCCTGTTGGCCATGTGGATGTCTTCTTTGGAGAAATGTCTGTTCATGTCTTCTGCCCATTTCTTGATTGGATTACTTGTTCTTTGGGTGTTGAGTTTGATAAGTTCTTTATAGATTTTGGATACTAGCCCTTATTCTGATATGTCATTTGCAAATATTTTCTCCCATTCTGTCGGTTGTCTTTTGGTTTTGTGGACCGTTTCTTTTGCTGTGCAAAAGCTTTTTATCTGGATGAAATCCCAGTAGTTCATTTTTGCCCTGGCTTCCCGTGCCTTTGGCGATGTTTCTAGGAAGAAGTTGCTGCGGCTAAGGTCGAAAAGGTTGCTACCTGTGTTCTCCTTTAGGATTTGGATGGTCTCCTGTCTCACGTTTAGGTCTTTCAACCATTTGGAGTCGATTTTTGTGTGTGGTGTAAGGAAATGGTCCAGTTTCATTCTTCTGCATGTGGCTGTCCAATTTTCCCAACACCATTTGTTGAAGAGACTGTCTCTTTTCCACTGGACATTCTTTCCTGCTTTGTCAAAGATGAGTTGACCATAGAGTTGAGGGTCCATTTCTGGGCTCTCGATTCTGTTCCATTGATCAATGTGTCTGTTTTTGTGCCAGTACCATACTGTCTTGATGATGACAGCTTTGTAATAGAGCTGGAAGTCCGGAATTGCGATGCCGCCAGCTTTGCTTTTCTTTTTCAGTATTCCTCTGGCTATTCTGGGTCTCTTCTGGTTCCATACAAATTTTAGGATTATTTGTTCCATGTCTGTGAAAAAAGTGGATGGTATTTTGATGGGGATGGCATTGAATGTGTAGATTGCTCTAGGTAGCATTGACATCTTCACAATGTTGATTCTCCCAATCCATGAGCATGGAAAGTTTTTCCATTTCTTTGTGTCTTCTTCAATTGCTTTCATGGGTATTTTATAGTTTTCTGAGTACAGATCCTTTGCCTCTTTGGTTAGATTTATTCCTAGGTATCTAATGGTTTTGGGTGCAATTGTAACTGGGATCGACTCCTTGATTTGTCTCTCTTCTGTCTTGTTGTTGGTGTATAGGAATGCCACGGATTTCTGTGCATTGATTTTATATCCTGCCACTTGACTGAATTCCTGTATGAGTTCTAGCAGTTTTGGGGTGGAGTCTTTTGGGTTTTCCACATACAGTATCATATCATCTGCAAAGAGTGAGAGTTTGACTTCCTCTTTGCCGATTTGGATGCCTTTCGTTTCTTTTGGTTGTCTAACTGCTGTGGCTAGGACTTCTAATACTATGTTGAATAGCAGTGGTGAGAGTGGACATCCCTGCCGCGTTCCTGACCTTAGGGGAAGAGCTCTCAGCCTTTCCCCCTTGAGAATGATATTGGCTGTAGGTTATTCATAGATGGCTTTTATGATATTGAGGTATGTACCCTCTCTCCCTATACTCTGAAGAGTTTTGTTCAAGAAAGGATGCTGTACTTTGTCAAATGCTTTTTCTGCATCTAGTTACAGGATCATATGGTTCTTTTTCTTTTTTTTTATTAATGTATTGTATCACATTGATTGATTTGCAGATGTTGAACCAACCTTGCAGCCTAGGAGTAAATCCCACTTGGTCGTGGTGAATAATCCTTTTAATGCACTGTTGGATCCTATTGGCTGGCGTTTTGGTGAGAAGTTTTGCATCCATGTTCCTCAGGGATATGGACCTGTAATTTTCCTTTTTGATGGGGTCTTTGTTCGGTTTGGGGATCAAGGTAATGGCCTCATAAGACGAGTTTGGATGCTTTCCTTCCATTTCTATTTTTTGGAACAGTTTCAGAAGAATAGGTATTACTACTTCTTTAAATGGTTGGTAGAATTCCCCTGGGAAGCCATCTGGCCTTGGGCTCCTGTTTGTTGGGAGATTTTTGATGACTGCTTCAATTTCCTCATTAGCGGTTATAGGTCTCTTCAGGTTTTCTCTTTCTTCCTGGTTCAGCTTAGGTAGTTGATACATTTCTGGGAATGCATCCATTTCTTCAAGATTATCTAATTTGCTGGCCTAGAGTGGCTCATAATATGTTCTTATAATTGTTTGTATTTCTTTGGTGTTGGTTGTCATCTCTCCTCTTTCATTCATGATTATTTTTTTAATTTTTTTATAGTTATGTTAATCACCATATATTACATCATTAGTTTTTGGTGAATGTTCCATGATTCATTGTTTGTTCATAACACCCAGTGCTCCATGCAGAACGTGCCCTCCTCCATACCCATCACCAGGCTCACCCATCCCCCTACCCCCCTCCCCTCTAGAACCCTCAGTTTGTCTTTCAGAGTCCTTCATCTCTCATGGTTCGTCTCCCCCTCTGACATACTCCCCTTTTCTTCCTCTCCTGTTATCTTCTTCTTTTTCTTTTTTCTTAAAATATGGTGCGTTATTTGTTTCAGAAGGACAGAACTGTGATTCAACAGTCTTGCACAATTCACAGCGCTCACCGTAGCACATACCCTCCCCAATGTCTAGCACCCAGCCACCCCATCCCTCCCACCCCCAACCACTGCAGTAACACTCCGTTTCTCTCCTGAGATTAAGAATTCCTCATATCAGTGAGGTCATGTGATACATGTCTTTCTCTGATTGACTTATTTCACTCAGCATAACACCCTCCAGTTCCATCCACGTCGTTGCAAATGGCAAGATCTCATTCCTTTTGATGGCTGCATAATATTCCATTGTGTATCTATACCACCTCTTCTTTATCCATTCATCTGTCGATGGGCATCTTGGCTCTTTCCACAGTTTGGCTATGGTGGACATTGCTGCTATAAACATTGGGGTACACGTACCCCTTCGGGTCCCTACATTTGTATCTTTGTGGTAAATACCCAGTAGTGCAATTGCTGGATCGAACGGTAGCTCTAAATTCAACTGTTTGAGGAACCTCCATACTGTTTTCCAGAGGGGTTGCACCAGCTTGCATTCCCACCAACAGTGTAGGAGGGTTCCCCTTTCTCCACATCCCCGCCAACATCTGCCGTTCCCTGACTTCTTCATTTATCCAATCGGACTGGTGTGAGGTGGTATCTCATTGAGGTTTTGATTTGGATTTCCCTGATGCCGAGCGATGTTGAGCACTTTTTCATGTGCCTGTTGGCCATGTGGATGTCTTCTTTGGAGAAATGTCTGTTCATGTCTTCTGCCCATTTCTTGATTGGATTACTTGTTCTTTGGGTGTTGAGTTTGATAAGTTCTTTATAGATTTTGGATACTAGCCCTTATTCTGATATGTCATTTGCAAATATTTTCTCCCATTCTGTCGGTTGTCTTTTGGTTTTGTGGACCGTTTCTTTTGCTGTGCAAAAGCTTTTTATCTGGATGAAATCCCAGTAGTTCATTTTTGCCCTGGCTTCCCGTGCCTTTGGCGATGTTTCTAGGAAGAAGTTGCTGCGGCTAAGGTCGAAAAGGTTGCTACCTGTGTTCTCCTTTAGGATTTGGATGGTCTCCTGTCTCACGTTTAGGTCTTTCAACCATTTGGAGTCGATTTTTGTGTGTGGTGTAAGGAAATGGTCCAGTTTCATTCTTCTGCATGTGGCTGTCCAATTTTCCCAACACCATTTGTTGAAGAGACTGTCTCTTTTCCACTGGACATTCTTTCCTGCTTTGTCAAAGATGAGTTGACCATAGAGTTGAGGGTCCATTTCTGGGCTCTCGATTCTGTTCCATTGATCAATGTGTCTGTTTTTGTGCCAGTACCATACTGTCTTGATGATGACAGCTTTGTAATAGAGCTGGAAGTCCGGAATTGCGATGCCGCCAGCTTTGCTTTTCTTTTTCAGTATTCCTCTGGCTATTCTGGGTCTCTTCTGGTTCCATACAAATTTTAGGATTATTTGTTCCATGTCTGTGAAAAAAGTGGATGGTATTTTGATGGGGATGGCATTGAATGTGTAGATTGCTCTAGGTAGCATTGACATCTTCACAATGTTGATTCTCCCAATCCATGAGCATGGAAAGTTTTTCCATTTCTTTGTGTCTTCTTCAATTGCTTTCATGGGTATTTTATAGTTTTCTGAGTACAGATCCTTTGCCTCTTTGGTTAGATTTATTCCTAGGTATCTAATGGTTTTGGGTGCAAT